>NC_140134.1:22369613-22849613 GCF_964035555.1 Netta rufina | reverse complement strand
CAATTTATTAAATGAATAGAGGTAAACAAGCAGTTGTGCGCAAACAGATATACTGTGCCTGCTGCCCTTCAACACGTGCCCAGAGGCAGACTGGATGTCTTTGCCAAAACAGTCCGGACAATGTATTAGTACACCCATGCACTGCCACGTTAGCTGTCATTGCTAACTGCCAGGCAGGACAGCTCCAGACCAAACACATACACACACAGGCACGCCACAAACACTAAAACAAAACACACAACACAAGGCACAAGAAAAAGTGACCCCCCAGAGGGAAGCCCTATGGCAACAGCAAGTCAGAACAGGTGCTCTGCAGCAGACCCAAGGAGAGACTCAACAATCAGTCGCATCGCACCCGAAGGCTGCCGCACACTCTGAGAAACCAAACCTACCAGTCCTGAGCAGCTCCCCACCTCCTCCTGCCAACCACGCTCAGAACACACTCTATTTGCCCCTCAAAAAAACAAAACCTTAGAACATACACACACAAAAAAAAAAAAAAAACATCTGAGATCCATAAATGCCAAAAAGACGTGCACACACAGCAGCCCCTGCAGAGGTAATCACAGACATACCCTTTGCAGAGGAAAGAGCAGACTCTGATAGAACCCTGCTCAGGCTCTTGGTAACGCTGCATCTACACTGCCAAGCCACATGTAGCATGAAATGAAGCTGGTTTTAGTCCCCTGGAAAATTACACAAGTAGGTTTGTACATCTAGAGATTAAAATATAGCTCAAAAAACAGAAGCGTATCCCACCATCGCAAAGAACAGTGAGCCAACAACCTCTACTAAATATCCCTCTGTTAAGTGAATTCCAAGGACTTAGAAATCCAGAAATCCATAGACTCCAGCCTGCCTAGAGAATCCTGCAACTGACTGAAGGAAAACAAAACACTTACCCCAAAGAGCAGCCCAGGCAGAAGGAACTCTCTGATGCCATGCCTGGGGCTCATATACCATTTGGCCCTGCCCAGCACCCAAACCCAATCACATTGTAAAGGGGAGGGACAAAGCACAAGAAAGTAGGAGCAGAGTAGGAGCAGCAGATTTTCACTTTTTTTTTTTTTTTTTTTTTTTAAATCTGCTTTACCTGAACAACATGCAGAGGACAAGAGACCTGGGGTGTTTCTAGAAGCAACAATCCCCATGCTTTTGCTGCAGCTTTTAATATTAAAAGGACAACACAACCAGTCAAGTAACTGGAACTTTTTCAAATGGAATTACGTCAAACACTAGCATGCCAGAGCTAATACCCACCTCCTGCACAACGCTCACTACTACTAATGCAACATATCATTGTGCAATACCTCTCTGTTCCTGGTTCCTTTAACTCACCTGCTCAGTAGCTCCAACTGAGAAATGTGCCCGGGCAGCACCGCGCTGAAATGTGCCCGAACAGACTTATTCTTCAGTGATGAAGAAGGTGACCCTGCTCAGTCTCTTGGCACTACTGCACTTATGCGGTCAAGAAACCGTACCCCACGGTTTCCCAAAAACAACGTACCTGGCAACCCCTCATAAACATACCTCAAATATGTGAATTCCATGCACATAAAGCCTAGAAGGCTTTATGGTCTAAAGACTCGACAGACAGCAAACACACAGGCAAAAGCTCCAGAAATATAACAAACCGCCCCTAACCCTGAGAAAGACCACTGCTTATATGCCCAATGCTGCCATTTTCAGATACATGCTCACACAGGGAGCCTCCATGATACATTTCTCCTAAACCCTGCTCCATCACTTTGCCACCAAGGTTGTGACTTTGATAAGATTTGACATATAGGCAAAGACTCACAAAAAGCCCTGTAATTCTGCAAAAATCATAAGGGACCCAGAAACACAAAGCAAACACACAAAATAACATCGCCATACTATCCGTAAAACTGCTGTAATAACTACTCACCTGAGGAAGAGCTGCGTGCAATACAGGCACCTACTACTTAGATTGCTTTACTATGACAGATCCTACCAGTTGCCACCTCGAAAAGATATGCGTACCGGTTTCTACTTGAAAATGCATCAGTCCATAGACTCTGACCCACCTAAAGAACCCTGCAACTGACTGAAGGAAAAACAAAGCACTTACCCCAAAGAGCAGCCCAGGCAGAAGAAGCTCTCTGATGGCACACCTGCAACTCAGTTACTATTAGGTCCCACCTGGAACCTGAAGCCAATCACATGGGAAAGTGCAGGGGGAAAGCACAAAAAAAGCAGAAAGAAGAGGAACAGCAGCTGTGGTTTTATTACCTTATTTATATGGCTTAGCTCAACAGCATGCAGAGTGCAGACATGAGAACTGGGGTGTTCCTAGAAGCTACAATCTGTTGTCGACGGAAGGAAGACACAGACGCTCAATATGAGTGAACAGTGAACTTCAACTTTAATGGATAGCTCAGTCGCCTTTTATCTAGTTCGAACATAATCAACTCATACATATTGCAAAAACTAAGCTCAGGATTGGCTAACACTTTCCCATCTTGTCAGTTAGTTCCTCCCTCTTTTAGCTACCGTCCCGCCTTAGGGACTTGCCCAACCACACAAGGGCATCGTGTCCTTGGGCCTGATTGGTTCTCAACCGGCTGCGCACGTGCCCAGGCTCATATGACTTGAGTACGGTACCTCCCCTAGCCCATGGCCTCCTAACTGCTCAACATCCACGTGTCCTACCTCACTTAACCATTCCTCCACAATTCCCCCATTTTTATTTTGTGCTACAAATACCTTCTCTGTGAGTTGCTCTAGTTTCTTAGTTAGGCAGTTAAAGGTTACATATGCAGCAATTATAATCAATATAATTATAAGTAGAAAGCAAAGTCCCTCTTTAACTAACAAAACCCATCCACCCATGTTCCCAAAAACAGATTTAAGCCAACCTTCAAACCAACTATCTTGTACTACAATTTTTTGTGTATGATCCCTTAACCCTTTCAACTGGTCGTGAATTGACTGACCATGGTCGGAAAGATTAAAGCAACACATTCCTTCTACATCTTCACACCCATGTCCCTGAGCCAAGAACAAGAAATCAATAGCGGCCCTATTTTGCAGCACAGCGTGCCTTAGGCTTTCCGTGTCTTGCGACATTTCAGAAAGAACTTGTGTGTTTACATTTGACTGTTTAACAGCCCAACAAGCAAGCTTATTTATGCTATCCAAAGCGTGTGCAGTTCCTACAGTCAGAAAAAGATCCATTAAGCAGAGTAATAAGGGCAGAGTATGGTGCTAACATTTCACTCAGTTCCTTTGGGTCCCCTATCGGGACCCCAAACAAGCATGTTCTGAAAGGGTACATAACATAACACAACTATACAACTTAACCCTAATAACACTACAATTACTGTAAGCACTTAATGGTAACACAATTAATAGTAAGTAACACAACTTAGTAGTAACACACTTAAACCTAATCACTTGATGGTGATCAAAGGCTGTTCTTGATAGTCGTCGAGGTGTCACAGCCCACGTCATTGTCAGAATGATTATCAGGAACCTCTTCCTGGTCGTCTTCGGCGTGTGCAGATTCTAAAGCTGCTTCAGTCCACTTTGCAGTGATCCACTGGGTACCTGTTTCTGGCACCACTTCAAAATCTCTATAACATTTTATAACATTTTTGCGAGTAACTCTTTAACCACATTTATCACAATACTACATGCAATGATGATTGACACCACAATGAACAAAATCCTTAATCCCTCTTTGACTAATCCCAGTAACCATCTATGCATTGTTTCAAACAAATCAGTGAACCATTGATTGGAAGGATTGATATCATATTGACTCTTTCTCATGTGCTCTTTCAAGAAAGTAATGGATTTGTGAATTGACTCATTACGATCAAAAAGTTTTAAACAGTACGTTCCCTTAAGTTTCTCCAAGTGGCTACTTCGCACAATGACTCCATACTTGTGAAACATGATTTTGCTCGACCAGTACTAATTTCCTATGATTTCAGCCTGCACTATGGCAATAAATGCGCTCTCACTAACACAGTACACAGCACACTCACACACCCAGAGGCCTCTGGCACATCTCAATCTCAATCATACCACAACCTCAATCATACCACAAGAATATAATTTAGAATGATAAGCAAACAATACGTGCGGCCAATATAATTTAGAATCATAACCAAACAAACAAGTATTGTCTCTCATTGTGTTCCTCGTGAAGTGACTTGCAACACTTGGTTTTAAAACCTTACCCTTACACAAATACTTTCAACGCAAAATACCTGGACATTTAAGAATAACACATACAATTATTAACACTCCAGTTAGTATCCCTTTTTCATTGCAAGGTAAACCTCTTATAAAAAGAATGCCAGAGAGAAGCAGTACAGCCGCCGCTGCTTCCATGGTTACATCAGACAGGCTGCAGGGTCCTGATGTCCGTCCCTCTGCTCTGTGCCGACTCGCCACACGGTGAGGATCAGCTGCCGTTTGATTCCGCGGAACTCCGAGCGCAGCGCTGCTCGTGGCGGTGACTGAGGGGGGGGGAGGCTCCCACTGCCCCGTAGCCCCCTGAGGCAGCGTTATCGTTCTCACTGAAGGCGGCAGTGGGCAATCCCCAGCTCCAACACTTCCCAGCAATCCCAGTCGCTCTGTAGCAGCAGTAGCGACCCTCTGCTCAGCCTGATGTATAACTAAGGCTTTAGTGACTGCTCTCCAAGGCTTCAATAATTTTTTAGCAGCCTTATTTTCATTAATAACTTCAAACAATTTGTCCCCAAATTTACGCCACTCTGTTTGTTCAAAAACTGTATCAGGATTGATAAAACAACCCTGCATTACTCCATATGCTAATAATCCTGGTAAATCCTTTTTGCAGTCTATATCTGAAGTGATCCGCTTTTCTAAAAAGCATTCAAGCAAAGCATACGCCGCTTGTCTCTCCATACCTTTATATACGTCGGTTGCAGCCTTTGCAAAGACCTCGGCGGCGCTTCTCCGGCGGGACCCTTTATAGGCTCATCCCAGGTGCGGGGACTCCCTTCCACCTTCCGAGCTGTGGGTGCGGGGGCTCCAAGTTTTCGTCCCTTTCACCTTTCAGACCTCGGCGACACGTGACCGGCGGGATCCTCTCCCGGGTGCGGGGACTCCACGTCCTTTTCACCTTCCCGACGCGGGTGAGGGGATTTTTGTCCCTTCCACCTCCTGGGCTGCGTTGCAGGACCGGTTCCTCCCTTATTCCGTCCAACCGTGGCCCAGGATCACCGCCAGCAGTGTCCAAATCCCGTTCAGATCGGTCCCTGTTCGGGCGCTATTTGTTGTCGACAGAAGGAAGACACAGACGCTCAATATGAGTGAACAGTGAACTTCAACTTTAATGGATAGCTCAGTCGCCTTTTATCTAGTTCGAACATAATCAACTCATACATATTGCAAAAACTAAGCTCAGGATTGGCTAACACTTTCCTATCTTGTCAGTTAGTTCCTCCCTCTTTTAGCTACCGTCCCGCCTTAGGGACTTTCCCAACCACACAAGGGCATCGTGTCCTTGGGCCTGATTGGTTCTCAACCGGCTGCGCACGTGCCCAGGCTCATATGAGTTGAGTACGGTACCTCCCTAGCCCATGACCTCCTAACTGCTCAACATCCACGTGTCCTACCTCACTTAACCATTCCTCCACAACAATCCCCATGCTTTTGCTACAGCTTTGAATATTAAAAGGACAAAATGACCAAGCAAGTAGCTGAATTTTTTTTTTTTCCATCTGGAATTAGCTCAAGCTTTTATTTACATAGAAAGAAAAGTCTAGGAGCAGAACTGATTACATGCCAAAAAAGAATTCAATTCCGTTCCACTCACAGGAAAAATCACTTACTTCAGTAAGCTGAGAACCAAAAGGCTATGCTGATGTGTTAAAACACATTACAGAACACTGGGTCCAGGCCCTCCGCTGCACCCACTTAAAATCCATCCCTACACTCACCAAGGTACAACCCCAACCCAAACACAGACGCAGCATTTCAGCTTCAACACAGTTTTGGGAACTGGTAGAAAGGACACCTCATCCTCAGCAAGGTGTGCACAGGCTACACAGGACAGGGCTTCGGGCACCTCTTTGCCTACCAAAGAAGACAGCCATCAGCACCTGCTTTGTTCAGATTCTAAAGACTAACATCACAGCCCACATTGCCTGGGACACATGATAAACAGAAGAGAAAGCGACCATACCATTTTCAAGCCATCCCTGCACATGTCACTCCTCGATGATCTGCAACCTCTTCTCAAATCCTCAACTGCTTCTGTGGAGAGCCTGCCATGGCACCTGCAAAGCAAGATGGATACCCTTCACAGTCACCTTGTGCTACTTGGCAGTTCTGCTCCAATCCAGCTCACAAACAGCCTGCCCTTCTCGTGCTGCTCTTTAGAGTGCAGCTTAGCCCCTCTGAGCCTGTGCGACACACCTGTGAAACAAAAAGAAAAGCATAGGCCTAAGCAGCATCCAAAGCCACAGCACAGCTAGGACAGTTACTCTCATCTGCTCCCTTACCTCGGCCCCCTCACCTGCCCTCGAGGAAGATGCTTCCATCTGCTCTCTTAAGCCAGCTACAACACACCTCTGAAATATAAACAGGATTTTTACTGTATTTTGTGTAGTTAACTAACTGCAGTGACAACTGCACCCCTAAAGTACCTGCTACATCTGTTCATCGCTCACCTTGCCTAAAGCAGCTATGCTCAAGTCCCACGTTGTACACTGTGTTGCAGCTTTAACAAATGAAAACAGTCACAATATAATCATTCAGCGGCCAGCATTAGAACCCATCCCTCAACAACAGCAGGGACCCCATTTACAAATTATCGTTTCAAAACAGCAGCCCCATTACCTCAGCACCTCAGAAGTAGATCAAGCCTGTCACTGAGCTGCCTACCCAGTGCTGAACAGTTCCAGATGGAGCTCTTTCCTGTGACAGGTTCCAAAGGTTTACACTCTACTGGGGACAGGAAAGAAATAAGAATAAACATTTCAAAACCCCATATCTGTAACCTTTCAAGATTCAACAGACCTCCTCAAGCACACCGTTCAAGCACTTATGCGAGCAGCTGCTCACAAGCAGATATACTCTCCCACCTCCACATCTGCCAAACACCACAGAGATGACTGTGCCTGCTGCCCTTCAGTACGTGCCCAGAGGCAGACCGGATGCCTTTGCCAAAACAGTCCAGACAATGTATTAGTACACCCACGCACTACCACGTTAGCTGTCATCACTAACTGCCAGGCAGGACAGCTCCAGACCAAACACATACACACACAGGAACACTACAAACACTACAAAACACACAACACAAGGCGCAAGAAAAGGTGACCCCCCATAGGGAAGCTCTATGGCAACAGCAAGTCAGAACAGGTGCTCTGCACCAGACCCAAGGAGAGACTCAAATGTCACGACATGAAACTGCAAGCAACTGCCAGAACTGGGATGATGGAGGCCTAAAAAGCCTGCCTTCAAGACAACAGACCAGAAGGATGGGGACTGAAAACCCCATAAGACGACGCTTAGGAATTCAATTCCCAACAAGAGCTCCTGATGCAGCCCAGATGACTTCTGCAAGAGTGAGGATGGAAACAGACGCCATCTCAAACCGAATATGATGCACAAGACCTGAAACAGACCTGCTCTTTAAGCAGTGACTGCAACACAAGAAGTGCTCAGACCAGAGTCATGATGACAAAACATGCATTGAGGCCCTTCAGCACCGCTACCAAGTCGCCTGTCTAGTCAGTCCAGTGTCAAAATCTAGGAGGATATCAAGACCCGAGAAGCACAGAACAGAGATCGCAGAAGCAACACAAGACAGACAAACAGAAGGAAACTGTCCTGCCTGGCGCACGCACTCACTCTACAAAATAATCCCGCCTCTTCTATTAGCCTGGTGACCCAGCCACAAGCAGCCTGAACGTGACCCAGCCTGAGCCACCCTCACCGTGGAACCAAGTCTAGTCAGCCAGCTGGCTCCATGCTGCTCTGACTCCCACCTCCCATTAGCCACCCCAGATATGCAAATACCAGGTGCCCCCCAACTTAGCTCTCAGGTTGCTGAATGGTAAAGTCCCTCCGCTTCAAGAAACGCACAGGCACTGATTGTCATCTTAGTCAATTGCCAGGCTCATCATCAGCTGCAAAAACAGAGTACCAGCATTCACTAAGACGCCGGCCCCATTGCTCACCTTCTCCACAATGCTGACCACTACTGATGCAACATACGATTGTGCTCACGTGTTCCTCTCCGAGTCCAAGCTCCAACAGTGCAGCCAGCGTCATCCACACCACCTGGGAAAACAAAAGGACAAAATGACCACTCTTCTTGCAAGCACACACCTGCCACACTGCTCCTCTATCCCACACAGCCTCACCTTGGACCCTCACAGGGAAACACCTGAGCGTCTTCCCTTCGCTTCAGATAAGGGATGACCAGGCTGAAAACACTCACCTTCCCTCAGAGCTTCGTGACATGAGGATTTCCCTTTCCTGTCCACGACTGCACAAAGCACCTGCAGACACAAGAGAAACGCACACTCTGAGGCACCTCACAGCCACAGCGTACCTACTGCAATACCTCTCTCTTCCCAGCTCCTGTAGTTCAGCTGCTCACCAGCTCTAACTCAGATTCTTCGCTCACAGCACCACAGCAAACTCTGCCCAGGCCACACACCACACACTACACAAGCTACAATGGCTAAGACACACAAGCTGGAACATTCCTGCCCAACAATCAGTCGCATCGCACAGGAAGGCTGCCGCACACTCTGAGAAACCAAACCTACCAGTCCTGAGCAGCTCCCCACCTCCTCCTGCCAACCACGCTCATCACACACACTATTTGCCACTCAAAAAATAAAAGCTTAGAATATACACACACACAAAAAAAAAACAGTATCTGAGATCCATAAATGCCAAAAAGACGTGCACGCACAGCAGCCCCTGCAGAGGTAATCACAGACATACCCTTTGCAGAGGAAAGAGCAGACTCTGATACAACCCTGTTCAGGCTCTTGGTAATGCTGCATCTACACTGCCAAGCCACATGTAGCATGAAATGAAGCCGGTTTTAGTCCTCTGGAAAATTACACAAGTAGGTTTATACATCTAGAGATTAAAATATAGCTCAAAAAACAGAAGAAGAGCATCCCACCATCAAAAAAAAAAAAAAAAAGAGCCAGCAACCTCTACTAAGTATTCCTCTGTTAAGTGAATTCCAAGCACTTAGAAATCCAGAAATCCATAGACTCCAGCCTGCCTAGAGAACCCGGCAACTGACTGAAGGAAAACAAAGCACTTACCCCAAAGAGCAGCCCAGGCAGAAGGAGCTCTCTGATGTCATGCCTGGGGCTCATATACCATTTGGCCCCGCCCAATATCCAAACCCTATCACCTGGAAAAGGGGAGGGACAAAGCACAAGGAAGTAGGAGCAGAGCAGGAGGAGCAGTAGCTGTTTTTTTTTGTTTGTTTTGTTTTGTTTGTTTATTTGTGTTTTTTATTTTTTAAATCTGCTTTACCTGAACATCATGCAGAGAACAGACAAGAGACCTGGGGTGTTTCTAGAAGCAACAATCCCCATGCTTTTGCTACAGCTTTTAATATTGAAATAACAACACAACCAGTCAAGTAACTGGAACTTTTTCAAATGGAATTACGTCAAACACGTTCATTATCACTTGCAAAAACAGAGAACCAGCAATCACTAGCATGCCAGAGTGTTGTCGACGGAAGGAAGACAGGGACACTCAATATGAGTGATATGATCAGCAAGCTTCGATTTATTGGATAGCTCAGACGCCTTTTATTCCTTAACATATAATTAGCTCATACATATTACAAAAGTTAAGCTCATGATTGGTCCCCCTACGTCCTTATCTTATCAGCTTCTTCCTCATCCTTTCGACCGAAATAACACAGTCGGTACTTTCCCAAACCGCCAACGGATATTGTGTCCTTGTGTCTGATTGGCTCAGACAAGTTGTGTGTGATGTTTGTCCAACTCGTAAAGATTCAGCTGTTTTATGTCTACGTGACCTATCTCAGTTAACCATCCCTCTACAATTCCCCCGTTTTTATTTTGGACTACTAATACCTTTTCTGTGACTTGTTCAAGCTTCTTAGTTAAGCAACCAAAAATTATTCGCGCAGCTATTTTTATCAATATAACTATAAGCAGAAAGCGAAATCCCTCTTTGATTAGACTCACTAACCAGTTAGACAGACCCCCAAAGATGGACTGCAACCAATTGTCAAGCCAACTAGGTTGTACTGTAATTTTCTTTGTGTGCTCCATCAACCATTTCAACTGGTCATGAATCGATTGACCGTGATCTGAAAGATTGAAACAACACATTCCTTCAAAATCTTCACATCCATGTCCTTGCGCTAAAAGCAAAAAATCAATTGCAGCCCTATTTTGTAACACAACATGCCTAAGACTATCCATATCTTGTGCCATTTCAGTAATAATTTCAGTTGTTACATTTGATTGCTTAACAGCCCAACAAGCAAGCTTATTAATGCTAGCCAAAGCATGTGCAGTTCCCACTGCTGGAACTAATGAAGCAAATATTCTCTCAGCAGCGCCCCATAATTCTACACCATCGTCACAGTCAGAACCTAAAGTCTTAAGGGCTCGTTTGGATCTCTGCGACAAGCTCTGGTTCCGGAGACTGTGTAAGTCCGGGGCGAACAATGTGAGTCGCCCTAGATAACATGGACCCCCAAACGCATTGGCAGGTATTCCTTGCCATGCACGATCCCCGCAAATCAAAAACATGCCAGGTGGCAGAGCCTTTGCAGTGTCATTATTCCACATCGGATTGTTATTAGATTTTGCTTCAGCTCCCAAAGCCCCCAGTCCTTGACTCCATACTTGTGAAATATGATTTTGCTCGACCGATCGCAACTAGTCCTGCTAGTTGCTTACAATCGACTCCCCATTTTTCTAAAAAGCACTGTAATGAATCTAGGGCTACTTCGTCCTTCATTTTCCTATGATTTTTTTGCCGGCACTAATTTCCTATGATTTCAGCCTGCACTGTGGCAACCTGCACTATGGCAATAAGCACGCTCTCACTAACACAGTACATAGCACACTCGCACACACACAGCACAATTGCACACCCAGAGGCCTCTGGCACATCTCAATCTCAATCATACCACAACCTCAATCATACCACAAGAATATAATTTAGAATGATAAGCAAACAATACGTGCGGCCAATATAATTTAGAATCATAACCAAACAAACAAGTATTGTCTCTCATTGTGTTCCTCGTGAAGTGACTTGCAACACTTGGTTTTAAAACCTTACCCTTACACAAATACTTTCAACACAAAATACCTGGACATTTAAGAATAACACATACAATTATTAACACTCCAGTTAGTATCCCTCCAGCAGCTGAAAACATACTCTTTGTCTGCAGCTTCAGGAGATCTTTGCTCCTGTGGTGAGCAGCTGAGAGTGGAGTCCCCTCCGAGCAAAAACGCTCAGGGTGCACCTAGGGGCGTCCACGCCGCAGCCGATCCCCGCAGCCGAGCAGTGTCTCCTCAAGTCTGCCGGTGGTCATTTGGCAGTGTAATCTGCATCTCTGCACTCCTGCCCCGCAATAGAGCTAAGTCGTCATTACTAATCCATAGAATGTGGCAACCCCACGGAATCTTATCCAGAAACATAGTTATAACACCGATCTGGGGACGAATAGTCTTTTTTGCATTGCAAGATAAACCTCTTATAAAATGAATGCCAGAGAGAAGCAGCACAGCCGCCGCTGCTTCCATGGTTACGTCAGACAGTCTGCAGGGTCCTGATGTCCACCCCTCTGCTCTGTGCCGACTCGCCACACAGTGAGGGTCGGCTGCCGTTGTCCACTGATGCCTCTGGTCTACTGTAGCAACCCGATCTCGGATGTCCCGCATCGCACCACGATTACTTCAATTTCCCGTGTCCCTCCGCAATTCCTTTTTCCGCGTCCCTCCGCAATTCCTTTTTACAGTCTATACCCTGCATGCTCCGCTTTTCTAAAAAGCACTTGAGCAGATCATACGTCGCTTGTCTCTCCATACCTTTGTTTACGTCAGCACTGTTGCAGCCTTTGCAAGACCTCGGCGACGCGTGGCCGGCGGGACCCTCTATAGGTGCTCCCGGGTGCGAGGATTTAGCATTTTCGTCCCTTCCACCTCCTGAGCTGCATTGCAGGACCTGTTTCCTTCCCTTATTCCATCGATCCGTGGCTCGCAGGTTCACCGCCAGCGGGGTCCGTGTTCGGGCGCCATTTGTTGTCGACAGAAGGAAGACAGGGATACTCAATATGAGTGATCAGCAAGCTTCGATTTATTGGATAGCTCAGACGCCTTTTATTCCTTAACATATAATTAGCTCATACATATTACAAAAGTTAAGCTCATGATTGGTCCCCCTACGTCCTTATCTTATCAGCTTCTTCCTCATCCTTTCGACCGAAATAACACAGTCGGTACTGTCCCAAACTGCAAACGAATATTGTGTCCTTGTGTCTGATTGGCTCAGACAAGTTGTGTGCAATGTTTGTCCAAATCGTGAAGATTCAGCTGTTTTATGTCTATGTGACCTATCTCAGTTAACCATCCCTCTACACCAGAGCTAATACCCACCTCCTGCACAACGCTCGCTACTACTAATGCAACATACAGTTGTGCAATACCTCTCTGTTCCCAACTCCTTTATCTCACCTGCTCAGTAGCTCCACCTGAGAAATGTGCCCGGGCGGCGCCGCGCCGAAATGTGCCCGGGCGGCGCCGCGCCGAAATGTGCCCGGGCGGCGCCGCGCCGAAATGTGCCCGGGCGGCGCCGCGCCGAAATGTGCCCGGGCGGCGCCGCGCCGAAATGTGCCCGGGCGGCGCCGCGCCGAAATGTGCCCGGGCGGCGCCGCGCCGAAATGTGCCCGGGCGGCGCCGCGCCGAAATGTGCCCGGGCGGCGCCGCGCCGAAATGTGCCCGGGCGGCGCCGCGCCGAAATGTGCCCGGGCGGCGCCGCGCCGAAATGTGCCCGGGCGGCGCCGCGCCGAAATGTGCCCGGGCGGCGCCGCGCCGAAATGTGCCCGGGCGGCGCCGCGCCGAAATGTGCCCGGGCGGCGCCGCGCCGAAATGTGCCCGGGCGGCGCCGCGCCGAAATGTGCCCGGGCGGCGCCGCGCCGAAATGTGCCCGGGCGGCGCCGCGCCGAAATGTGCCCCAACAGACTTATTCTTTAGACATGAAGCAGGTGACCCTGCTCACTCTCTAGGCACTACTGCACTTATGCGGTCAAGAAACATTACCCCACGGTTTCCCAAAAACAACGTACCTGGCAACCCCTCATAAACATACCTCAAATATGTGAATTCCATGCACATAAAGCCTAGAAGGCTTTATGGTCTAAAGACTCGACAGACAGCAAACACACAGGCAAAAGCTCCAGAAATATAACAAACCGCCCCTAACCCTGAGAAAGACCACTGCTTATATGCCCAATGCTGCCATTTTCAGATACATGCTCACACAGGGAGCCTCCATGATACATTTCTCCTAAACCCTGCTCCATCACTTTGCCACCAAGGTTGTGACTTTGATAAGATTTGACATATAGGCAAAGACTCACAAAAAGCCCTGTAATTCTGCAAAAATCATAAGGGACCCAGAACCACAAAGCAAACACACAAAATAACATCACCATACTATCCGTAACACTGATATAACAATTACTCACCTGAGGAAGAGCTGCATGCAATACAGGCACCTACTACTAGATTGCTTTACAATGACAGATCCTGCCAGTTGCCACCTCAAAAAGACATGCATACCGGTTTCGACTTGAAAATGCATCAGTCCATAGACTCTGACCCACCTAAAGAACCCTGCAACTGACTGAAGGAAAAACAAAGCACTTACCCCAAAGAGCAGCCCAGGCAGAAGGAGCTCTCTGTTGGTATACCTGCAACTCGGTTACTATTAGGTCCAACCTGGAACCTGAAGCCAATCACCTGGGAAAGTGCAGGGGGAAAGCACAAAAAAAGCAGAAAGAGGAGGAGCAGCAGCTGTGGTTTTATTAACTTACTTATAAGGCTTAGCTCAACAGCATGCAGAGGGCAGACAGGAGAACTGGGGTGTTTCTAGAAGCGACAATCCCCACGCTTTCGCTGCAGCTTTGAATGTTGGAAGGACATTACCACCAAGCAAGTAACTGAAGCTTTTCCTGCTGGAATTAACTCAAACTTTTATTTATGTAGAAAGAAAAATCTAGGAGCAGAATAGATTACACGCCAAAAAAAAAGTCAATTCCGTTCCACTCACAGGAAAAATCACATCAGCAGGCTATCTGAGAACTAAAAGGCTATGCTGATGGGTCAAAACACACTACAGGACACTGGGGCCGGGACCTCTGCTGCACCCACTTAAAACCCATCCCTACACTCACCAAGGTGCAACCCCAACCCAAACACAGACGCAGCATTTCAGCCTCAACACAGTTTTGGGAACTGATAGAAAGGACGCCTCATCCTCAGGGAGGCATGCTCAAGCTACACAGGACAGGGCTTCGGGCACCTCTTTGCCTACCAAAGACGACCGCCATCAGCACCTGCTTTGTTCAGATTCTAAAGACTAACATCACAGCCCACATTGCCTGGGACACCTGATAAACACAAGAGAAAGCGACCATACCATTTTCAAGCCATCCCTGCACATGTCACTCCTCGATGATCTGCAACTTCTTCTCAAATCCTCAGCTGCTTCTGTGGAGAGCCTGCCATGGCACCTGCAAAGCAAGATGGATACCCTTCGCAGTCACCTCATGCTACTTGGCAGTTCTGCTCCAATCCAGCTCACAAACAGCCCGCCCTTCTCGTGCTGCTCTTCAGAGTGCAGCTTGGCCCCTCTGAACCTGTGCGAGACACCTGTGAAAGAAAAAGAAAAGCATAGGCTGAAGCAGCATCCAAAGACACAGCACAGCTAGGACAGTTACTCTCATCTGCTCCCTTACCTCTGCTCCCTCACCTGCCCTCGAGGCAGGTGCTTCCATCTGCTCTCTTAGGCCAGCTACAACACCCCTGAAATATAAACAGGATTTTTACTGTATTTTGTGCAGTTAAGTAACTGCAGTGACAACTGCACCCCTAAAGTGCCTGCTACATCTGTTCGTCGCTCACCTTGCCAAAAGCAGCTCTGGTCAAGTCCTGTGTTGTACACTGTTTCGCCTTAAACAAATGAGAACAGTCACAAGATAACGATTCAGCTACCAGCATTAGTACCCATCCCTCAACAACACAAGGAACCCCATTTACAATATTATAATTTCTAAACAGCAGCCCCCTTGCCTCAGCACCTCAGAAGTAGATCAAGCCAGTCACCGAGCTGCCTACGGAGCGCTGAACAGTTCCAGAAGGAGCTCTTTCCTGCGACAGGTTCCTCCAAAGGTTTACACTCTACTGGGGACAGGAGAGAAATAAAAATAAAACTTTCAAAAACCCCATATCTGTAAGCTTTCAAGATTCGACAGACCTCCTCAAGCACACCATCCAAGCACTATGCAAACAGCTGCTCACAAGCAGATATACTCTCCCCCCCCCCAACATGTGACAAACAACACAGATGACTGTGCCTGCTGCCCTTCAGTACGTGCCCAGAGGCAGACCGGATGTCTTTGCCAAAACAGTCCAGACAATGTATTAGCACACCCATGCACTACCGCGTTAGCTGTCATCACTAACTGCCAGGCAGGACAGCTCCAGAGCAAACACATACACACACAGGCACACCACAAACACTACAAACAAAGCACACAACACAAGGCGCAAGAAAAAGTGAGCCCCAGAGGGAAGCCCTATGGCAACAGCAAGTCAGAACAGGTGCTCTGCACCAGACCCTACAGGAGACTCAAATGTCACGACATGAAACTGCAAGCAACTGCCAGAACTGGGATGATGGAGGCCTAAAAAGCCTGCCTTCAAGACAACAGACCAGAAGGATGGGGACTGAAAACCCCATAAGACGACACTTAGGAAATCAATTCCCAAGCAAGAGCTCCTGATGCGGCCCCGATGTCTTCTGCAAGAGTGAGGATGGAAACAGACGCCATCTCAAACCGAATATGATGCACAAGACCTGAAACAGATCTGCACTTCAAGCAGCAACTGCAAGACAAGTGCTTGCATCAGCCCTACAATGATGAAACAAGCATTTAGGAACTTTGGTGTGGCTACCAAGTTGCCCATCTAATCTGTCCAGTGGAAGAAGGAAATGTGGATATCAGGACCTGAGGAGCATGAAATATATGTTGATCATATCAAGAAACGTTTGATACAAACAAGTATTACACACACACAAGGAATTCCTTTAAGCTCCCACTGCAAGACGAGAGGTGCTCAGCTCCCAGTTGAACATCAGCAATATTCCAATGATGTCAAGTGTTCAGTACCCTCAGGATGACTTAGCCAGGGCCTGCTGAGCACCAAGAGCAACAGCACAGTACAGCACAGACAACACAGAACACAGATGACAAGCTGGGACTGCCCTGCCTGCAATGTGTTCACACTGTACGTGACAGAACTCCCCACACATAATCTCTCTGCCTGATCTGATCAATCCTGAAAGGCCCCATCCAAAGCAATGACTTAAAAGCACAGACCCTCGCCCTATGGGTGCATTCACAACCCCAACTCAAACATAGCACTTGCCCCTCCCCCCAACTTAGCTTGGGAATGCTGGGAGGCAGGTTCCATCCTCACCAAGGAACACAAAGACTAGCCAGGACATTGCTCCAGGCACAAGGCTCCTCTTCACCTGCAGAAATGAAGTGCCATCAGGCGCCAGCACACCAGCCAAATTTCTTCCAGTGAAACAACCTCCTCAGAAACAAAACAGTAGTCAACTGACCTGCTCCGCTACTGAAATCAGATAGACGCCCTTTAAACAACTCCCCAACATGCAGTATTTGCCCCTGGACTTAATTCTCAGGGCTCAGAATCAACCATCAACGTGGACCACAGAGGCCAGCTAGGATGTTCCCAGGACCTTCTTCGTCCCTGAAAGAGAGGAGTCACCCAGAGATGCATCAAGAGACTTCTACACCAAAAACAATACCCGTTTTCCAACTTTTCTCCACTCACCTTCCCGATCCAGGCTTCAAGCTTCCATTCACTGTGCCGAACCAAGGTCACGGGGCTTAGACCAGGGAGAAAGAACAGACACACATGACAATCCACAAAACAGTCTATACCCACTCCTTTCCTCCCCTGCTGCAACAGCCAAGAAGCCCCAGAGCCACGTGCTCCAACCCAGTACCACCGCTTCGCTCACCTAACATCCCAAGGAGATGCATCATGCTCCCAGCTCCTCTTGTGCTCTGAGCATCTCCAGCATTTCAGGAACGGGAACCGCTGACGTCTGGCACGTGTCAGAAACGTGGCAGGAAACGTACTCTGCTGTCGCAAGGCACTTGCAAAGCCGGCCCGACAGCTGAAGCAGACTCACACAGTCCACCGACCAGCTCGGGGCCCCCACTGCTGTCCACTCACCCCCATGCTTCGTTCAAGCTTCTGTGCCTACGCCCTGAGCTACAAGAAACAAAGAGAGAAGGTCACATCCACAATGGATACGCAAACAGTGCGGCACATGCAGAGGAATCAAACACAGAGACCAGAGCCAGACAAATAAAAAAAAAAAAAAAAAAATGAAGTCCACAAATGCCACAAGGCCATGAATGCATAGCAGCCCCGGCAGGGGTAATGACAGACATACCCTTTGCAGATGAAAAAGGTGACCCTGCTCAGTCTCTTGGTAATACTGCACCAACGCGGTCAAGCCTCTCCTAGCATGTAATCAAGCTGGTTTTAGTCCTCTGGAGAGTTACACAAGTGGGTTGATTCATCTAGAGATTAAAATACAGATCAAACACAGGAGCGTATCCCAACCATCGCAAAAAACAGTGAGCCAGCAGCCTCTACTAAATATCCCTCTGTTAAGTGAATTCCAAGCACTTAGAAATCCAGAAATCCATAGACTCCAGCCTGCCTAGAGAACCCGGCAACTGACTGAAGGAAAAACAAAGCACTTACCCCAAAGAGCAGCCCAGGCAGAAGGAGCTCTCTGATGCCATGCCTGGGGCTCATATACCATTTGGCCCCGCCCAATATCCAAACCCTATCACCTGGAAAAGGGGAGGGACAAAGCACAAGGAAGTAGGAGCAGAGCAGGAGGAGCAGTAGCTGGTTTTTTTTGTTTGTTTTGTTTTGTTTGTTTATTTGTGTTTTTTTTTTTTTTTTTAAATCTGCTTTACCTGAACATCATGCAGAGAACAGACAAGAGACCTGGGGTGTTTCTAGAAGCAACAATCCCCATGCTTTTGCTACAGCTTTTAATATTGAAATAACAACACGACCAGTCAAGTAACTGGAACTTTTTCAAATGGAATTACGTCAAACACGTTCATTATCACTTGCAAAAACAGAGAACCAGCAATCACTAGCATGCCAGAGTGTTGTCGACGGAAGGAAGACAGGGACACTCAATATGAGTGATATGATCAGCAAGCTTCGATTTATTGGATAGCTCAGACGCCTTTTATTCCTTAACATATAATTAGCTCATACATATTACAAAAGTTAAGCTCATGATTGGTCCCCCTACGTCCTTATCTTATCAGCTTCTTCCTCATCCTTTCGACCGAAATAACACAGTCGGTACTTTCCCAAACCGCCAACGGATATTGTGTCCTTGTGTCTGATTGGCTCAGACAAGTTGTGTGTGATGTTTGTCCAACTCGTAAAGATTCAGCTGTTTTATGTCTACGTGACCTATCTCAGTTAACCATCCCTCTACAATTCCCCCGTTTTTATTTTGGACTACTAATACCTTTTCTGTGACTTGTTCAAGCTTCTTAGTTAAGCAACCAAAAATTATTCGCGCAGCTATTTTTATCAATATAACTATAAGCAGAAAGCGAAATCCCTCTTTGATTAGACTCACTAACCAGTTAGACAGACCCCCAAAGATGGACTGCAACCAATTGTCAAGCCAACTAGGTTGTACTGTAATTTTCTTTGTGTGCTCCATCAACCATTTCAACTGGTCATGAATCGATTGACCGTGATCTGAAAGATTGAAACAACACATTCCTTCAAAATCTTCACATCCATGTCCTTGCGCTAAAAGCAAAAAATCAATTGCAGCCCTATTTTGTAACACAACATGCCTAAGACTATCCATATCTTGTGCCATTTCAGTAATAATTTCAGTTGTTACATTTGATTGCTTAACAGCCCAACAAGCAAGCTTATTAATGCTAGCCAAAGCATGTGCAGTTCCCACTGCTGGAACTAATGAAGCAAATATTCTCTCAGCAGCGCCCCATAATTCTACACCATCGTCACAGTCAGAACCTAAAGTCTTAAGGGCTCGTTTGGATCTCTGCGACAAGCTCTGGTTCCGGAGACTGTGTAAGTCCGGGGCGAACAATGTGAGTCGCCCTAGATAACATGGACCCCCAAACGCATTGGCAGGTATTCCTTGCCATGCACGATCCCCGCAAATCAAAAACATGCCAGGTGGCAGAGCCTTTGCAGTGTCATTATTCCACATCGGATTGTTATTAGATTTTGCTTCAGCTCCCAAAGCCCCCAGTCCTTGACTCCATACTTGTGAAATATGATTTTGCTCGACCGATCGCAACTAGTCCTGCTAGTTGCTTACAATCGACTCCCCATTTTTCTAAAAAGCACTGTAATGAATCTAGGGCTACTTCGTCCTTCATTTTCCTATGATTTTTTTGCCGGCACTAATTTCCTATGATTTCAGCCTGCACTGTGGCAACCTGCACTATGGCAATAAGCACGCTCTCACTAACACAGTACATAGCACACTCGCACACACACAGCACAATTGCACACCCAGAGGCCTCTGGCACATCTCAATCTCAATCATACCACAACCTCAATCATACCACAAGAATATAATTTAGAATGATAAGCAAACAATACGTGCGGCCAATATAATTTAGAATCATAACCAAACAAACAAGTATTGTCTCTCATTGTGTTCCTCGTGAAGTGACTTGCAACACTTGGTTTTAAAACCTTACCCTTACACAAATACTTTCAACACAAAATACCTGGACATTTAAGAATAACACATACAATTATTAACACTCCAGTTAGTATCCCTCCAGCAGCTGAAAACATACTCTTTGTCTGCAGCTTCAGGAGATCTTTGCTCCTGTGGTGAGCAGCTGAGAGTGGAGTCCCCTCCGAGCAAAAACGCTCAGGGTGCACCTAGGGGCGTCCACGCCGCAGCCGATCCCCGCAGCCGAGCAGTGTCTCCTCAAGTCTGCCGGTGGTCATTTGGCAGTGTAATCTGCATCTCTGCACTCCTGCCCCGCAATAGAGCTAAGTCGTCATTACTAATCCATAGAATGTGGCAACCCCACGGAATCTTATCCAGAAACATAGTTATAACACCGATCTGGGGACGAATAGTCTTTTTTGCATTGCAAGATAAACCTCTTATAAAATGAATGCCAGAGAGAAGCAGCACAGCCGCCGCTGCTTCCATGGTTACGTCAGACAGTCTGCAGGGTCCTGATGTCCACCCCTCTGCTCTGTGCCGACTCGCCACTCAGTGAGGGTCGGCTGCCGTTGTCCACTGATGCCTCTGGTCTACTGTAGCAACCCGATCTCGGATGTCCCGCATCGCACCACGATTACTTCAATTTCCCGTGTCCCTCCGCAATTCCTTTTTCCGCGTCCCTCCGCAATTCCTTTTTACAGTCTATACCCTGCATGCTCCGCTTTTCTAAAAAGCACTTGAGCAGATCATACGTCGCTTGTCTCTCCATACCTTTGTTTACGTCAGCACTGTTGCAGCCTTTGCAAGACCTCGGCGACGCGTGGCCGGCGGGACCCTCTATAGGTGCTCCCGGGTGCGAAGATTTAGCATTTTCGTCCCTTCCACCTCCTGAGCTGCATTGCAGGACCTGTTTCCTTCCCTTATTCCATCGATCCGTGGCTCGCAGGTTCACCGCCAGCGGGGTCCGTGTTCGGGCGCCATTTGTTGTCGACAGAAGGAAGACAGGGATACTCAATATGAGTGATCAGCAAGCTTCGATTTATTGGATAGCTCAGACGCCTTTTATTCCTTAACATATAATTAGCTCATACATATTACAAAAGTTAAGCTCATGATTGGTCCCCCTACGTCCTTATCTTATCAGCTTCTTCCTCATCCTTTCGACCGAAATAACACAGTCGGTACTGTCCCAAACTGCAAACGAATATTGTGTCCTTGTGTCTGATTGGCTCAGACAAGTTGTGTGCAATGTTTGTCCAAATCGTGAAGATTCAGCTGTTTTATGTCTATGTGACCTATCTCAGTTAACCATCCCTCTACACCAGAGCTAATACCCACCTCCTGCACAACGCTCGCTACTACTAATGCAACATACAGTTGTGCAATACCTCTCTGTTCCCAACTCCTTTATCTCACCTGCTCAGTAGCTCCACCTGAGAAATGTGCCCGGGCGGCGCCGCGCCGAAATGTGCCCGGGCGGCGCCGCGCCGAAATGTGCCCGGGCGGCGCCGCGCCGAAATGTGCCCGGGCGGCGCCGCGCCGAAATGTGCCCGGGCGGCGCCGCGCCGAAATGTGCCCGGGCGGCGCCGCGCCGAAATGTGCCCGGGCGGCGCCGCGCCGAAATGTGCCCGGGCGGCGCCGCGCCGAAATGTGCCCGGGCGGCGCCGCGCCGAAATGTGCCCGGGCGGCGCCGCGCCGAAATGTGCCCGGGCGGCGCCGCGCCGAAATGTGCCCGGGCGGCGCCGCGCCGAAATGTGCCCGGGCGGCGCCGCGCCGAAATGTGCCCGGGCGGCGCCGCGCCGAAATGTGCCCGGGCGGCGCCGCGCCGAAATGTGCCCGGGCGGCGCCGCGCCGAAATGTGCCCGGGCGGCGCCGCGCCGAAATGTGCCCGGGCGGCGCCGCGCCGAAATGTGCCCGGGCGGCGCCGCGCCGAAATGTGCCCGGGCGGCGCCGCGCCGAAATGTGCCCGGGCGGCGCCGCGCCGAAATGTGCCCGGGCGGCGCCGCGCCGAAATGTGCCCGGGCGGCGCCGCGCCGAAATGTGCCCGGGCGGCGCCGCGCCGAAATGTGCCCGGGCGGCGCCGCGCCGAAATGTGCCCGGGCGGCGCCGCGCCGAAATGTGCCCGGGCGGCGCCGCGCCGAAATGTGCCCGGGCGGCGCCGCGCCGAAATGTGCCCGGGCGGCGCCGCGCCGAAATGTGCCCCAACAGACTTATTCTTTAGACATGAAGCAGGTGACCCTGCTCACTCTCTAGGCACTACTGCACTTATGCGGTCAAGAAACATTACCCCACGGTTTCCCAAAAACAACGTACCTGGCAACCCCTCATAAACATACCTCAAATATGTGAATTCCATGCACATAAAGCCTAGAAGGCTTTATGGTCTAAAGACTCGACAGACAGCAAACACACAGGCAAAAGCTCCAGAAATATAACAAACCGCCCCTAACCCTGAGAAAGACCACTGCTTATATGCCCAATGCTGCCATTTTCAGATACATGCTCACACAGGGAGCCTCCATGATACATTTCTCCTAAACCCTGCTCCATCACTTTGCCACCAAGGTTGTGACTTTGATAAGATTTGACATATAGGCAAAGACTCACAAAAAGCCCTGTAATTCTGCAAAAATCATAAGGGACCCAGAACCACAAAGCAAACACACAAAATAACATCACCATACTATCCGTAACACTGATATAACAATTACTCACCTGAGGAAGAGCTGCATGCAATACAGGCACCTACTACTAGATTGCTTTACAATGACAGATCCTGCCAGTTGCCACCTCAAAAAGACATGCATACCGGTTTCGACTTGAAAATGCATCAGTCCATAGACTCTGACCCACCTAAAGAACCCTGCAACTGACTGAAGGAAAAACAAAGCACTTACCCCAAAGAGCAGCCCAGGCAGAAGGAGCTCTCTGTTGGTATACCTGCAACTCGGTTACTATTAGGTCCAACCTGGAACCTGAAGCCAATCACCTGGGAAAGTGCAGGGGGAAAGCACAAAAAAAGCAGAAAGAGGAGGAGCAGCAGCTGTGGTTTTATTAACTTACTTATAAGGCTTAGCTCAACAGCATGCAGAGGGCAGACAGGAGAACTGGGGTGTTTCTAGAAGCGACAATCCCCACGCTTTCGCTGCAGCTTTGAATGTTGGAAGGACATTACCACCAAGCAAGTAACTGAAGCTTTTCCTGCTGGAATTAACTCAAACTTTTATTTATGTAGAAAGAAAAATCTAGGAGCAGAATAGATTACACGCCAAAAAAAAAGTCAATTCCGTTCCACTCACAGGAAAAATCACATCAGCAGGCTATCTGAGAACTAAAAGGCTATGCTGATGGGTCAAAACACACTACAGGACACTGGGGCCGGGACCTCCGCTGCACCAACTTAAAACCCATCCCTACACTCACCAAGGTGCAACCCCAACCCAAACACAGACGCAGCATTTCAGCCTCAACACAGTTTTGGGAACTGATAGAAAGGACGCCTCATCCTCAGGGAGGCATGCTCAAGCTACACAGGACAGGGCTTCGGGCACCTCTTTGCCTACCAAAGACGACCGCCATCAGCACCTGCTTTGTTCAGATTCTAAAGACTAACATCACAGCCCACATTGCCTGGGACACCTGATAAACACAAGAGAAAGCGACCATACCATTTTCAAGCCATCCCTGCACATGTCACTCCTCGATGATCTGCAACTTCTTCTCAAATCCTCAGCTGCTTCTGTGGAGAGCCTGCCATGGCACCTGCAAAGCAAGATGGATACCCTTCGCAGTCACCTTGTGCTACTTGGCAGTTCTGCTCCAATCCAGCTCACAAACAGCCCGCCCTTCTCGTGCTGCTCTTCAGAGTGCAGCTTGGCCCCTCTGAACCTGTGCGAGACACCTGTGAAAGAAAAAGAAAAGCATAGGCTGAAGCAGCATCCAAAGACACAGCACAGCTAGGACAGTTACTCTCATCTGCTCCCTTACCTCTGCTCCCTCACCTGCCCTCGAGGCAGGTGCTTCCATCTGCTCTCTTAGGCCAGCTACAACACCCCTGAAATATAAACAGGATTTTTACTGTATTTTGTGCAGTTAAGTAACTGCAGTGACAACTGCACCCCTAAAGTGCCTGCTACATCTGTTCGTCGCTCACCTTGCCAAAAGCAGCTCTGGTCAAGTCCTGTGTTGTACACTGTTTCGCCTTAAACAAATGAGAACAGTCACAAGATAACGATTCAGCTACCAGCATTAGTACCCATCCCTCAACAACACAAGGAACCCCATTTACAATATTATAATTTCTAAACAGCAGCCCCCTTGCCTCAGCACCTCAGAAGTAGATCAAGCCAGCCACCGAGCTGCCTACGGAGCGCTGAACAGTTCCAGAAGGAGCTCTTTCCTGCGACAGGTTCCTCCTAGGTTTACACTCTACTGGGGACAGGAGAGAAATAAAAATAAAACTTTCAAAAACCCCATATCTGTAAGCTTTCAAGATTCGACAGACCTCCTCAAGCACACCATCCAAGCACTATGCAAACAGCTGCTCACAAGCAGATATACTCTCCCCCCCCCCAACATGTGACAAACAACACAGATGACTGTGCCTGCTGCCCTTCAGTACGTGCCCAGAGGCAGACCGGATGTCTTTGCCAAAACAGTCCAGACAATTTATTAGTACACCCATGCACTACCGCGTTAGCTGTCATCACTAACTGCCAGGCAGGACAGCTCCAGAGCAAACACATACACACACAGGAACGCCACAAACACTACAAACAAAGCACACAACACAAGGCGCAAGAAAAAGTGAGCCCCAGAGGGAAGCCCTATGGCAACAGCAAGTCAGAACAGGTGCTCTGCACCAGACCCTACAGGAGACTCAAATGTCACGACATGAAACTGCAAGCAACTGCCAGAACTGGGATGATGGAGGCCTAAAAAGCCTGCCTTCAAGACAACAGACCAGAAGGATGGGGACTGAAAACCCCATAAGACGACACTTAGGAAATCAATTCCCAAGCAAGAGCTCCTGATGCGGCCCCGATGTCTTCTGCAAGAGTGAGGATGGAAACAGACGCCATCTCAAACCGAATATGATGCACAAGACCTGAAACAGATCTGCACTTCAAGCAGCAACTGCAAGACAAGTGCTTGCATCAGCCCTACAATGATGAAACAAGCATTTAGGAACTTTGGTGTGGCTACCAAGTTGCCTATCTAATCTGTCCAGTGGAAGAAGGAAATGTGGATATCAGGACCTGAGGAGCATGAAATATATGTTGATCATATCAAGAAACGTTTGATACAAACAAGTATTACACACACACAAGGGATTCCTTTAAGCTCCCACTGCAAGACGAGAGGTGCTCAGCTCCCAGTTGAACATCAGCAATATTCCAATGATGTCAAGTGTTCAGTACCCTCAGGATGACTTAGCCAGGGCCTGCTGAGCACCAAGAGCAACAGCACAGTACAGCACAGACAACACAGAACACAGATGACAAGCTGGGACTGCCCTGCCTGCAATGTGTTCACACTGTACGTGACAGAACTCCCCACACATAATCTCTCTGCCTGATCTGATCAATCCTGAAAGGCCCCATCCAAAGCAATGACTTAAAAGCACAGACCCTCGCCCTATGGGTGCATTCACAACCCCAACTCAAACATAGCACTTGCCCCTCCCCCCAACTTAGCTTGGGAATGCTGGGAGGCAGGTTCCATCCTCACCAAGGAACACAAAGACTAGCCAGGACATTGCTTCAGGCACAAGGCTCCTCTTCACCTGCAGAAATGAAGTGCCATCAGGCGCCAGCACACCAGCCAAATTTCTTCCAGTGAAACAACCTCCTCAGAAACAAAACAGTAGTCAACTGACCTGCTCCGCTACTGAAATCAGATAGACGCCCTTTAAACAACTCCCCAACATGCAGTATTTGCCCCTGGACTTAATTCTCAGGGCTCAGAATCAACCATCAACGTGGACCACAGAGGCCAGCTAGGATGTTCCCAGGACCTTCTTCGTCCCTGAAAGAGAGGAGTCACCCAGAGATGCATCAAGAGACTTCTACACCAAAAACAATACCCGTTTTCCAACTTTTCTCCACTCACCTTCCCGATCCAGGCTTCAAGCTTCCATTCACTGTGCCGAACCAAGGTCACGGGGCTTAGACCAGGGAGAAAGAACAGACACACATGACAATCCACAAAACAGTCTATACCCACTCCTTTCCTCCCCTGCTGCAACAGCCAAGAAGCCCCAGAGCCACGTGCTCCAACCCAGTACCACCGCTTCGCTCACCTAACATCCCAAGGAGATGCATCATGCTCCCAGCTCCTCTTGTGCTCTGAGCATCTCCAGCATTTCAGGAACGGGAACCGCTGACGTCTGGCACGTGTCAGAAACGTGGCAGGAAACGTACTCTGCTGTCGCAAGGCACTTGCAAAGCCGGCCCGACAGCTGAAGCAGACTCACACAGTCCACCGACCAGCTCGGGGCTCCCACTGCTGTCCACTCACCCTCATGCTTCGTTCAAGCTTCTGTGCCTACGCCCTGAGCTACAAGAAACAAAGAGAGAAGGTCACATCCACAATGGATACGCAAACAGTGCGGCACATGCAGAGGAATCAAACACAGAGACCAGAGCCAGACAAATAAAAAAAAAAAAAAAAAATGAAGTCCACAACTGCCACAAGGCCATGAATGCATAGCAGCCCCGGCAGGGGTAATGACAGACATACCCTTTGCAGATGAAAAAGGTGACCCTGCTCAGTCTCTTGGTAATACTGCACCAACGCGGTCAAGCCTCTCCTAGCATGTAATCAAGCTGGTTTTAGTCCTCTGGAGAGTTACACAAGTGGGTTGATTCATCTAGAGATTAAAATACAGACCAAACAGAGGAGCATAAGCCACCATCCCAAAAACAGTGAGCCAGCAGCCTCTACTTAATATCCCTCTATTAAGTGAATTCCAAGCACTTAAAATCCTGAAATCCATAGACTCCAGCCTTCCTAAAGAACCATGCAACTGACTGAAGGAAAAACAAAACGCTTACCCCAAAGAGCAGCCCAGGCAGAATGAACTCTGATGGCATACCCAGGGCTCATATACCTTTTGGTTCCACCCAGCACCCAAACCAAATCACCTGGAAAGGGGAGGGGCAAAGCACAAGAAAGTAGAAAGAGGAGGAGCAGCAGCTGTGGTTTATTTACTTATTTGTAAGGCTTACCTCAACAGCATGCAGAATGCAGACAAGAGAACTGGGGTGTTTCTAGAAGCAACAATCCCCATGCTTTCGCTGCAGCTTTGAGTGTTAGAAGGACGATATGACCAAGCAAGTAACTGAAGCTTTTTCAGCTGGAATTAGCTCAAACTTTTATTTACGTAGAAAGAAAAATCTAGGAGCAGAACAGATTATACACCAACAAAATCAATTCCGTTCCACTCGCAGGAAAAATCACTTCAGTAGGCTATCTGAGAACCAAAAGGCTATGCTCATGGGTCAAAACACACTACAGGACACTGGGGTCAGGCCCTCCGCTGCACCAACTTAAAACCCATCCCTACACTCACCAAGGTGCAACCCCAACCCAAACACAGACGCAGCATTTCAGCTTCAACACAGTTTTCGGAACTGCTGGAAAGCAGGCTTCATCCTCAGCAAGGCGTGCTCAGACTGCACAAGAGGGGGCTTCAGGCACCTCTTTGCCTACCGAAGAAGACCATCAGGAACTGCCACACCAGACAACCGTTTTCATCTACAACACCTTTCTCAGGAACCACACAGCATTCCAGTGACCTGCTTTCCTCCTACTCTAAAGGATATCTCAGCCCACCTTGTCTGTGGCACCTCATAAACTGGAGAGAAAGCAACTGTAGCAGCAAAAGCCACAACACCCTTTGGACAGTTACTCTCATCCCCTCCCGTACCTCAGCTGCTGGCCTTCCCCACATGGCAGATGCTTCCATCTGTTCTCTTTACTCACTTATAGCACCTCTAAAAGGCAAACTGGATTTTTACTCTATTGGATGTAAGAAAATAACTGCAGTGACAACCGCACCCCAAAAATAACAGCTACTTCTGCTCATCACGCACCAGCCACTCCAGAGGCACCTCGGGTCATGACGTCCTGGACTGCACACTGCCTTTCAGCCTGAACAAAGGAAAACACAGTCACAAGACAATCATTCAGCTGCCAGCATTAGCACCTATCCCTCAACAACACAAAGGGACCCCGTTTACAACGTTATCATTTCAAAACAGAAGCCCCCTTGCCTCAGCACCTCAGAAGTACATCAAGCCAGTCACCGAGCTGCCTACGGAGTGCTGAACAGTTCCAGGAGGAGCTCTTTCCTGTGACAGGTTCCTCCTAGGTTTTACACTCTACTGGGGACAGAAAAGAAATAAGAATAAACATTTCAAAACCCCTTATCTGTAAGCTTTCAAGATTCGACAGACCTCCTCAACCACACTGTTCAAGCACTATGCGAGCAGCTGCTCGCAAGCAGATATACTCTCCCACCCCCAACATCTGCCAAACACCACAGAGGTGACTGTGCCAGCTGCCCTTCAGTACGTGCCCAGAGGCTGACCGGATGTCTTCGCCAAAACAGTCCAGACAATGTATTAGTACACCCATGCACTGCCACGTTAGCTGTCATCACTAACTGCCAGGCAGGACAGCTCCAGACCAAACACATACACACACAGGCACGCCACAAACACTACAAACAAAACACACAACACAAGGCGCAAGAAAAAGTGACCCCCGGAGGGAAGCCCTATGGCAACAGCAAGTCAGAACAGGTGCTCTGCACCAGACCCAAGGAGAGACTCAAATGTCACGACACGCGACTGGAAGCAACTGCCAGAACTGGGATGATGGAGGCCTAAAAAGCCTGCCTTCAAGACAACAGACCAGAAGGATGGGGACTGAAAACCCCATAAGATGACGCTTAGGAATTCAATTCCCAAGCAAGAGCTCCTGATGCGGCCCAGATGACTTCTGCAAGAGTGAGGATGGAAACAGACGCCATCTCAAACCGAATATGATGCACGAGACCTGAAACAGAACTGCACTTCAAGCAGCGACTGCAAGACAAGAAGTGCTCGGATCAGAGCCACAATGACAAAATAAGCACTGAGGCCCTTCAGCACCGCTACCAAGTCGCCTGTCTAGTCAGTCCAGTGTAAAAAGCTAGGAGGATATCAAGACCTAAGAAGCACAGAACAGACATTGCAGAAGCAGCACTACAGGACAGACGAACACAAGGAAACTGTCCTGCCTGGCTCACCCACTCACGCTACAAAATAATCCCGCTGCTTCTATTAGCCTGGTGACCCAGCCACAAGCAGCCTGAACGTGACCCAGCCTGAACCACCCTCACCGTGGAACCAAGTCTAGTCAGCCAGCAGGCACCATGCTCCTCTGGCTCCCAGCTCCCATTAGCCACCCCAGATATACAAATACCAGGTGCCCCCCAACTTAGCTCTCAGGTTGCTGAATGGTATAGTCCCTCCGCCTCAAGAAATGCACAGGCACTGATCGTCATCTTAGGCAATTGCCAGGCTCATCATCAGCTGCAAAAACAGAGTAACAGCATTCACTAGCACGCTGGCCCCATTGCTCACCTTCTCCACAATGCTGACTACTGCTGATGCAACATACGGTTCTGCTCACCTGTTCCTCTCCAAATCCAAGCTCCAACAGTGCAACCAGTATCATCCACACCACCTGGGAAAACAAAGGGATTAAGTGATCGTTGCATTCACAACACATCACCCAATTGTGTTTTTTTTTGTTATTGTTGTTTTTTGTGTGTGTGTGTGTTTACTTTTTTTATTTATTTTTTAGTCTGCTTTAGCTCAACAGCATGCAGAGTGCAGACAAGAAAACCGGGGTGTTTCTAGAAGCAACAATCCCCATGCTTTTGCTGCAGCTTTGAATATTAAAAGGACAATACGACCCAGCAAGTAACTGGAACTTTCTTACCTGGAATTAGCTCAAACTTTTCTTCACATTGAAAGAAAAATCTAGGAGCAGAACAGATTATACACCAACAAAATTGATTCCATTTCATCCCCAGAAAAAAATCACATACTCTCATCCCCTCCTGTACCTCAGCTGCTTGCCTATCCCACGTGGCACATGCTTCCATCTGTTCTCTTTACCCACTTACAGCACCTCTAAAAGGCAAACTGGAATTTTACTCTATTGGATGTAGGAAAATAACTGCAGTGAGAACTGCGCCCCAAAAACAACAGTTATCTCTGCTCATCGCGCACCAGAGTCACTGCAGAGGCAGCTCGGGTCAAGACGTCCTGCACTGCGCACTGCGTTTCACCCTGAACAAAGGCAAAACACAGGCAGAAGATAAACATTCAGCTGACAGCAGTAGCACCCATCCCTCAACAACAAAAGGGACCCCATCTTTAGTTTTATCCTTTCAAAACAGCAGGCCACTTGCCTCGGTACCTGCAAATTAGGTCCAAGCTTGCAAGGAGCGGCCAGCATCACCCACGCCACCTGGGAACACAAAAGGACAAAATGACCACTGTGCTTGCAAGCAACCACCTGCCACACTGCTCCTCTATCCCACACAGCCTCACCTCGGACCCTCACAGGGAAACACCTGAGCGTCTTCCCTTCGCTTCGGATAAGGGATGACCAGGCTGACAACACTCATCTTCCCTCAGTGTTTCGTGACATGAGGATTTCCCTTTCCTGTCCACGACTGCACAAAGCACCTGTAGAGACAAGAAAAAACCACACTCTGAGGCACCTCGCAACCAAAGCGTACCTGCTGCAATACCTCTCTCTTCCCAGCTCCTGTAGTTCAGCTGCTCAACAGCTCTAACTCAGATTCTTCGCTCACAGCGCCACAGCAAACTCTGCCCGGGCCACACAATACACGCTACACAAGCTACATTGCTTAGGACACACAAGCTGGAACGTTCCCGCCCAACAATCAGTCGCATCGCACAGGAAGGATGCCGCATACTCCTAGAAACCAAACCTACCAGTCCTGAGCAGCTCCCATCCTCCTCCTGCCTACCACGTTCAGCACACTAACTGTTTACCCCTCAGAAAACCAGAAACATAGAACATACACACACACAAACAAAACAAAAAGAACAGAGCTCCACAAATGCCGAAAAGACACGCACACACAGCAACCCCGGCAGGAGTAATCACAGACTTATCCTTTGCAGATGAAAAAGGGGACTCTGATACAACCCTGCTCAGTCTCTTGGTAATGCTGCATCTACGCTTCCAAGCCACGTGTAGCATGTAATCAAGCTGGTGTAACTCTCCAGGGGACTAAAACAAGTGGTTTTAAACATGTAGAGTTTAAAACATAGCTCAAAAACAGGAGAATATGCGGCCATCCCAAAAAAAAGTGAGCAAGCAGCCTCTACTAAATATCCCTCTATTTCAAGCACTTAGAGATCTAGAATTCCAACCACTTAGAAATCCAGAAATACATGGATTCCAGCCTGCCTAGAGAACCCTGCAACTGACTGAAGGAAACACAAAGCACTGACCCCAAAGAGCAGCCCAGGCAGCAGGAGCACTCTGATGCCATGCCTGGGGCTCATATACCTTTTGGCCCCGCCCAGCACCCAAACCAAATCACCTGGGAAAGGGGAGGGGCAAAGCACAAGAAAGTAGAAATAGAGCAAGAGAAGTGGTTGTTTTTCTTTTTCTTTCTTTTTTAAAAACAACTTTATCTCAAAAGCATGCAGAGAGCAGACCAAATATTTGCAGTGATTCTAGAAGCAAAAATCGCCTTTGGCTTTTTCTGCAGGTTTTAATATTGAATTGACAATATCACCAAGCTAATAACTGAAAATTTTTGAACTGGAATTACTTTAAACAGGCTCATCCCCATCTGTAAATGCAGAGAACCAGCATTCATTACCATGCAAGCCCTAAAACCCACCTCCTGCACAAAGCACACTACAACTAATGCAACATACAGTTGTGCAATACCTCTCTGTTCCCAACTCCTTTATCTCACCTGCTCAGTAGCTCCACCTGAGTAATGGGCCCGGGCGGCGCCGCGCCGAAATGGGCCCGGGCGGCGCCGCGCCGAAATGGGCCCGGGCGGCGCCGCGCCGAAATGGGCCCGGGCGGCGCCGCGCCGAAATGGGCCCGGGCGGCGCCGCGCCGAAATGGGCCCGGGCGGCGCCGCGCCGAAATGGGCCCGGGCGGCGCCGCGCCGAAATGGGCCCGGGCGGCGCCGCGCCGAAATGGGCCCGGGCGGCGCCGCGCCGAAATGGGCCCGGGCGGCGCCGCGCCGAAATGGGCCCGGGCGGCGCCGCGCCGAAATGGGCCCGGGCGGCGCCGCGCCGAAATGGGCCCGGGCGGCGCCGCGCCGAAATGGGCCCGGGCGGCGCCGCGCCGAAATGGGCCCGGGCGGCGCCGCGCCGAAATGGGCCCGGGCGGCGCCGCGCCGAAATGGGCCCGGGCGGCGCCGCGCCGAAATGGGCCCGGGCGGCGCCGCGCCGAAATGGGCCCGGGCGGCGCCGCGCCGAAATGGGCCCGGGCGGCGCCGCGCCGAAATGGGCCCGGGCGGCGCCGCGCCGAAATGGGCCCGGGCGGCGCCGCGCCGAAATGGGCCCGGGCGGCGCCGCGCCGAAATGGGCCCGGGCGGCGCCGCGCCGAAATGGGCCCGGGCGGCGCCGCGCCGAAATGGGCCCGGGCGGCGCCGCGCCGAAATGGGCCCGGGCGGCGCCGCGCCGAAATGGGCCCGGGCGGCGCCGCGCCGAAATGGGCCCGGGCGGCGCCGCGCCGAAATGGGCCCGGGCGGCGCCGCGCCGAAATGGGCCCGGGCGGCGCCGCGCCGAAATGGGCCCGGGCGGCGCCGCGCCGAAATGGGCCCGGGCGGCGCCGCGCCGAAATGGGCCCGGGCGGCGCCGCGCCGAAATGGGCCCGGGCGGCGCCGCGCCGAAATGGGCCCGGGCGGCGCCGCGCCGAAATGGGCCCGGGCGGCGCCGCGCCGAAATGGGCCCGGGCGGCGCCGCGCCGAAATGGGCCCGGGCGGCGCCGCGCCGAAATGGGCCCGGGCGGCGCCGCGCCGAAATGGGCCCGGGCGGCGCCGCGCCGAAATGGGCCCGGGCGGCGCCGCGCCGAAATGGGCCCGGGCGGCGCCGCGCCGAAATGGGCCCGGGCGGCGCCGCGCCGAAATGGGCCCGGGCGGCGCCGCGCCGAAATGGGCCCGGGCGGCGCCGCGCCGAAATGGGCCCGGGCGGCGCCGCGCCGAAATGGGCCCGGGCGGCGCCGCGCCGAAATGGGCCCGGGCGGCGCCGCGCCGAAATGGGCCCGGGCGGCGCCGCGCCGAAATGGGCCCGGGCGGCGCCGCGCCGAAATGGGCCCCAACAGACTTATTCTCTAGAGATGAAGGAGGTGACCCTGCTCACTCTCTAAGCACTACTACACTTATGTGGTCAAGGAACCCTACCCCACGGTTTCCCAAAAACAACGTACCTTTTCTTTTTCTTCGTATCTTTTATTTACGTAGAAAGAAAAATCTAGGAGCAGAACTGATTATGCACCAAAAAATCAATTCCGTCCCGCTCGCAGGAAAAATCATTTACTTCAGTAGGCTGAGATCCAAAAGGCGATGCTGATGGGTCAAAACACACTACAGGACACTGGGGTCAGGCCCTCCGCTGCACCAACTTAAAACCCATCCCTACACTCACCAAGGTGCAACCCCAAACCAAACACAGACGCAGCATTTCAGATTCAACACAGTTTTGGGAACTACTGGAAAGCAAGCTTCATCCTCAGCGAGGAGTGCTCAGGCTACACAGGACGGGGCTTCGGGCACCTCTTTGCCTACCAAAGAAGGCCGCCATCAGCACCTGATTTGTTCTGACTCTAAACACTAACATCACAGCCCACATTGCCTGGGACACCTGATAAACAGAAGAGAAAGCAGCCATACCCTTTTCAAGCCATCCCCGCACGTGTCGCGCCTTGATGATCTGCAACCTCTTCTCAAATCCTCAACTGCTTCTGTGGAGAGCCTGCCATGGCACCTGCAAAGCAAGATGGATACCCTTCGCACTCACCTTGTGCTACTTGGCAGTTCTGCTCCAATCCAGCTCACAAACAGCCCGCCCTTCTCGTGCTGCTCTTCAGAGTGCAGCTTGGCCCCTCTGAACCTGTGCGAGACACCTGTGAAAGAAAAAGAAAAGCATAGGCTGAAGCAGCATCCAAAGACACAGCACAGCTAGGACAGTTACTCTCATCTGCTCCCTTACCTCGGCCCCCTCACCTGCCCTCGAGGAAGATGCTTCCATCTGCTCTCTTAGGCCAGCTACAACACCTCTGAAATATAAACAGGATTTTTACTGTATTTTGTGTAGTTAAGTAACTGCAGTGACAACTGCACCCCTAAAGTACCTGCTACATCTGTTCATCGCTCACCTTGCCGAAAGCAGCTCTGCTCAAGTTCCGTGTTGTACACTGTGTTTCAGTTTTAACAACTGAAAACAGATACAAGATAATCATTCAGCTGCCAGCATTAGCACCCATACCTCCACAACAAAAGGGACCCCGTTTACAACGTTATCATTTCAAAACAGAAGCCCCCTTGCCTCAGCACCTCAGAAGTACATCAAGCCAGTCACCGAGTTGTCTACGGAGTGCTGAACAGTTCCAGGAGGAGCTCTTTCCTGTGACAGGTTCCTCCTAGGTTTTACACTCTACTGGGGACAGAAAAGAAATAAGAATAAACATTTCAAAACCCCTTATCTGTAAGCTTTCAAGATTCGACAGACCTCCTCAAGCACACCATTAAAGCACTATGCAAACAGCTGCTCACAAGCAGATATACTCTCCCAAATCCACATCTGCCAACCACCAGAGATGACTGTGCCAGCTGCCCTTCAGTACGTGCCCAGAGTCAGACTGGATGTCTTTGCCAAAACAGTCCAGACAATGTATTAGCACACCCATGCACTGCCACATTAGCTGTCATCACTAACTGCCAGGCAGGACAGCTCCAGACCAAACACATACACACACAGGAACACTACAAACATTACAAACAAAACACACAACACAAGGCGCAAGAAAAAGTGACCCCCCAGAGGAAAGCCCTATGGCAACAACAAGTCAGAACAGGTGCTCTGCAGCAGACCCCAGGAGAGACTCAAGTGTCACAACATGCGACTGGAAGCAACTGCCAGAACTGGGATGATGGAAGCCTAAAAAGCCTGCCTTTAAGACAAGACACCAGAAGGATGGGGACTGAAAACCCCCTAAGAAGACGCTTAGGAATTCAATTCCCAAGCAAGAGCTCCTGATGCAACCCAGATGACTTCAGCAAGAGTGAGGATGGAAACAGACGTGATCTCAAACCGAATATGATGCACAAGACCTGAAACAGATCTGCACTTCAAGCAGCAACTTAAAGACAAGAAGTGCTCGTATCAGCCCTAAGATGATGAAACAAGCATTTAGGGCCTTTGGTGTGGCTACAAAGTTGCACGTCTTGTCTGTCCAGTGGAAGAAGGCAATGAGAATATCAAGACCTGAGGAGCACGTAACATGATGATCATATCAGGAAATGTTTGATACAAAAACTATTAATCGCATAGTAGAAGTGATCCCCTTAAGCTCCCACTGCAACAGAAGCGTTGCTCAGCTCCCAGTTCAACATCAGCATTATTCTGAGGAGGTTGAGTGTTCAATACCTTTGGGATGGCTTCCCCAGGGCCTGCTGAGCAACAAGAGCAACAACACAGTACAGCACAGACAACACAGAACACAGATGACAAGCTGGGACTGCCCTGCCTGCAATGTGTTCACACTGTACGTGACAGAACTCCCCACACATAATCTCTCTGCCTGATCTGATCAATCCTGAAAGGCCCCATCCAAAGCAATGACTTAAAAGCACAGACCCTCGCCCTATAGGTGCATTCACAACCCCAACTCAAACATAGCATTTTCCCCCCACCCCCACACCCCCCGACACCCCAACTTAGCTTGGGAATGCTGGGAGGCAGGTTCCATCCTCACCAAGGAAGACTCACAAAGGCTAGCCAGGACATTGCTTCAGGCACAAGGCTCTTCTTCACCTGCAGAAATAAAGTGCCATCATGCGCCAGCACACCAGCCAAATTTCTTCCAGTGAAACAACCTCCTCAGAAACAAAACAGTAGACAACTGACCTGCTCCGCTACTGAAATCTGATAGACACCCTTTAAACAACTCCCCACCTCCCTCTGCCAACCACTCCCCAACACACAGTATTTCCCCCTGGACTTAATTCTCAGGGCTCAGAATCCACCCTCAATGTGGACCACAGAAGCCAGCTAGGATGTTCCCAGGACCTTCTTCGTAACAGGAAAAGAGGAGTCACCCAGAGGTGCACCAATAGACTGCTACACCAAAAACAATACCCGTTTTCCAACTTTTCTCCACTCACCTTCCCGATCCAGGCTTCAAGCTTCCATTCACTGTGCTGAGCCAAGGTCACGGGGCTTAGACCAAGAAGAACAGAAACCTGACAATCCACAGAACAGTCTATACCCACTCCTTTCCTCCCCTACTGCAACAGCCAAGAAGCCCCAGAGCCACATGGCCCAACCCAGTACCACCGCTTCACTCACCTAACATCCCAAAGAGATGCATCGCGCTCCCAGCTCCTCTTGTGCTCCGAGCATCTCCAGCATTTTAGGAACTGGAACCGCTGACGTCTGGCACATCTCAGAAATGTGGCAGGAGACGTACTCTGCTGTCGCAAGGCGCTTGCAAAGCCGGCCCGACAGCTGAAGCAGACTCACACAGTCCACCGACCAACTCGGGGCCCCCACTGCTGTCCACTCACCCTCATGCTTTGTTCAAGTTTCCGTGCCTATGCCCTGAGCTACAAGAAACAAAGAGAGAAGGTCACAACCACAATGGATACGCAAACAGTGCAGCTCCTAGCAGAGGACTCAAACACAGAGACCAGAGCCAGACAAAAAAAAAAAAACTCAAGTCCACAACTGCCACAAGGCCATGAATGCATAGCAGCCCCGGCAGGGGTAATGACAGACATACCCTTTGCAGATGAAAAAGGTGACCCTGCTCAGTCTCTTGGTAATACTGCACCAACGCGGTCAAGCCTCTTCTAGCATGTAATCAAGCTGGTTTTAGTCCTCTGGAGAGTTACACAAGTGGGTTGATTCATCTAGAGATTAAAATACAGATCAAACAGAGGAGCATAAGCCACCATCCCAAAAACAGTGAGCCAGCAGCCTCTACTTAATATCCCTCTATTAAGTGAATTCCAAGCACTTAAAATCCTGAAATCCATAGACTCCAGCCTTCCTAAAGAACCATGCAACTGACTGAAGGAAAAACAAAACGCTTACCCCAAAGAGCAGCCCAGGCAGAATGAACTCTGATGGCATACCCGGGGCTCATATACCTTTTGGTTCCACCCAGCACCCAAACCAAATCACCTGGAAAGGGGAGGGGCAAAGCACAAGAAAGTAGAAAGAGGAGGAGCAGCAGCTGTGGTTTATTTACTTATTTGTAAGGCTTACCTCAACAGCATGCAGAATGCAGACAAGAGAACTGGGGTGTTTCTAGAAGCAACAATCCCCATGCTTTCGCTGCAGCTTTGAGTGTTAGAAGGACGATATGACCAAGCAAGTAACTGAAGCTTTTTCAGCTGGAATTAGCTCAAACTTTTATTTACGTAGAAAGAAAAATCTAGGAGCAGAACAGATTATACACCAACAAAATCAATTCCGTTCCACTCGCAGGAAAAATCACTTACTTCAGTAGGCTATCTGAGAACCAAAAGGCTATGCTCATGGGTCAAAACACACTACAGGATACTGGGGTCAGGCCCTCCGCTGCACCAACTTAAAACCCATCCCTACACTCACCAAGGTGCAACCCCAACCCAAACACAGACACAGCATTTCAGCTTCAACACAGTTTTCGGAACTGCTGGAAAGCAGGCTTCATCCTCAGCAAGGCGTGCTCAGGCTGCACAAGAGGGGGCTTCGGGCACCTCTTTGCCTACCGAAGAAGACCACCATCAGGAACTGCCACACCAGACAACCGTTTTCATCTACAACACCTTTCTCAGGAACCACACAGCATTCCAGTGACCTGCTTTCCTCCTACTCTAAAGGATATCTCAGCCCACCTTGTCTGTGGCACCTCATAAACTGGAGAGAAAGCAACTGTAGCAGCAAAAGCCACAACACCCTTTGGACAGTTACTCTCATCCCCTCCCGTACCTCAGCTGCTGGCCTTCCCCACATGGCAGATGCTTCCATCTGTTCTCTTTACTCACTTACAGCACCTCTAAAAGGCAAACTGGATTTTTACTCTATTGGATGTAAGAAAATAACTGCAGTGACAACCGCACCCCAAAAATAACAGCTACTTCTGCTCATCACGCACCAGCCACTCCAGAGGCACCTCGGGTCATGACGTCCTGAACTGCACACTGCCTTTCAGCCTAAACAAAGGAAAACACAGTCACAAGATAATCATTCAGCTGCCAGCATTAGCACCTATCCCTCAACAACACAAAGGGACCCCGTTTACAACGTTATCATTTCAAAACAGAAGCCCCCTTGCCTCAGCACCTCAGAAGTACATCAAGCCAGTCACCGAGCTGCCTACGGAGTGCTGAACAGTTCCAGGAGGAGCTCTTTCCTGTGACAGGTTCCTCCTAGGTTTTACACTGCTACTGGGGGACAGGAAAGAAATAAGAATAAACATTTCAAAACCCCTTATCTGTAAGCTTTCAAGATTCGACAGACCTCCTCAACCACACTGTTCAAGCACTATGCGAGCAGCTGCTCGCAAGCAGATATACTCTCCCACCCCCAACATCTGCCAAACACCACAGAGGTGACTGTGCCAGCTGCCCTTCAGTACGTGCCCAGAGGCTGACCGGATGTCTTCGCCAAAACAGTCCAGACAATGTATTAGTACACCCATGCACTGCCACGTTTGCTGTCATCACTAACTGCCAGGCAGGACAGCTCCAGACCAAACACATACACACACAGGCACGCCACAAACACTACAAACAAAACACACAACACAAGGCGCAAGAAAAAGTGACCCCCCAGAGGAAAGCCCTATGGCAACAGCAAGTCAGAACAGGTGCTCTGCAGCAGACCCCAGGAGAGATTCAAATGTCACGACACAGCGACTGAAGCAACTGCCAGAACTGGGATGACAGAGGCCTAAAAAGCCTGCCTTTAAGACAAGACACCCAGAAGGATGGGGGGTGAAAACCCCCTAAGAAGACGCTTAGGAATTCAATTCCCAAGCAAGAGCTCCTGATGCGACCCAGATGACTACTGCAAGAGCGAGGATGGAAACAGATGCGATCTCAAACCAAATACAATGCACAAGACCTGAAACAGATCTGCTCTTTAAGCAAGCGACTGCAAGACAAGAAGTGCTCAGACCAGAGTCATGATGACAAAACATGCATTGAGGCCCTTCAGCACCGCTACCAAGTCGCCTGTCTAGTCAGTCCAGTGTAAAAGTCTAGGAGGATATCAAGACCCGAGAAGCACAGAACAGACGCTGCAGAAGCAACACAAGAGCAGACAAACAGAAGGAAACTGTCCTGCCTGGCGCACACATTCACGCTACAAAATAATCCCGCCTTCTTCTATTAGCCTGGTGACCCAGCCACAAGCAGCCTGAACGTGACCCAGCCTGAGCCACCCTCACAGTGGCACCAAGTCTATTCAGCCAGCTGGTTCCATGCTGCTCTGGCTCCCAGCTCCCATTAGCCACCCCAGATATGCAAATACCAGGTGACCCCCAACTTAGCTCTCAGGTTGTTGCATGGTAAATTCCCTCCGCCTCAAGAAATGCACAGGCACTGATTGTCATCTTAGGCAACTGCCAGGCTCATCATCAGCTGCGAAAACAGAGTAACAGCATTCACTAACATGCCAGCCATGATGCCCACCTGCTCCACAATGCTGACTAGTACTGATGCAACATACAATTGTGCTCACCTCTTCCTCTCCGAATCCAAGCTCCAACAGTGCAGCCAGTATCATCCACACCACCTGGGAAAACACAGGGATTAAATGATTGTCGCATTCACAACAAATCACCCAATGGTGGTTTTTTGTTGTTGTTGTTTGTGTGTGTGTGTTTCTTGTTTTTTTTGTGTGTGTTTTTTTGTTTGTTTGTTTTTGTTTTTTTGAAATCTGCTTTAGCTCAAAAGCATTCAGACTGCAGACAAGAGAACTGGGGTGTTTCTAGAAGCAACAATCCCCATGCTTATGCTGCAGCTTTGAATATTAAAAGGACAATACAACCCAGCAAGTAACTGGAAATTGCTTAGCTGGAAATAGCTCAAACTTTTTGTTTTTTTTTAACGTAGAAAGAAAAATCTAGGTGCAGAACAGATTATACGCCAAAACAATCAAACACCAAACAATCTTCCCTTCACTTCGGATAAGGGATGAACACGCTGACAACACAAACCTTCCCTCAGAGCTTCGTGACATGAGGATTTACCTTCCCTGTCCATGACTGCACAAAGCACTTGCAAAGACAGGAGAAAAGCACACTCTGAGGCACCTCACAGCCACAGCGTACCTGCTTGTGGTGGTTTTACCCTGCTGGGCAGCTAAACCCCCACAACTGCTCTCTCACTCCCCCTCTTTTAGATGAGGAGGGGGAGAACTAAAGCAAAGAACAACTCACAAGTTGAGATAAGGATAATTTAATTAAAAGGGAAATAATAATAATAATTAAATAAAGATTATTATGAACTAAACAATTTAACTAAAGGAAAATAAAAAGGGAAAGGGGAAAAGAAAGGGGGAAAGGGAAAAAATAAAAAAAGGGAGGAAAACAAACAAATAAAATAAATGAAGGCTATATGGAAGCGCAAAGGAAAGAAATTACTCTCTACTTTCCACAAACGAGCGATGATTGACCACGTCCTTGAAGCAGGGCCTCAATGCACGTAGCTGGTGTTCGAGAGGAGGACCGACGTTTTCTCAACGAGAGCCCACCCCTCCCCTCCTCTTCCTGTCTCCACTTTTATTGCTGAGTATGACATTACACGGTATGGAATATCCCTTTGATTGGTTTTGGTCAGCTGCCCTAGTGATGTTTCTCTCCTCACTTTTTGCCCACCCCCTAGGAGGGTTAGAGAAAGGCCCAATGCTGTGCCACTGCAGCTCAGCAGTAGACACAACACTGGTGTGATAACACTGCTGTTCCAGCTACAAGTGCAAAGTACAGCAATGTATGGGCTGCTGCCAGGAAAGTTAACATTCCAGCCAGACACAGTACACTGCTGCAATACCTCTCTCTTCCCAGCTCCGGTACTTCAGCTGCTCAACAGCTCTAACTCAGATTCTTCGCTCACAGCACCACAGCAAACTCTGCCCGGGACACACAACACACACTACACAAGCTACATTGCTTAACACACACAAGCTAGAACGTTCCCGCCCAACAATCGGTCACATCGCACAGGAAGGATGCTGCATATTCCTAGAAACCAAACCTACCAGTCCTGAGCAGCTCCCCACCTCCTCCTGCCAACCACACTCAGCACACACACTATTTGCCCCTCACAAAAAAAAAAAAAAAAAAAAAAAAAAAACAAACACAACTGAGCTCCACAAATGCTAAAAAGACATGCACATACAGCAGCCCCAGCAGGGGTAATCACAGACTTACCCTTCGCAGATGAAAGAGGAGACTCTGATACAACCCTACTCAGTCTCTTGGTAATGCTGCACCTACGCTGTCAAGCCACACATACCATGCAATTAAGCTGGTTTTAATCCTCTGGAGAATTACAGAAGTAGGTTAATGCATCTAGAGATTAATATATAGATCAAAAACAGAAAAGTGTCCCACCATCACAAAAAACAGTCAACCAACAGCCTCTACTAAATTAAGTGAATTCCAAGCACTTAAAATCCAGAAATCCATAGACTCCAGCCTGCCTAGAGAACCCTGCAACTGACTGAAGGAAAACAAAACACTTACCCCAAAGAGCAACCCAGGCAGAAGGAGCTCTCTGATGCCATGCCTGGGGATCATATACCTTTTGGCCCCGCCCAATATCCAAACCCAATCACCTGGAAAATGGGAGGGACAAAGCACAAGAAAGTAGGAGCAGAGCAGGAGCAGCAGTAGCTGTTGTTTTGTTGTTTTTTCTTGTGTTTTTTTTTTTGTTTGTTTGTTTGTTTGTTTTGTTTTGTTTGTTTGGTTTTAAATGTGCTTTACCTGAACAACATGCAGAGAACAGAGAAGAGACCTGGGGTGTTTCTAGAAGCAACAATCCCCACGCTTTTGCTGCAGCTTTTAATATTGAAAGGACAACACAACCAGTCAAGTAACTGGAACTTTTTCAAGTGGAATTACATCAAACATGTTCATTATCACTTGCAAAAACAGAGAACCAGCATTCACTAGCATGCCAGCCCTGACACCCACCTCCTGCACAACGCTCACTACTACTGATGCAACATACAGTTGTGCAATACCTCTCTGTTCCCAGCTCCTTTATCTCACCTGCTCAGTAGCTCCATGTGAGAAACACTCCGTAGCCAATAACTTAGGCTCAGGCGAGGATCTCAGTGAAGTAGTAATTGATTCGCGATTGCAATGGCGGGCGCCCCACAAGCAGGAGAGAGCGCAGCTACTAGTTCCAAAACACAGTTTATATACCTTTTGATGGCAGGACCCTCCCCTGTTTCCCCACTGAGTGGGTAATCCAGATTCACAATCTATCTGATGCTTCACAAACAATGCATGGCCTTCAGTCGCCGGCCTGTTAAATTTCAAATTTCTTTTGACATTTTTACTGCTTGAAGTGGTAATATTTCTTCACTTATCTGACTTGACACCATGATTTTCACCTAATTGTCCTAAGGAGTCTGATTGTCTGCATTTTACAAGGTCGCCTGCTAAACTTTCTTATCACTGTAAGCATATCTCAGTACCACATTCCCTCCTTCTAAACAATGTAACTCTGCAAAAACAACATTTCTATTCCCACAAAAGGAATGCAATTTTTGAGTCCTTCTATGATACAGCAAATTCAGAAGCAGCCAAAGAAAAAATTAACCCGAAACCTAACCCGAACCTGAACCCTAACCCGGACCCTAACCCTAACCCTAACACGAACCCTAACCCTAACCCTAACCCAGACCCTAACCCTAACCCGGACCCTAACCCTAACCCTAAACCTAACCCGAACCCTAACCTTAACCCGAACCCGAACCCTAACCCTAACCCGAACCCTAACCCTAACCCGAACCGGAACCCTAACCCGAACCCCTAACCCTAACGCGAACCCTAACCCGAACCCGAACCCTAACCCTAACCCTCTAACCCAAACCCTAACCCTAAACCGATCCCTAACCCTAACCATAACCCTGACCCTGACCCTAACCCTTACCCTAACCCTGATCCTGACCCTAAACCTAACCCTGACCCTAACCCTGACCCTAACCCTAACCCGAACCCTAACCCGAACCCTAACCCTAACCCTCTAACCCTAACCCTAACCCTAACCCGAACCCTAACCCTAACCCTCTAACCCTAACCCTAACCATAACCCTGAACCTGACCCTAACCCTAACCCTTACCCTAACCCTGATCCTGACCCTAAACCTAACTCTAACCCTATCCCGAACCCTAACCTGAACCCTAACCCTAACCCTCTAACCCTACCCCTAACCCTAACCTGAACCCTAACCCTAACCCTCTAACCCTAACCCTAACCCTCTAACCCTAACCCCTAACCCCTAACCCTAACCCTAACCCGAACCCTAACCCTCTAACCCTAACCCCTAACCCTAACCCTAACCAACTCCATTTCCACCGGCAGGTGGCGGCAGAGGGCGCCCGCGGGCGCCACCGCGCATGCGCGCCCTCCGTCCGCCTGCAGTACCCGATTCCCACCAGCAGGTGGCGGCAGAGGGCGCTCGCGGGCGCCTCCGCGGCTCTCGGCTGCCTGCAGTACTCGTTTTCCACCAGCAGGTGGCGGCAGAGTGCGCCCGCGGGCACCACCGCGCATGCGCGCCCTCCGTCCGCCTGCAGTACCCGATTCCCACCAGCAGGTGGCGGCAGAGGGCGCTCGCGGGCGCCTCCGCGGCTCCCGGCTGCCTGCAGTACTCGTTTTCCACCAGCAGGTGGCGGCAGAGTGCGCCCGCGAGCGCCACCGCGCATGCGCGCCTTCCGTCCGCCTGCAGTACCCGATTCCCACCAGCAGGTGGCGGCAGAGGGCGCTCGCGGGCGCCTCCGCGGCTCCCGGCTGCCTGCAGTACTCGTTTTCCACCAGCAGGTGGCGGCAGAGTGCGCCCGCGGGCGCCACCGCGCATGCGCGCCCTCCGTCCGCCTGCAGTACCCGATTCCCACCAGCAGGTGGCGGCAGAGGGCGCTCGCGGGCGCCTCCGCGGCTCCCGGCTGCCTGCAGTACTCGTTTTCCACCAGCAGGAGGCGGCAGAGTGCGCCCGCGAGCGCCACCGCGCATGCGCGCCTTCCGTCCGCCTGCAGTACCCGATTCCCACCAGCAGGTGGCGGCAGAGGGCGCTCGCGGGCGCCTCCGCGGCTCCCGGCTGCCTGCAGTACTCGTTTTCCACCAGCAGGTGGCGGCAGAGTGCGCCCGCGGGCGCCACCGCGCATGCGCGCCCTCCGTCCGCCTGCAGTACCCGATTCCCACCAGCAGGTGGCGGCAGAGGGCGCTCGCGGGCGCCTCCGCGGCTCCCGGCTGCCTGCAGTACTCGTTTTCCACCAGCAGGTGGCGGCAGAGGGCGCTCGCGGGCGCCTCCGCGGCTCCCGGCTGCCTGCAGTACTCGTTTTCCACCAGCAGGTGGCGGCAGAGTGCGCCCGCGGGCGCCACCGCGCATGCGCGCCCTCCGTCCGCCTGCAGTACCCGATTCCCACCAGCAGGTGGCGGCAGAGGGCGCTCGCGGGCGCCTCCGCGGCTCCCGGCTGCCTGCAGTACTCGTTTTCCACCAGCAGGTGGCGGCAGAGTGCGCCCGCGAGCGCCACCGCGCATGCGCGCCCTCCGTCCGCCTGCAGTACCCGATTCCCACCAGCAGGTGGCGGCAGAGGGCGCTCGCGGGCGCCTCCGCGGCTCCCGGCTGCCTGCAGTACTCGTTTTCCACCAGCAGGTGGCGGCAGAGTGCGCCCGCGGGCGCCACCGCGCATGCGCGCCCTCCGTCCGCCTGCAGTACCCGATTCCCACCAGCAGGTGGCGGCAGAGGGCGCTCGCGGGCGCCTCCGCGGCTCCCGGCCGCCTGCAGTACCCCTTTCCCACGAGCAAGTGGGGGCAGAGGGCGCCCGCGGGCGCCACCGCGCATGCGCGGCGCCCTTAAACCTGCAGTACCCACTGTCCGCCAGAAGGTGGCCGCGCTAGAGCGGCAGGCACGGCTTTGCACGTTTTTCCCGACAAAGGACGAACGATTAAAGCAGAAATTTGCACCCTCGGCCGTCAGGGAGCACGTTATCTGCCTTGTGCAGTGTGCTTCTCGCGACTGGGAGCTGGGGCAATCTGAAACGCTTTTTTTTTTTTTTCTTACCTGCAGCCCACAGCCCGAAGAGTACACTGTCTAACAGACTGCAGGACACCACACGCTCTGTCCTCTAATCTTGTGTTAAACGTCGTGGACCTCCCGCTCAGCTTCCCTACCACCTCCCCCTTGCCTCCTGCCCAACTTCCCACTTTCACAGGTGCCACCTCCGGCATCACCAAGAGCAGGGCTAGGGCCTGGCCTGGCTCTCAGCCTCCCCCTCATCTTCTCCTCCTGAGTAAAAAAAAATAGCAACATTCCTTGGAAAATAGAAGTAGCCTCAGAGTGAGGAAGGAGCACAGCCCCGGGCTCCCACACACAGGTCTGGAGCCCTGCCAGAACCAGTCCCTGTTAAGGTACGTGGCAACTGCAGCCCTTCCTGCACTGCTCTGCCACTGCCTCACACCTGTGCCACAGGGTGAGTGGTGCCACCCAACAATGTTTAACTGTGCTCTCCCTGAGTGAGGCCTGCCTGCTGCTGGCGTGCTGCTCCCAGGGCCCAGCTCTCATGCTAGGGGGCTGCCTCCTCTGATCAAGATTGCATACAACAGCCATGGGGACAAATGACTTTTTACTTAGATGTGAGTTACAAAGGCGCTTTACTAGCAAAGAACAACAGACAGACTTGCCTTATACATGTAGCTACTTTCATCATAAATACAAGGGTGTAAAGCAAAGCTAAGCCACCAATAAATTATAAAATACATATAACTCAGTGCTGTGACTGAATCTTTTAATAGTTTTTTCTCTAGTTTGATAGTGTTAGCAAAAATGAGTAGACTCCTTCCATTTTTTTTAAACTTATTTTCAAGCAACCATTTTTTTTTTTTTTCCAATTTTTGCCAATTCAAGGCAAGAGGTAAGTATTATAAGTCACCTGTTAAGGATGTTTTCCTTGATTATAATAAGGTAACTGCTAATACCTCATTACCTTGTTCCCCAATCTGACCACACCTGTAGTTTAAAAAAAATATATTTAAAGTGTTTTATTTAGAAAAAAATGGAGGAATCAATCTCTGTGCTTCAAGAGCTTGCAGAATACAGCTGCATTTTCTTAGTAATATTTAATAATGTTCCACCATTATTCTCACCATCCCCAGATCAAAGGAATGCAATTTTTAAGTCCTTCTATGGTACAGCAAATTCAGAAGCAGCTAAAGAAAAAATTAAAGAAACAAGTCAAGACCTTTATCCCATTACACATCTCTTCTTCCGATAGCAGTGGAAATCCAGTTCTGAAGTCTCCCTCTTTCAGATGATCTGCACTGTAAAGATCTACCTTCAGTTTGATATGTAAGGATGTTTTTGTTGTTGTTGTTATTGGGTTGGACCCCACATGCATCAGCATTAAAATATAGTATTTAATACAGTCTAGATGTTAGCAGGTTGAAAGACGTAATTGCTTATTAAAGAATTACAGAAAAATTATCCTCAGGAATGTAACCATTGCAAATATTGCGAGTGGCTTTTATAAGCAAAGATCTAAGCCAATGAACTAGTGCTTACATAGGTCAGAGATAAGGCAGTTCAACTTAACTCAGTAATCTGAAAGAACAGTGAAAGTGACAATTGAGTAACTTGAAATTTGCAATTAAGTGTTATGTCCCTTCTAAAAAAATTGAAATACTAAGAAGAAAACAGGGGCGGAAGAAGGGGCAGAACAAACAATTAGTTCATGATTGGATTTATTTATTTAAGAGTCTCTGTATTTTTATTGAATCTAGCAGAACAGGCAGCACCACCACTGCTGTGGTGAAAAATCCACTAAATAGTAAAACAAATGGGGACTTCGATAGAGCTAGAAAAAAATTAACTTTTTAAAGACTGACCTATTTAAGATAGTTGTCTTCCCCCAAGGGAACTTTTTGACAAGTCTGCAGGTAGAGCTTAACATTTATTGAATCAGATAAAGATACATGGAACACTGCTCTAAACTGGAAAAAAAAAATACATTTTAAATGCTTTGCAAGCAGCACTAAAAACTAACATCTTAAGATTTTTTCAGTTTCCCCTCCCAAAAGGCTTCTTTTCATCCTTATGCAGTAATAAATGTCCTCCACAGTCCTTCTATGTAATGGGCCATCTGTAAATTATTATATAGTGTCATTAAGAGAAACAAATGAAGAAAAATAAGACACTGAAGCTGTTCTATGTGTCTATAACACATAATCGTGAGTAGTTCAGCAACCATATGACACTTAATAATTCTCCAGACCCTATGCATTCTCAGCAACTGGCTTGCTGTCATCACTGCCACAAGCTCACAAACAAATGGATTACCTGGACTTCAACAATTTTTTCATTGCAGTCATTGCTGTTAGAGAGTAACTGGAGTCTGAATAAAATCTCTAACTTTTTTCCTTCATGAGGCAAATCAATAAATCAATTGCTCTATAGTGCCAATCTTTCTCTTTGTACACATAACCAGAATACAAGACTTATAAAGAACATGATTAGGCAAATAAAGCAGCCCTAAGTTTATCCTAATAATAGTTTAATCCCCAGTGCCATATAAAAATACATTCTCAGGGGACCTTCCAAGTAGAACATAAAGGTCATAAAGGTACAAGAAGCAACGCACTACAGACTCGGTCAGCACTGTCAATTCACAAGAGGTTCTTAGTCCTTTGTCATAATACATTTGATATATTTTAGCAAGGTATGGGCATATACTGATGCATAGCTAAATCATTACAAGTCATATATGCAGGTTTCTATTTATCTCCCCTTTCACAGACTTGCCAGCAGAGGTCAGTTACTTTCCATAAAATTTCTTGTTCAGAAGAAAGATCAGAAGGTTGACATTTACTTTTGCTCTGTCAAACAACTTCATGACTGCAACGCCTTCATACTGCAGCTGCAAAAGATCCTGTCAAAGAGAATACACTTATGAGTGAGTAATCCTCAACAGCTTATGACTATACAAGACCCTGTGAAACAGTAAGCTTTTGAGGAATACCCATCACAAAGCACACGGCATAAGCTAGAAAAACAAGCAAGCTAAAGACCAAATCATCGAGCAACATATTTTGCTATTTTGCATGCGCTAAGACTTTTCAGATCTTTCATCTGTGCTTACAGAAAATAAAAATTACAAAAGGGCAGAATTAGAAAGCAATTCCAAGAAAGCTGTATTTCAGATCTGGACATCGTCACGCTTTTCATTCGCGTAACAGCCACAAAGTTTAATTTTCAAAAAGGGTCTCACTTCCATATGCCTAATGTTATCATGTACCCATGAAACATTAAAGCATTCCACAGTATGGCTTTCTAAAATGCCTATCTGCCATAGACCTCTGTGAGGCAGTTTAAAACAGCAGTTTAAGTCAGAGAAATAAACAGCACCTCCATTAGTAATAAATACATGATGCTGATTCCAGCTCTCCAGTATTTATGCAGTATTTCTAGCTGCACTTTCCTCTTGTCTGTGACGCACCTGACAAAGCATTAAGACTACCTGCACCGATTCATCTCAGCAATGAATTTCTTTCAGCAGCTCTCACTCTTGACCACCACATACTGGAGAAGGTGTTCAAGTTGTGCTACCACGAAGAAACGTTGTGTGTTTTCTGAAATATGAACTTGCCTCCTGCAGCTGTAGAGTCTGGGTGATGCTGGAGTAAATATCAGAAAACTATTTCTGCTACTTTCTATAAAATCTTGGCAACGCAAGCAAAGCCATTGCTAATGCTGTATTTGGAAAAGCAATGGCAGCTTCCTCATTACTCCCCTCTCAGAACATCTGCTGTTTCTGAACAGCAGTTCTACAAAGACACATCAGTACAGCAACACGTGCTTGAGGACTGAGCAACCTGAGGTAGCCACATGAACAAGAGTTTGTGACCATCTTCAATGGATTAGAATTGGAATGAGCTACAGGTGTTCTCAGAGCACACATATGGGATATGCAAGACAGCTGTCCCTTCCAGCAGCTGATTACTGAGTGTGACACAGATTTATCTGTGCGTAGGAGCTCCCTACACAGTATAATCTGTTTCAAGATCCCTGAGACATCCACGATTAACATACCTAACGATTCCTGGGGACCAGGTTTTGGCAGACACACAGATGTAGACAGAGATGACAGACATAACAATACCAGTGCGGGAAGAAGAATGGAAACCATGCAGCACAAGTTCAGTCTGCATTCCTGTTCGGTAGCTTTGCGTAAATAAAGGTTGAGGATTCTCTAGCTAAATTAGCCAGTTGCAAGGTGGCAGAAAGACTACCCGTAAGTTACAAGTAGCTGATGTCAACACATCCAAGCCTAGCTGACTGCTGACACAGGCTCCTGATCTTTCTGCTACAGCAGAAGGCTGTTTAAAGTGCTCATGCATGTACATATATGTGCACATATATAAGCGTAACTAGCAATACAGATCAAGATCAAGCTTTCATTAGTAAAGAAACAAATTAGTCTGAATACTCCATTTGCATTGCATCTGTTTCACTTGATCATCTGTTTTTGAGACAGCTTTTCACACTGTTCAGGCAGAAAGTATGTCATCATTAAACAGGATAGTTCTTACCTGATAATGTAACATAAAGGTTTCCATCTGTACCCCCATGAATTTTGCTTTTACCTCAAAATCTCCTACTTCTTCTGTTGGACTGATTTCGAATATCACATTTTTAAACCTGTATATTTGAGAAATTAAAAATCACAGTTCATTACTGAACATGCAGTTCCTAATGACATAATTATTCAAAGATAATTTTTTAAGAATTCTATTCGTAACTTCTAATTCTATCTCCATTCGGAATGAGGCCATAAAAGCCAACAAGACCAAAAAAAGCCAACAACAAATAGAAGCCTAACAGTTTTATGTCTGGGAGATCACATCTTCATGCAAGCACAACCTACTTCAGCACACGCACATCCACACCCCATTTAGTGCAGAGTACAAAATCATTCAATTCAGGGTCGAAAAAAAAATTAGTAACAGGCCACTTGTCTATAACCTGCAAAAAACAGACCAATTTCTCAAGGCTAGCTAAATGCATCTGAACAAACTCAGGCTTGCATTAAGCTGTTTTTTCAGCAGTGAGAGTTATTAACCATAGTAGCAATTCACCTAAGGAGGTACCCTTCCATGAATGGGAGTGTGGGGCTGCAGGGGGGAAGATGGTATCATCTTTAAACCCTGTTAAACTTCTCTACCAGCGATCTGCTCCTGTTTAACCAGAAATAAGAGAACTCCTAAGTGACCAATCAATACAAGGTTTCTTGGCCCTGTGTTTTGTCTGTGTAGTCTGGCAATGTCTTCACCTTTAATAGCTAAGTCTGCCAACAATGCTAACCACTAGGCGGCCTGTCACCAACTCAGACAAATCTCAGGATGAACAGAGTGGAAAGACTCCTTGTAGCTCCAAAAAGAATTCCATTCATCAACTGCGAGCACCAAGACAAGTTATAAGAGAATGCAACAATCCCAGAAAAAGAGGGAAATGGGTAAGCTATTTAGCTCTTATAAGTCATAAAACAACACTCACTGGTTAACTTGCAGGTCCTCAATCTCTAAAAGCACTCCCTTCTCGTGAAGTCGAGCTGCTGTATATTTTAGTGAAATCTTTTTACTACTTTTGCCTTTCATCTCCCTAGGCTTCTTCGAGACCCTGGAAAAAATTGATGTTCAGTCAAACAAATAAAGAGAAGTCAGACAGCAAACATTTAATCCTATTTGGGTGAGTAGCTAAAACCAGTATAGCTGATCAACTGTGATTAACGTGGCTGATAGATGATATATTCCTACTAGTAAGTTTATCTGCAAAGCATTTGTAGCTCTAATCAGATCTTCTGACAATTTACCAATAACTTACACTACAGGAGCAGAAAATACAACACTTCATAGAAACAAGTATTATTTATCATTAGGCAAAAGAGAATGTTCTTATGGTTAACTGGTACTCTGAAAATGGACCGGTAAGTTACTTTGACACACACAGAAACAAAAAAAAAAGTGCAATTAATGATAGGATCCAAGATTACACATGCTACATATATTTAAGTATGACCTGTGGCCCTGATAGATTTAGGCTGTTTTTCATCTCACCTCCTGTTCAATCTCAGTGTACTGACCACACGTTCAATGGACGAGCCATTAAAGTTGCCCATCTTGACCCATGAGACTACTCATTACCCTGCTGCCTGTCCTTTGTCACTGCACTGGAGTTAAAATTTTCTGTGTGTCTGAGAAAACAGAAAGACCTGGCCTACCTTTCATTTCACATTCTATTTTAAACAAGGGTGTCTAATGCCAGCAATTTCAGACTAAAGGGCTAATATATTTCCCTTTTTCACAAATCCGTGCTTCACACCCTTTCCAACAACAAACCACAGTCGTCCAAACCCGTATCTGAAGTTTCCTCAAAACGGGAAGTTACTTCTGCAGCATATTCAGAGGAAAAATGGGAGAAGGCAAACAAACCCAGTTATTTTAAAAAATGTTCTTAGCCTAGTAAGGACGATGCCAATCCTTGTCAACATAAAGAAAAGAAACTGGGAAAGCAGACTTTTTTTTTTTTCAGGAAAATTGAATTGTCTTGCACCACTCCCTCTGGGACAAAAAGAGGACAACTCATGATCAGTGCTGTCATTGTAAGTAACTATGCTGTTTTCATTCTCTGCTCCAAGAAAGGACGATAGGACAGACTGACTAAGCAGCATATGCATTATCTGGGCAAACCACCCCCATTCTCTCTGGCCTCTCTACACTTCCCTCACTCAAAGGGACAAAATTCTTTCAAATATGTCTTTTTGACCCCATTTGGGACACCACCACTCTCCCTGTACTCCCCACCACTGCTGAGACCCTTCCCTGGAACCCACCTTTGCAGTGAAGAGCCTAGCCAATGAGCTTTGTGCAGATGACATTACAATTCTTTTTTAGCAAGGACCTACATGTTCTTTCTGTAAGGAGCATTTCTAGGGTCACAAGCATAGTTCTGAGATACTTACTTGCCCTTGCTAGCCAGGTTATCCAGGCAGGTTTTTATGTAGCTTTTGTAATAATCCACTTGTTCCCCATAAAAGGTAGCTTTGGAATTCAACGCACTGTATGTCTGCTGCAGCTTTACCAACTCTGCCTTTCTTCTCTGACGGTATCTACGCTGATTTCGGATATCCTACAGCACAGAGCAAGATATGCAGAGACCTACTGGTTATTGAAGCTCTCTGGCTGCTCGAGCCCAGAGCACTGAGACATACTGAGATGCACTGATCTTATTTAGCCTTCCTTCAGAATACAAGTTGTAGTAAGATTCCTCAGACACACTTGTCTCAGTTTAAGTGTCATTGCTTCTCCGTGTTGAACTAATCAACTCTACACAGCAGTTCATTCTAACCTTTTGTTGCTCTCTCAAATTTCAATGCTGTCATAGTGTATGTTAATAGTGTTATAGTATGCAATCTAAGGAAGGCAGCAATTTTTGCCTCCACCAGGTAAGAAGGGTACCTTACAAAGCAAAAACTATAACCATAACAGTGTATAGACTTCCTCATCTTTCTTTGTCAGTCAGTTATTTTTAAGCAAGTTACATGAGCAGCTGAATAAAAAACATCACATGTTCAAGTCAACTTCTGTTTTCATTTCTGATACTTAATCTGGTCTCTACGTGTGACAATTCATTCACTTTACACACATAATCTTTCCTACACAATATTTTGTCAAACGTATGATATAATAAAATGCATTATCAACATAGCAACATACAACAGCATTATCTCTCTTCCACAAGTCGTTTTGTTAACTTCCCACATCAGCATTTTAGGTATTCTTGAATGGATATATTAAAAACAAAACAAAACAAACAAAAACAATACTTAGGGTTTCTTTAGGTTATGGGCAAAAACTTCCACGCATGATAAAGTTTGTAGAGGCACTGTAACACTTTCTTAAGGTATCTCAGATTCTGGTAACACAGTCATTTGAGAAAACGTAAAATTCTCATAAAAATAAAGGAATTTTGAAATGTGAAGAGGTGGAAACACTGCAGCAAAGGGTATGCTTTGTATGTCTACCTACTGCAAAACTTATACCTCCTGAAAACTCCATGCCAGTTTCCCAACACTGCAAACTGTGGAAAAAAAATCAACTCTGACTAGGAAACCACCAACTGGCATACCTTTGCAATGTCATTGATTAGTTCCTGGTATTTATTTTTAGCATTCACTATCCCCAGTTCTGTCAGCTTCTTCAGGCCTGTCTTGATTTTCTCTTTTTTTCCCTGAAGATTTAAGTTGCTGTCCTCCCTTACAGACATGGATTTTTTCATCTTATCAGGAGTTCTGGCATCACGAATGGCCCGTTTCTGCATAGCTCTTTGATGCTCTGCTTCCTAGAAAAACAGGAAATTAGAAGCTCGTTAGCAGATTCATTTTTTTAGGGTGACAAAGAACTAGAATCAGGTCACCTGACAACTCTGACATAACATGATAAGAATTTTACTCAGTCATTCTGGTACTGACTCTGACGAATCCATGTTTGATGAACACATTCCACGTACAGGAACCAGTAGAAATCTACCTACTGTTTGGAAGTCTTCTAGATACCTATTTTCTGGCAACTCTCAGAGGACTAAGATTGACACGTACAATTTATTTCCATTACATTCCTTCCTCGTTATTGTTACATGCTGCTCCAACATCAGCAGAGACAACTTCACTACAATACATAATGCAGATTACCAAGTATACCCACATTAATCTAGATAAAAACAATTTCTCAGTCTAAAAAGAACGCGGTGAAACAAATTCTTCATACTTGCTCTGATGTAGCTGGAGTTTCCAAGATTTCAGTCAGTGTCTCCCCTGGCTGGAAGCGGATTACATCAACAATTAAGCGTTTTGTGCTGCAGAGAAACCGAGGAGAACAGGAGATTAAAAGTTTAGGCCCGAAGACCTTCAATATTGCTCTGCAATAACAACAGTTATACTTTTTTACATTGAAGTCATATCATCACTGGATGCACTTAGCCAGATGTAAATTAGACCGGACCAGAACTCCGGTAATTGATTTACTTTTTTTGAGATTGTTATATCAGTGAAAAGTTTGGAAACTGATTCCAAAAGTGCACCTCAGTGCTTTGTAACAAGTAGCAAAAGTACTCCGTGGGACTTTTTTTTTTTTCCCCCCATGTATGCTAACTGAACCAAAGTGGGTACTCGTCTCTAATTTAATAACAAACAGTCATACCTTGATCTCAGGATCAAAGATGGAGATCTGTGACTTAACCACAGCCAATGCCTAGCCTGAGACAATTCTGTCCCTGAGGCAAATGACAGCACCAAATTGTGCCTTCAGTAATTTGTAATCAGGCTAGAATTATTTCTGGCATAATGCGAAGTGCATCAACACCTTCCTTACCATTCACATCTTAGATGACTTCAGGCATGTATGTGTGATAAATCTTTACTTCTGAAATCAATGTCACCTTCTGGTGGACAGGGAAATACTGACATATCTTTCAAGAAACTGTGTTGGGTCTGTCTGAGGTGGAGTCACATTTCCCTGCAGCAGCCCACACAGTGCTGTGCTCTGCACTCGTAGCTGAAACAGCACTGGTATCACTCCAGTGTTGTGTCTATTGCTGCATAGTGCTGGCACAGCATGAGGACTCCTTCCAAGCGCCCAAGAGCCAGCAGGCTGGGGGTGAGCAAGTGATGGGGAGGGGACATCGCCAGGGCAGCTGACCTAAACCAACCAAAGGGATATTCCATAACACCTGATGTCACATTCAGAAATAAAAAGGGGGGCTCTTGTGGGGGAGGGGGCTGTTCCTCCTGAACAACCACTTTGCGTTTTGAGGCCCTGCTTCCCAGGACATGGCCGAACATCGCTCGTCGATGGGAAGTAGAGAATAATTTTTTTCCCTTCTCTCTGTGCTTCTGTGAGGACTTACTGTTTCTTTTGTTTCTTTTTCTCCCCGTTCCCTTTCCACTTTAATTAAACCTTTCTCATCTCAAACCTTGAGTTCTCTGTGTTGTATTTTCTCCCCCTTCCTCTTTGAGGAGAGGGAGAGTGAGAGAGGTGGTGGTGGAGCTCAACTGCCCACCTAAGTAAAACTACCACAGGAACCCAGGTAATTTAACGTTATTTTTTGGAGATAAAATTCTTTTCTAAGAGATCATTGCTCCATCTAGGCCAAGTGTAAGCAGATCTGCAAAATTCTCAGTTAAGCTATCTAGAATCTGAGCAGGAACGCATCAGAGGTGGTGAATGCCTAACTGCATACCAGGTAGTTGCTCTATAAATCCCAGCAACAGGGATTTGCTTAAAACTGGCAAAGAGTCAATATTAAGTCCTCCCAATTTAAAAATAAAATAAAAAAAAATTGGCAATAATGAAATCACTGTCTATTCATTGCTCTACTTTGATCAGTCTACAAACACCTCCATTTCCCAAAAAGTTATTAGTCTTCCTCTATCAGAGTCAAGTCTGGGACAGAGAATGCAGAGGGTACAAAAGAGCATCATAAACCAAAAAAGGTGAGCGGCATCACTCATATCATAATCATAGAATGGCTCGGGTTGGAAGGGACATTAAAGATCATATAGTTCCAACCCCCCTGTCATAGGCAGGGGCATCACCCACTAGATGAGTTTGCTCAGCTACATAGACACTATCACTGTCTTCCACTTCGCTAACAGGATAAAGACTTAGTCTACTCAAAGGCTATATAAATCAGCAAATTCCATAAGAACTAGCAATTTCAGCAGTACAGCATCACATATGCTAGGCATTCAGTTACACATAGCATTTCCTTATGTCACATGTATTCTATTGAAAAAATACACAAAGGGCATTATATAGGCAATCTTAATTTTACATCAATAAACCTCAGAGGTAAAAGTAAATTGTGATGAATGCTATGAGTTATTTACAATGAATAAATCCAACTGCTGTCATCATCACACTTGCTCACAACTGGAATATTTTCTGTTTTGGAATGTTTTCCTCTCTGAAATCATCCAAGATACGCTTTTAAAGAGTGACAAATTCTACAGTGACAAAGTACTAGCAAGAACAAGTTTAAAAGCCACAGCATTTAAACAACATGGCTACAAGTTCAATGCATTTTGAGTAACAGTACCACATTTGCTTGATTTAAACTTCAGTTCTCCTACTTTCACATGCAGATTAGCTGTGAAAATTCAGGTTCTACTCTTCCCCTTCTCTTGAGAAACATACTGGGTAGTTTATCTTTCACTTACTTCAGCAGAATTGTCCTTGCATCCATCTCTGCGTTTTCATCACCAGGAACATCAAATTTATTAGTGAGCGTGAGAGAAACCTCTGTCTTTGCTAGCATCTCCCTGTTGGGGTCATTAACGTTGCCAGACCCTTCCCCTGTCAAGCAAAAAAAGATTTTATATACTACATCATTCTTTATGTTCATGACTACTACGGCTTCACATTTTTTCCCCGACATAACAGACCTTAGAAAAACTACATTGTTTCCTTTACTGTCAAAAGTTGTTGCAATACTAGCACTTGAAAACATCTTCAATATATCAACGGACATTTTCTTCACAAATTGAGAGACTACACACACCGGAAAGGCACCACATAATCTCTAGTTTATATGCCTTAAGGGTGATGTGTATGTATTACACACTATCTCAGCATCTTACTCTCTACCAAGAAGAGTAGCCGACCAAAATACTTTATAAATTAAAATATCAGTGCGTCTTTCTGACCACATCCTCACTAGAATGAATTTTCCAAGCAAAAAGCAAAGCCTTTGTTGGCAACTAAGCTTGTACTCTCCTAATAAACAAAAGTAAGCTGTCCTGTCACAATGAATTTTACCTGTTCCAACTGTAGCTGAATTTTCATCAGAACAGCTGTTAGGATGCTTTTTTGCTCCCCCTTATGCCCCCTTTTTAAAAGGCTGTAGAAATATTAAACTGAGACATTAACCACAGCAACCATACACACACAGGAGAAATGAAACGGTGAAGGAGGGTAAATTCTAGTTAAACTCAAGGTTTAGGTTCTCTCTGATAATACTTCTGTTTTGTGAGTGCTCAGAAGAAAACGTGCTAGCAATTACTCCTTTAGAACGTTCCAAACTTCCTCAACAAGCAACTTTTTAACTATTTTTGCATCCTCTCAGAAAAACCGTGTCCATCCATCCCCAAAGCCCAGCAGACAGATTTCACGCTCCCAAAAGCTGCACCATAAAAACCAAGAGCTGCAACATTAAAAAAAAAAAAAAAAAAAAAAAAGGAGAGGCTTGTGAAACTTTTCAGTTTGTTATACCATGAAGAACTGAACTGTGGCTCAGGTAGCATTTTAAAAAATTTCCACAGATTTTAACAGTGAAGTTAGTTTCTTCTTCCCTCCAGCCCAAAAAAAAGAGAAAAAAGAAAATTCTGTATCAAACGCTCAACACCATATAGAAAACACTCAATAGGATGGAAAAAAAGTTATGCCAAAGATTGCTATAGGGACACATGTTGTTTAATATATTTGTTAATCAACTCTGAAGAGGAACATAAAGATCTCCATAACAGATGATAAATCTTTGCAAACAAGCTAGGACACACAAAGAAATGGCTCCAATGTAAGGGAACAAAAAACATTTCTAAGTTTCTGTCCATCTTCTAGAAATGGGAGTGGTGCAAGGTGACGGGATTGGGGACAAAAAGAAAGAAGAGAGATGTTTGTGTTTGTTTTTTTCCCAGGGTCACAACTTCTGCACTCAGAGGAATAAACTGGAACAAATTTGCTGCTCCTTCTTTTTTAGATTACGTACTTCCAGATAACCAGTGATACCAATGGTGACTTTTTTTTTTTTTTTTTTTTTTTTGAAACACTGCACTTCTTCACATCATCCAAGGAGGTAATATCACACATTTCTTAGGTAAAATAAAATAGGTCACCTATTAAGGACTCAATTGTAGGAACTTCTCCAAGATCATCCAGCAACTCGTGAATTGGATCATTGTGCTCAGGAGCAATTGCATCTTGATGGTCTAAAAGCAGCTAGATGAACAGAAAAAACATTTATGTTGTTAATCATAAAACCTTTTCTAGACAGAAGAGTTACATGACTTTGCACTGGTGTATTTTAGAAAAAGATCTTACTTTGCTAAACTCCAAAGCTGCAATATCACCATTCAAAATTGTGCCATTATCACATACTCACATACTTTTGAAATAATTTTTAAAAAATTACCAAATTACTGAATTCTATAAACTTACAAGCTCTTGTACACTACAATCAAATGACAACTTTCATTTTTGTATTTGGTTACTTCAAGTTTCAACCAGAATCTTTTTTTTTTTGTGAGGACTACTTACAAGGAGCAACTGCAGCTAATGTATACTTACAGTGTGCGTATTGATGATTTCACCAATAGAAATATAAATAACTGGTTTAGTAAGAGTCACCAAGTCAGAATACTCATCAATATTAAATTTATCCTGCAATTCAGGGACCTCGCAGGCTGCCTGAAAAAAACGTCTTAAAAAAAAAAAAAAAAAAGAGGAGAAAAGAAGAACAAGTCACAAGACCTATCAAGATCATCAACTCTCCCTGATAAGCCCAAATCACTCTTCTTTAAACTATGGTACAGTATAGCATCCTACAGTTGGTCAGCTTTACTTTATTACATGAAAAGTAACCTAGTAAAATTCAACTATTGTCATTGGCCATGTGGGCACTGTTTTTTTTTTCAGCATCAGCAGGAAAGGGCTATGGTTCTTGTGACCTTGTTCACACATCCCGTCTTTGCTGCAATTACACCCCTCACTCCCAGCAATCTCTAGTTTTCTTTCTTCCGAAAGATGAAAGGTGTATGATGACAATTCTTGAATGAAAAGCTTCTTCTACTACATGAACGGCTAATTGCCAGCCTGCTTTATTCCTAAGCACCATTTAGTTTTCACAGGAAAGCAGGGTTCATACAGGAAAGAATGCATGTCCACTCTAGTTGCTCATGGCCACAGTGTCACAATAAACACACACACAAAAAAAACTTTATTCTAGAAACTTGCAAGTCAAAACACACCTGAGGTAGCAATCTCATTAATATACTGTGTATTGTTCATAAATTCCAGGTCCACATTTTACCTGGCACTATCACTGATGCTTATGGAAGTCTGAGGTGTAATCTCTTATTTTCAACAAACTGCATATTTGACAGGGATGGAATTTATCATATTTAATATTAATTTTCATCCCTTTTTATTTGCAACATTATCCCCGCCACCCTTCTCAACTTAAATTGGCTAAAGTCTTCTACCTGAACTTCTGGTACGACTGTGATAGATACTCATTAATGATGCTTAGATGTGCATTGTCTCCCATGAACATTTTATTGGATGCAGCATGCTGCAACATCTTTGCAATGGAACCAAGGTTTCTGCGTTGATCCGTGGTCAGCTGACCTCCAGCTGAAAGATCAATGATGTCAAACGCATCTGGAGCAACAATGGCTGGATTCATGTAGCGATAATAGAGTAAGTTGCCAACAATCTAGGAAAAGTTGAGCAGAGAAGAAACACATCAAGAAATTGGTATAGGCTCCCAGTGAATTTTACTGAAACTTCTCCAAATGAGTTTTGGCAAATTATTTTATTGTAAGCATTAGGTCCCTTCCAAGATAAATGGTATACTGTGCTGCTGTGTACAAGCATATGCTATAAAGAATCTAGCATTTATATATGAAGATGCAGTGGGACAGTCAACACAAAAACTATTAGTTCCAGGACAATACAGCTGCAGATATTTCTATGCATGAAGATTTTATATTTTAGCCTATAAAAACATATATAGGCAGACAATATTACAGACTACAATGAACTACTCATGAGCATACGATCGTCTGTCATGAGAATTAAACAATTCAGTTTAACAGAGGTCAGAACGACCGTAGTATAGAGGAACCTGGTACTGCTGTCCCATAAGGAACAAGAGCTAATTCTTAGAGATGCGTGCAGAACTGACCATCTCCAGCAAATCAAAAAGTGAAGAAGCATTGTAAACCAAGGAGTTAAACTGAGAAAATAGCAGCTACTTTCCACCCCTTCTACAAATTCCTTTTCTCTTTCAGAATAGCTTGTATAAGCCAGCAACATTTTCAGCTACAGACTACCACTTAAAATTAAGTGAGAGTAACGGAGAAATCATTTAATCCAGAGGTAAGAAACCCAGAAGTATAGAAGATGAATGGCCTTGGGCATTTCAAAATCCCATTTACCTCATTAAATGTGAGCAGCAATAAAAATAAACTTCATGGAACCAAAAATAAAGATGTCCCATTATTCATACTCTCTTACATATACTTGTAACCTGTATTTGGTATTTTGCCTAAAGTAATTACAGCAACGAAAAGGAATTAGTCCAGCATGCTGATGTAAAGCAAAAGTTCTCACACCGCATGCTCTAGTATTTTCTGGTGGTTCACAGAAATTTGTAGAGGGCCAGGTCACAGAATCTTGGCTTCTCCTGCTTGACATGTGACTTGAATGCACAGTAGAGATCAGAGGACTGAAGAAAAAGCTGAAAACAGAGAAAAAGCCTCGCCATTGCTAAGCAGCCCGGGAAATTATTAACTGCTTTCAGAGTCATGTTTCTGACAACTGTTTCATGCAAGCTCCTGCTGTACTCTCCCAGATGACATCACAGGATTACAACAGTTAAACTGTTTACTACTGGTCATAAGAAAATACATCTGTGAGAGAAACCATATTAATAATATTTAAACTTACAGGGGGAGAGGAACAGTACTACATAGCTAGCTTTGGGTCCTAACAAATCTACGAGCAGTCATTGCACACAGCTGCAGTTTTGACTTTCATGTGGACCATTACATTGTTTCCACAAAGATTAATAAAAACCGCAGTTTTCCACCTAAATTTACAGATGGAAAAAATTAATTCACCTTCACAGAAAGAATCGATGCCTCAGAATGGGAAAGCACAGAACTAGAAGAGAGAAGAAAACAGCATTCAGATTGGTAATTATTCTGTAATGAAGCAGAGGCAGAGAAGCTTAAAGAGACATTGTCAAGTATTTTAAGATCCAAGCTGTTTTTTTATCAACAAGCAAAGCATTCACAGGCATAAAGACCTTCAAAATTACAAAAAGCCATAAAAACAAATAAATTTCAATGAAAGCCACAAAGCTATACTCATCTGGGAGTGCCTACTGTTAGAATTTTTTTTTTTGTTCTCCATACCTACTGAAATGCAAAATACAAAATTGACCAGACATCACGAAAAACAACACTGTATGTTGCTGCTAAAATACACTAGAGTATCTTAGATAAGGTTAACTAGGAATAACAGATTTGCATGCAGACCTTTTAACTTGACATTGTCTCTTTAAGGAAAGAGCAGCTGGCTCTGATCATACCAGCAAAACCAAGATTTATTTTCCAGGAGCAAGAGTACCCCAAGAAACCTAAAGGACACAATGCCCAAGATACTAGAAGCAGAGCAGAAGCAGTGGGATGCCTCCTTCTGACATTATATTACATCTCAGATGACGTACACGTGAAGCTAAAAATCAAAGGCAATGTAAAACATTTTATATCCATAATAATAAATAACCTGTATATAGGTTTGCATATGCTCCTCACCACACATACACCCAACAAAGGATAAGAAAAAGATGCATTTACCACAGCCAATTTGGCTGACAATTATTCACAAAATGTTCAGCTCCTCACCTTCAGAAGTTCATCCTCACCAGCATCAGGAAACTTCTCATACAGGGAATCTTTCAGTACCTTGGCAATGAAACGCATTCCATAACTTCAAAGGAAAGAAAAGGCAATTAAGACTGCTGCAAGCATGAAGCTACCACCAATAACTTCTACAGGATAAAACTATGGTACAGCAGACTTACGGGATTTTGTCGACTGAACTAACAATGGCAGACAGGAACTTGTCTGTCACCGTCCTCATATTTCTGATTGAGGCATCCAGGCGGGTCCTTACCTCTTCATGATTTAGAGCTTGTTCAGGTGTAACATCATATGGCAGTTTGCTATTTGAAAAAGTCAAATGTGAAGGTGAGTAGTCCTCACATTAGCCTATTTCTGTTAGTGCTACGCAGAATTTCTCACTTGACACAGAAACAAGCCTACATTCACTGCCTGTCAAGAGCTGTGCATTACCTTCAATTAACAGTCCAGGCACTGGAAGAGCTAAGGATTTTTTGTTTTCATTTCCTCTGCTCTCCTTGCAATAGCCATTGTGAGAAAAAGCCCAGCTAACTCAGAACTGTCCCTTGTTGTCCAGCATACCAACATGCACACTAGGCCAAAAAAAGTGCCTTCTGTGACAAAGTAGCGTCTCAGGTTGCAAATAAATTGGTGAAAGAGCAAGCTGCACATTTCAACACTAAGATGATAAAAAAATCATGCAGTGTGGTGTGTTGAGAGTTGGCTTTTACTTTGTATGCTTTTTTCCCCTTTCTTTTAAAGTACATTAAAAAAAAGAAAGAACAAAGACTGACATCGAACTGATTCTCAATTAATTTTTCTTCCTATGATTTCTTCTAGCTTAAAAGGCATCTCATAGCTAATTATCGATTCAAAACAGGCAAAAAAAAAATTTCTCCTTCCATCTTCAGGATATTCCCTTCCAATACTCTCAGCACCACCAGTACGTGATCTTTACAACTTTCAGAAGAAAGCCATCTTGAGGAGATTGAAAAGACAGCATCAGCTGGACAGATGCACACAGTGAAGCCATGGATGATTAACAGAAATGATTAACAGAGCAATGCACAGCAGCTGGACAACGCTTAGAAAAACATAGTAGTAACAGTTCCCATACCTGGCTTCACCAGTCTGAGATTCCATCTGGTTAACCCAAGACTTGTAAATATCCACCGGATCAGTTTTGATATTGAGTGATTTGTCATCGATGATTTCCTTCACAACTGGTGCCAGGATCTGCCTTAGTGCATTCTGACCACGGGCACCACGGTTGAAACTTACCACCATTTTAATAACAGTAGGATTCCCAGTCACAATTTCATGTATTTGGTCTACTTTTGATCTGAAGAAGAAAGAATCAATATTAAGTACAAGGTATGCGTAATTCTACTGGCTTTCGGTATGCTTCTTAGCACCACCATCAGGAAACAGATGATGGTTTTGTATTAAAATCTCAATACATCAATAAACTGCAACACTATGTAAGAATAATACTGCAACAATTCTCAAGACAGACTAGGCGAGGAACCTTATGACCACCACCTGGGAATTCCAACATGACTCGTCAGTAGGCACGTCAATGACAATTACTGTAAATCCAATTGTATGCTCTATTAGAGAACAGTGCAAAAATATAGATGAAATAAAGGGTGTTTTACATAGACAGAAGAAAAAGACCTGCAGGCTTCTTTCAGTATTTAAAAATAAGCACGTAACAGAAGCCATACCTAGTATATAACTATTGTAAATACACCGAAAGATAATAGAGCATCAGCGTTTTCCTAAACAACTACTCTCAACATGATCTAACTTAAAGAAGTTTGTTTGGTTGGTTTTTTTGCGCTGTTTCAGGTCACATGCCATCTTCATATTTAAAAAAAACTTTTAAAATGCTTAAAAAGTAATCTCCTCCAGTACTTCATGTGCATTCTTCTTCACAGCAAGCTGTGCAACTCTGCATCATAAAGAACTTAAGTCACGTAATATCAAGCTCCTGAGGCTCAAATGACCAACCAAAATATGCCTGAGGGCAGCCAGAGTCCCTAAGTCAATAAAAATGCCAACAATAAAGCTTCTCATTTTCAGCCTTCTCATAAGTGTTTTGAAAATCCAGAGAGCTTAGCATTACGCTCTGTCTCTGGCTTGTAAAGCCTGAGTTTGCAGTTTGTTGAAAGTTTTTGTAAGCAGACATTAAAGAATTCAGATTAGAATGAATTTTAGGAAGATTTTGCATTGGATAAAAAATAGCTGCCTTGTTGAGAAGTGAAATCTTGACTAAAAGATTTCACTTGTAGTGAAATGGCTTCATTCCTAATGGACAAGCTTCTTTCTAGACTACAAAAATGAATAATGTGAAATGGAAAGAGCAGAATGCAGGGACAGCTCAGCATTATCTGCATAGTAGCATGAGACACCATGTGAAAACTGCCTCAGTTCTAGAAACTGCAAAAACTGATTCGACAGCAAGGCCATGCCATATGCTACCACATACTTGATCTCTTCCTGCAATGCTGTTTGAAAAAGCCGCAGTAACAGATATTCTTCTCTCTGATTGGATGCATAGTTATACAATGTGAAGATGACAGAATCCATGAACTTTGTAGATTTGTTTTGAGGCATCTGGAAAATCAGTTTGGCCAAGTAGGTTGGGTTAGTCTGTAACAAAAATAAAAAATGCTTAGTGCATGAGTCCACGAAGGCCAGTATCATGAAGAACTACAGTGGTCCAAAACAATAGTGTACAAGCAAAGACTCTGCCAAAACATGTAAGCCTCTATGACAAGACGAATGCTCTACCAGCACTAGATTCTCCATACCTGAAGTAAGTAGAACAGATGCTGATAGGCTTCCAACTTTTCTCTCTTCTCTTTGCTCAAAGCTTTCAAACCTCCCCTTTGTTTGTTCAGCATCATCATGTCAGAGAGCTGTTCCTTGTTCTTCTTGGTAAGCTTTTTGCTATGCGAAACAACATCCTGGAAGGAACAGACAGGGACAGATTCCACTCTAAATATTTAATAGCATGCAATATTGGAAAAAAAAAATGCATCTGAGAGCCCACTTGCTTGGATGTGGAAATGCAGTGTCAAGGGCTATTGAAGCAGAGCATTATTTCCTACAGCAGTGCTTTCGCTGTTTTGTTCCCGACTTTCTGAATTTGTTGAGAACCACAGAAGGGCTAGTCGCCCTTGGCAGCAATTACTATCAGAGCTGGTAGCATCCTAAAAATGTCTGAGAAAAATCTTTCTTTTTAAATTGGGCTTTAATCCTCAAAGTCCTGTTTTATATTTAGCTACCTCTACATACTCAGAGAGCAATGACGCTTTCTGCTGCAGGCACAGGCCCAAGAACTGGAGCCTCCTTCAGACATGAGTTTTACTACCATGATTCAGACTTCAAACTGGGACACGGCTAGCGTCATGCCATTCAGGACCAAATGAAAAGCCGACTGGAACTTCATCTTGAATAAAAGGCACTGCTGTATCAGGGAGACTTTTTTTTTTTTTTTTTGCATGAAATTAATTATCAGCAAAGTGACAGAGGGGACCTCCTTTAATAAAAAGCTCCAAGTGGCATAAGCATATTTTCAGCCTCTGAAATCACCTCCCTCTCTGCTATAGCATCCAAAGTAAGAGAAACTAAAATACGTAAGCTAGTGTGCAACCAATTTAACGAAAAATGAGCAACAAAACAGGTCTGAAAACCTTCAAACATACAATCTGTTGCTTTCATTGGGTCAGTGTAGTCTGGTATGGGTTTTCTTTTCTTTGTGTTTTTTTTTTGCCTTTTTTTTTTTTTTGGTAATGCTTCAGGTCTTGTTTCTTCTTCTACAGTTGTCCTTCTAGGGATACATACTAAGTAAGTGGAATGGAGTAAGAACTTACTGGGAGTAAAATCTGTAAGTCTGGGGCAATATTTTCCGCTGGGTCAGAGCAACTGAGACCCAAGGCCAGGAGCTCTCCATGCTAACTGCCGCTGGGCTCAGTTCATTCTGTAGTTGGTCTCCCATCAGCACATTTCCTACCTGCAGTGTAATTTTGTTTTTCACTAGCAGCCCAATTTTGATGTCCATGAGATTGAGGTCATTTTCAAGTTGCTGATTGGATCGGATCAAGGTTACAACTTCTTCACGGAGTTTCATTAGCTCAAGCTCCTCCTGAAAATCTTGGTCACTCTGATCAAGCAAGTGGACAAATTTCCGAACCACAGCCATAGGTGGGTTTTCAGCATTAACTAAAAACAAGAAATAAAACATCAGGTCTTATCAATGTTTAAATAGCATGTCAAGAAGCAACCAAGCCAGGAAAAAATAACACCACCTGTCACCTTCTGACAACACCTGTAATTTCTTGTTTTGAGTAAATCATGACAGAATCGAACAGTAAAGAATTAAAAAGCTATCAGGCTACAGTAGTCCACATTGCTGAATTTACCTCACTAACTGTGGTTCTATTTCTCAGCAGCGGAAGCAATATCTGGAATCAAGTTTTCAAGTCTCAAGAACTACCTACTCTCTGAACTTCATCCCAATTGATCTTCTTAACTGTCTGGAAGTCATACATCACGCTAGCAATATCCCTTGCAAACAGAGATTCAAGGCACATTACACTCTGCTCTCATGAGACCCCAACTGAAGTTCTATGTTCAGCTCCACGAACACAGTTCCATGTCCCCATCATAAGGACATGGACCTGTTGGAGCAACTCCAGAGGAGAGCTATGAGGCTGATAAGAGGGATGGAACACCTCTTCTATAAAGACAGGCTGAGGGAAATGGGGTTGTTCAGCCTGGAGAACAGAACGCTCCAGGGAGACTTTATACCAGCCTTCCAGTACCTGACGTGTGCTTACAAGAAAGCTGGAGAAAGACTCTTTGCCAGGAGTGTAGCGATAGGACAAGGACTAATGGTTTTAAACTACGAGAGTAAACTTAGATAGATATAAAGAAGAAATTCTTTAGTCAGAGGGTAGTGAGGCACTGGAACAAGTTGCCCAGATAATTTGTGGATGCTCCTTTCCTGGAAGTGTTTAAGGCCAGGTTAGATGGGGCTTTGAGCAATCCAGTCTAGTGGGAGGTGCCCCTGCCCGTGGCAGGGGGATTGGAATTTAAGGTCCCTTCCACTGCAAAACATGCTATGATTATTTTTATTCTCTTAGCAATACTTACTGAGGGTTTTGTAGTCTTCTCGTGCTTTGTTTGCTCGGATAAAGGCTTGAATTTTTATAACATCATTTATCTAGGATGTAAAAAGAAACAAAATTTGAACTTTTTCAGGAAAGAGTAAAAATGTTAAATACTGAATTCATTTAACAGGACAGCCTCTTACGTGATCTCTGAAATACTGCAGACGATCTCTGTAACGCCTTCTGGCTTGATACATCCTGGTCATTGACTGAATCTATAGAAAAGTAACCAAAATAAGTCAGATACAAGACTTTTCCACAGAGATTACTACCCAAAAGGTTTCTAAATAAATAAGCGAATCAGCAGAGCCTTCGCTACCTTCACTACTTGGTCCTTGTGTGCTCGGAGGTAATCCAAACGGATTTGATACGCTTTCCTCTGTTTATAGCCACGCCACTGAGACTGAATACAGAAAAAACACATGCTTACTTTACTTTTCAAATTAAAGAGAAGTAACTATAATCCTAAGGTTCTTTCTGCTGCTCAGCTACCAACTTCCTTTTTGGCTAAGTAAAATGTAATGGAGACATGCTTATCATACAAGAGATATACAGTAGAAAATATACAGTGAAGCACTATCTATTTATTCCACCAACTGTAACCATGAGAGACTTACCCTATGAAGAGCCTGGGCCTTCAGAAACACAGTTAGAGAAGTATATAGTATACTAGCTGGTATATAACTAAGCAATCAAATTCACATAAACTGTTCTACATGAGGGCCAAGTGGCAGATGCTATGCTAGAAAGTAGAGTGATGTAGAATTGTAAGCCTTTAGAGTGGACTAATTACCGCTGATTCTTAGAACAGAAGTATTCTTAGAACAGAAGTTAGGCAAGGGATTGGACTAAAAGTGAGAGTGTTATTTTAATGAATTGGATTTTATTATTAAATACTTGTAAAGAGCATGTGCGCTATTTAGGCAGGAACAAACACACATACACAACTCAAAGTGTTAATAGGGTGCAAAGCATGTATTTCATTTGCACACATTTCAGTTACAACACCGGAGAAAGATTTTTTTCATTGTTCTCCTGTAAATGTGCCCAACTTCATGCTGAATCATCACACTGTCTCTTTAATGCCCTCAATTCTCCAAATCCCTGGATAAATGAGAAGAGACTCTACCCAGGTATACTGAAAGCTATGTTACTTCTCCTGAATTCATTAGGAATCACAGTAATTATTCATCCCATGGTATTATCAACATGAAGACATATGGCATACTTTGTTTTGTGCTAGTCCCAAAAAACACAACCAGATGATAAAGCAGAAAGTAAAGTTTCCTCAAACGTTTTCTCCTCTCTGCAGCTCTGCCTGAGGAGACTTTATCGCTCATATGTAAAATAGAAAAGCAAACTATACGAAGACTCTTTGGAAGGAAATGCCTTTAGATAATTTGCAAAATGAGGTTGAGATAATTTTGAGTTACAACTGTTTGAGTGAACAGAAACAGTCAATAAGTGTGTATATAGAGAGCAACTGATGAGTACTAGTTTGAAGCAGAATTAAAGGAAATCCTTACCTGGATACAAGTGATTGCTGGGACTTGTTTCTTCAAAAAATTCATTCTGGAATTGAATTCCTGGCGAACAAGATATCCTCGACAGCAAGCCTGAAGTTTTGTAATCAGGTTCTCGTTGGCCAGCCACAACTGCTCTCGGTTGTATGCCGCAGTGACACCAGATATGGTGCTCTGGTTTAGTGTTATAGTAGGAAGAGCCAGAAAGAAAGAATGGTGATACGAGAAATAGGATGTTACAGTAGCTTTCTGTACTTCGCTCAAGAGAAACTTCCAAGTTGCCTTTCAATAAACAGCAATACCACAGTCCTGTACCCCTTTACCAACAGGACAAATTTTCTGAAAAAGGACAAGGAGTTTTTACACGCAAAGGCTGGTGGTGCACAGTGAACTAAATGAGTTACAAAGCTTGTTAACATTACTACTGCATTGAAACTACCTCTTAAGAGTTGCATTAAGGACTGGAACAGTGGGAACTTCAACTTTTCAGAAAAATAGCGCATGTTTTCTACCCTACCTGTATCTCCTCCCGTGACAGTTGTGTGTCATTTTGCACAAATCCATCTGGTTCATCCCATCCTCCCTCTTTGGTACGCAGGTTATGATAATAATTATAGCCTCCTCTCACCCAGAGTTTCACCCATTCACTGCCATTGCCCCCTAAAAGCAGAAACTAGTGTAAGTATCAAAACCAGACATGTCTTATCTTTCCCATACACAAATATTACAATAAGGAAATAAACACGTACAGTTGTTTCTTCCTCCAAGCAAGAGAAGGAATGTCTGCGACCCTAAGGAACTAATACAAGAACTACCTAAGCACAATGCATTCTACAAGTAGAGGATATTTCACTGTTTACTTTTTTTTTTTTCTTTTTTTTTTTTTTTTAAATTTAGTTTACCAGCTAGACTCAGTTTCCTATAACACAAGACTCCAGCAACAAGACACCCATAAGACAAGATTTCTCCCTACAGGTTTTTTTTCCATCTTGTTTCCATTCTGCATGCAATGATTTTGGATTTATTGTGCTAACAATTAGCTACTTGTGATTCACCTGTTGCCATTTTTCCGCTCTTGACTTCTGCCAGCTCTCGCTGGTACGTTTCAGCACATTCTGGAGTGACTCCATATAGCCCAACATCCGGTGAACGCAAGGTACTCAGGGTATGGCCAACATCTCCACGGTCTACTGCTTCATTAATGGCCAGAATTCCTAAGGAAACTTTGACAATACAAGGAAGCAAGTTACCTTGGCATTCAGGGGCTTAGTGACTCAGCAAAGACAAAACAACAGAATAGAGCAAGGCAACAGATGCACGCAGAAACTGTGTGTGTGTACACAAATACTCAATTGTACATATACATATATACACATACAAATTATAGATTAAAAATCTACAAGGCAACTTGTAGTATAGAGGTCTTTTTAGTATGGAGTATCCAGCTATACATGGTACAGTGCCTGACAGCCCAGGATTTTTGCACAAGTATGGTGCTGACTTATTAACAGTATTTCTCTTCAACACAGTGTTCCATCCTTCCGCTGAGCTCTACCCTGACAACAGTTTTAGTTAAGACAGCTTCCTCTGACAGAGCTCAATCACAACACCTAACTGACCCAAAAGAGGCCTTTGCTACGACTAGTACCATCTCTAGTGGGACGTAATGATAGGTGGACCAGTCCACCTGCCAGCTGCGCTAAAGAGCAAAAAGATACTTACATCTCTGGGACTCCTCTGTGTCCTTGTTGGCCCTATGAATCCCATCCTGAATTTCATCTAGCCAAAGTACAGCTGTTTCATCCTGAGTGTCCTGAAGAGAATGTGACGAGGAAAGAGTTCACAGCATGAGGAGAAAAGTATCACTGGTTTTGCAAAGTGAAATATTCTGTACTGAGCAATAGCCAATACAGTAGTTTTCAGTCTCTTAGGGAATAAGAAGCACTTAAGTATCTTTCTAACCAACTTTAGCACAGACATCATGTGCATTTGTGACTAGCAGAGACAACTAGGCTACAGCATTACCAGACTCAATACCTCCTCCTATTCAAAATTGATTACCAGGAAACAGAAGCACCCCAAAATTTTGTCAATGGTAGTTGCTCTGATAAGCAGAGGTCAGGTAAGGGAACTCAAGACAGAGGAATCTGTACTTGTTAATCCTAAAGAAATATTTGCTGAGAGGATGTGCCTTTCCAAGGAACACAAAAATAACAGAATGGTTTAGACCGGAAGGAACTTCTGGAGGTTATCTGTTCCAGTCCCCATGCTCAAGCAGGTTGCCCAAGACCATGTCCAGACAACTTCTGAAGATCTTTACGGAAGAAGGTTCTACCACCTCTCTGGGCAACCTCTGTCAGAAGCTCAGTCACCTGTACACTGTAAGGAAGTAATTCCTGATGTTTAGATGAAACCTCTTGTGTTTCAGTTTGTGCCCACTGTCTCTTGGCAACAGGTGCCACTGAAAAGAGCCTGGCTCCATCTCCCTTTGGGTATTTATATACACTGATGAGATTCCCCCTCTGAACCTTCTCATCTTTATAAAGTTCCAGCACTCTCTTGAGAAGTGCTCAATATCCTTACGCATCTTGTTGGCCTTATGTTGGTCTCCCTCCGGTATGTCCATGTCTCTCCTGTACTGGGAGACCCAGAATCGGAAACAGTACTTCAGGGGCAGCCTCACCAATGATGAGTAGGGAAGAAGGATCACCTCTCTTGACCTGCTGGTAATACTTTGCCTCATACAGCCAGGAATACTCTTAGCCTTCTTAGAAGCAAGGGTGCGCTGCTGATTCACGTTCAACTTGATGTCCACCAGGACTCCTAGGTCCTTTTCTGCAAAGCTGTCTTCTAGCTGGGTGGACCTCAGCATGGACTAACACAGGTTAGTCCTTCTACAAATGAAATCTGCAAAGTATTCTTTGAGGGGGAAAAAAAAAAAAATGAAGGTGCCAATGCACACATATGCATAGCTGCTAGAAAGTCTCAGGTAACTAATGGTACATCAGGCTATTCTTGGCCCTGTCCATAGAAGTTTGCATGCGTGCAGGAGTAAGCCAAAAAGCATTGTACATATTGCAGCTAGGTGTGAATGCACAGTAGTAAGAGCACGTTTTGAGTCTTTGTTTTAAAAAGCTTGCTCATTATGGAGTATTGATCACACAATATCCTTTATTTTGGCTGTGATTTGAAGAAATCCAATCAACTATTACATGCAGAAACCTTAGAAGGAAAAGATAAGTGTCTACCAAGTACCAAAATATATATAATGAACAATGATCCAGCAACTTCCAAGCATAGTTTCTCCCCACCCACTGGTGCTTCATGTAGGTAACCATGAAAGAAATCTTAAGAAGAAACTGCTATCACTCTAACAACTGTTGTATAAAAGGAACACAGCAAACATTTACTTCTGATATAGAATAATCATCAATGTCGCACAAAAGAGCCACTACTTACACTGTTCAAGAGTTTTAGGGCCGGACTGAAAATGAACATTTCCTTACGTACCCTCCACATTTTTTCCTCACTGTTTTGGTTTGAAACCAACATATATAATGTCACTTCCTTCTACAGAACGTCTCTTTCTCAGGCAAATTTTATCTGAAAGCTCAGACAGTCCCATGACAGCTTCAGCAACAGAGAAATTCCTACCCAGGGAGTGGGGGACGATCAAAGAACCAATTTCTGTACCTGTAATCTCTACTTGCAGAGTCACCAACCCAAAGACTATCAGAACCATCCAGTGCTTTTCTATGCATTTCCTACCACAGACTTCCAGAGGGCATGCACAGCATAATACAGAGGAGTGATGCTTTCTCTCTCTACTCATCACATGATAAATATGCATCATACAATGTGCCCCTAACACAAAAGCAACTGAAGAATGTCTTGTGGTGAGCTATCATCCCTCTCAGCCTCAAGGTTCAGAATTCACCAGTTAGTAAGAGTTGACTTAGGACAGTGATAGTGATTAATTCTCCCCACAATGTTACGTTGTAATATGATCTCAATTTCTGAAATTACTGCCATGCTGCTGGGAGGAGCTCTAAAATGAACATATGCCTAAATAAGGTAATTTCACGCCAACTGAAGTTACCAGCCTAGCCTGGCAGAAGCTTAAGTGCACAATAAAAAGAGTTTGTTATTTCATTCTGACTCAGCAGAAGGAAATGCTTCAGCACAAAATGTGTTCCTGAAGAACATTAACCCTTTCAGGGCCCTTGAGGAAGCTGCTTATGATTTTTATCACCAATGTGTAGTTTCCAGCTATTGTCATCATGTATGTTTACACCTAGTCAAAAAAAAAAAAAAAAAAAACACCACAATGTTCACCACAATATGATCTTAGTCTCTACTGTGCTAAATACTGCATTGAAATTAGAGCAATGAGCTGCACGGCAAACAAAATTAAACACTCTTAGGCCACTGGAAGCAAGCCAGTATGCTACTTCTTTGTAAGTATGGGGAGTGGGGGGAAAATCAGCATCCCATCCATACTACTCAAAAATCAGTAGCATGTATACACACACAGTCTCATGTTCTTTCCTAAACTATTAAGATCAGATCACTCTTCCTCTCTCCATTTTTACTTGGACATTACTCAGTTACTCCAAGTGGCAACTCCATACAAGTAGGCAGAAGTCCTTCGCGAGTAAGAAAAACTAGCGCTCAAAAAATCCTTAGCATTGAGGATGCTTAGCAACTGAAGTGTCACCAAGTGAATGACAGGCATCAAAATACATTTTGCTAGTAGCATGTATTTTGCTTCCCCCCCTCCCTCCCCAATTCATCACCTAACTTATTTTTTTCTTTCAGATTTTTTTTTTCCTTATGTAATATGCCTACACCCACATTTAACCAAGAATACTAAAAATATAAAAGCTTGCACGAGACTTACATTCAAAAGTTCAGACCTAATAGAATAAAGATGGTCTCCTCACAAAACGAAACAAAGGAAGATGAAGTACTGTATCTCCAAAAATGAGATACGTATCTCATTCTGGACCTGGGATTAGCTGAGCAGTTAATAGCTTTACACCTACCTCTGTAAGTTGTGAAGATTTGTGTCTTATGGCTGTATATCTCTTTCTCTAATATAGAAATATCCAAGCTGACTGGGTAAGATCAGCTGATAGCATGCAGAGTGCCCATCTCTCCATTTCCATTTTTGTTTCCTGGCTTTCAGGACAAGGAATACCCACCATACACACACTACATAGATGCAAAAGCTTTTTCAGACACGTATTTAATTGCACTTACCTGTGCTTTCTCTCTCTTGGCCCGAAGTAGGGTGTCCTGATAATGCTGAGCTACCTTTGGGGCTACACCTTCCAATTTTGCCGCAGGAATCTGTAAGGCTTGTAGAGTCTTTTTGGTGTCCCCTTCATCCAGAGCCTCATTGATAAGACCAATTGCCAAAATCCCTAGTGAGAAAGGGGTAGGGGGAGAAATAAAAAGATCCTTTTCTTTGCAATAATCATAAGCTGTGCTTCAGAAGAAAAGGGCTATTGTACTAAACCAGATACCAGCTGAGAATCGCAACATCTTTAACAGAAGATATTTTTACTGGTAAAGAAAGCAAGACTACTTTGCTTCTTTAGAAAGGAATCTTAACATGAAGCTAAAGATTTGCACAGAAGACCATTTAAAAATACAGTAACTTTGTATTTTAGAAATCATTTTTATTAAACATATATTAACCGTATTATCAGAGATGTGGGTGCTCTCAAGTTAAGTTTACGTTTCAGCTAAATAAAAATAGACATACACAAATATCTTATAGTTAGCTAAATGAGAACAAAGCCTATGTCATACATGCAATTTCTACAACAACCATCTCCTGTAAGTCACAAAATAACTTAGGTTGGAATGGACATCTACAGATTTAATTCCCTGCTCAAAGCAGTGTCAATTCAAGGCACAGTTTGATTAATGGAGAACAAAGATCTTTTAGAAGAAAGTGAAGAGCTCGGAGTGGGAATTTCCAAATTTGGTTAATGTATCCAAAGATCAAACCTTTTTCTTCTGCAATGCAGAAACAGAATCATTAAACAAAACTTTATGTGAAAAAGGGACTATTTCAGGGTAAGAGCTGCTATTTGGATGGAGCAGAAATTAAGGAAAAATACACACTGAGGACACTACAAGAACCAGGGTCACTAAAATGATGGTATAGTAAAATGATGGTATAGTTTCTGTCAAAAAGCACCATTTCAACTTGTATCTCCTTCAAGCCACAGAGCGGTTCTTTACAAAAAAGATTTCAAGAATGACACAAAGACACATATCCCAGAACTTCAAAATACATGGTCTTTATCATCAGATCTAACCATGTTTCAGATGACTTTTTACCTAGAACGTAGTCCCCATGGCAATAGGCACAAAAACAGATAATAAACACAGAGTCAAAATCATTACTGGATACCCACTGAGACCTTTAAGGGTCAAAACCAAGAGTCTACCTAGTCTGACTAGCATTCACATTCGCTGTCTCTTTGGACATGTCTAGGGAATAATTTGATTGCAACCTTCAGTAAAATTGTGATGGATTCTGCATTATGCAGAATTCTCAGTAAGCTGATTCAAACAGTTAATAAATTATTATAATTACGTTATAATTATCTACCAGACTTGCTCAGACTTGTTCCTTGCTTTACCTTCTCTAATTTCAGTTTCCAGATTGGCATAGATTTAGTTGGGGGAAGAGATCTTTTAGAAATGCAGAACACAAACTTTCTGAACTTACTACTTTTAAGATGTCCAGCAATAACGATCGGGTTATCAAATGTTTTAGTTAACGCCAAAATGAAAGATACTTTGTTATCATCACAATATGACTATCATCTGCTTTTACCCAAACAGAACTACCTAGTATTTACTAAGTCTTCTTTTTCTGTATTACTGACAGAGCTCTAGCTTGTAGTGGACCAAAACTACCATTAGGATTCTTTCTGTTCTTAAATTGACATCCTTCTGGTTGACCCAGGCAGATTGGTACAGACTCTTTACGCCCGTCTACAACGTGTACATATACTTCAGGTACATATTCATCTTTAAAGATACTTCTCTCCCTACAGGTGCTCGGAAGGATGTGGGGGAACCCTTTCTTTAAAAAGATCACACACACGCAAGAATATTGAGACTACTTGATCACAAGAGGACAGAAGAAAAGCAGATACGGTAACTCTTTGACCTACAAGAGGGCACAGAAGATAAGCAGTAATTATCTTTGATTAGTTAGCTAATACGGGCATGACAAGACTACTCCATGGAACAATAATATGTTTTACCCCCTCACTATAAAACATTTTTGAATTTGAAACCTTCCACTATCCACATCAGGATAAGTGGAAGGGAAAAATACAAGGTTGTATGGCTTGAGGACTTTCTCAGACTAACTTCTTCACAGACATGAGACAAAAGTATCCTTGCATAAGAGCACGTATGAAACACAAACAGATGAAAGAACTGAGAAACTCCACATGAAAACATCTTTTCCCATTACTGTATTTTTTGCACTTTTTTAATTTTTGTTGTTGTTTTACAGGGTATAAGATTGTTATAAGAAGGTTGTTGGACTACATGACCTAGAAGACCGTGAAATTAACATTTTGGTGTGTGCATACACTTGTGTGGGTCCCTGTTTGTCTAGTTTCCACGTTACTACTCGTTTGACCTAAACAGGAAACACAGTGTCTATTTGGAGATCCAGGATGTAAGTTAATCAAGATAGCAGGCTCTGAAATTAAATTTTAACCCTCTCTAGACTATAGTCTTTTGAGGTGAGACAGCTCATCAACTACACAACAGACAGTGTGTAACAAACAGGGTAACTGTTTGTCTCAGTGTGCAGTGATGAACTTAATTTTCACCTCAGTGCTTGTGACAAACCTCTCCCCTCAACACATAAAGAAGGCTTTAAACTAAATATTACAAAGATGGCTTGAACATAAATGTTTTACTACTTGCAAGGTTTTCAGTACTAGTCATAACAAAAAAAATCACAGTCCCTTAATGAAACTGAAAGCAATTAATAGAAAATTAAGATAGCTGCTGGTAGTGAACCTCACAAGGAGTTACCTAAGAATAAGTCTGCTTAATTGTGCTATTTTCAAAAGCTTAAGTATCTTCACTCCAGATTATAAGTCAACTAATACTTTCTTGGAGAAAGGAGAATTAATTACCCCAATTCTCTGTTTACCTGAAATTTTTGTTACACTCAGTCCCAGTCTTTTATCACTGCTAAAAGACACTTATTACCATAAGGACCATTTAAAAATAGAAACGAGGAAAATGCATAAGTTATACAAGAAATACAAGTTCGGTTAACACCCATTTACATTTCTCAATTTGTAACAGAAATTTACTTTATGAGTATTTAAGAAATCTGGTACTCATACTTGATGCAAATATTTAGAAGTTCTATGGATTCCATACAATTAGTTCATATTAAAAGGAAACTTTTTTTTTTTTTTTTTTTTTAAACAAGTCAGAAAGTCATTTATCAGTCATTTCAGGTTTTACAGTTCCTGGCTGTAACATCTATTGGTCATACGCAGCCTTAACACAAAATGAAAGCTTCTAATTTCCTTACAGAACTAGATGTAAACAAAAAGCTCTTAAAAGATCAGCACACTCCATTTCAATTCTAACTTGAGATTTGGGTCGCAACATCTGGAACTTATAATTTCAATGGCAAAACTGGCTTTTTAAGCCAAAACATTTGAATAGAGATTCTGGACTAATCCTAGATACTGAGGGCAGATCACATATTTTCCTAATGAAAGGGTAAAAATTTGGATTGGAAAGATTAACATGGTGTTTGGAGACAACGGTTTTCAATACCAGAAAAACTCCTGGATGCCCAATCTCTCCATCAACAGTTCTGCTGTCAAGACCCCTTTATCACAGACCACAAAATCTGGCTCATATCTTCCTAGATATCAAATGTATTGCTCAACCATAAGCCAATCAACAACTTTCTGTATTGGCATGCCCCTACTTGTGGGGCACCTTATGATCTAGGATCAGCCTAGTATGAATCAAGGTAAACTTACGTTCATGTTCTTCGTGCACTGCTAAATTCACACGATCCACACACGACTGGATATCATTCCATGTAATAAATTCATTTCCCTCTGCACGTGTTTGAGATTTCAGCTTTAACAAATCATCGATGTATCTATCAAAGAACAAAAAACAGAACTGTCAAGTGTCATGAAAAGCTAGCCAGGGAACACACAAGACAGCATGACAGAACTGAACACAAAATGGACAGAGAACACGAGGGTTGAAACTGGAGCAAACATGAAAAAGGGGGAGGATAAAGAGGAAAGCCTGTGTGAAAGATGTCCAGCCCAAGTGTGAAATAATTGCAAAAAGCACTAAAACACTAAATGAGGGTCCAGGGCAAAAAAAAACACTGTGGGTGAGCTAGCCTAGTGTCAGTGACAACCCAGTAGTATCAGAATGTGGCTTTAACTTGAAAGCATGAGAAAGTTTCAAGAGAGCACAGAAACAAGACTAGTAAGAAATGGTAATTTCAAAGAGAAGATACAAGTGCCAACAGAGAAGAAACCAATACTGTAGTAAGTAATGAAAGAGCCTGAAGTGTAAGAAGAAAAAAATACCACAAAATATAAGCAACATCAAGGACAGACAAGATTCTTGGAAATATCCACCTTTGAGAGTTCTCATCCTCAATGTTTGTGAGCCCTGTGACAGGACTGCTCAGTTGTTTCCACACAGTATTCACATCCCCTGAATCCAAAGCCCTATTAATCAGGGCCACAGAAGACAGCATCTCTACAGCAACAGATAATTCTGGATGTGTGAGGTTACCCTGCATACAGAGAGGACAAATTAATTCTACTTTCTCTTTGCAAACTATTGCTTGAAGAATCTTGAAGTACTAAATAGCTCAAGATTTAGGGATTAAACATCATATCAGAATAGACAAAGTATCAATACAGTTCTATGAATGCTCAAGACAGGCACATTTTAATGAAACAGACAAGGTAGATCTAGCGATGCATATCGATTTCCAGAAGTAAGAGAGAATGTTACTTACTTCATGACTCTGTTGCTGCAAGGTGGACAGCTCCCTTTGGTAAAGAGCTGCAGCAAATACATAAACTTCTGGTAGTTGGGCCTCTGGATTCATCATTTCTGCCACAGTCTTCTCAGCATCACCCATTCGAATTGCAGAATTAATTTTGGCCACTGCTGCCAGCCCTAGAAATTCCAAGAGGTAGCAAAAGGAATGAGGAAAGCAAGCAGTTGAGTCTCCAGTAATGACAGCGCTTTTATTCTACTCAATTATCAGACCCCTTTCACAAAAAAAAGTAATTCCTTTAGTGGCAGGAAATGAGTGAAGCTCTGTGATTCACTTTTCCCCAGTTAATCTTCCATTATTGCAAACAACTAAACTATATAATGCCTTCTTTCAAATAAGGCACATTTTTAAACCAAGACTCATTTTTAAAACCAGTCCACCTTTTTGCCTGATTCTCAGAGGACTGTTTCACTAAGTCAGTCTTTCGATGAAAAGAAGTCTCATAATTGCCAATTTTTTCCATGGGTGATTAATAAGGACTTTTCCTTCCTGTGTCTATATAGGTCAAAGAAGTAACAAGCACTCGATAGCAGATGCACTTTGGCTAACTTTAAAATAGCACAAGTAGATAAGCAAATGCCAGGCTCTATGCTGAACCAGTAAGATACTTTGATGGTAGCTTCCTAGTTATTAGACATTCATTATTTTCTTGTAATCTAAATTCTCCGTACCCATGCCTTTCGTAGCCTTTTTTCTACATATTACAAATTGAACTAATTGCTCTTGCACAGCCAAAACTGAACGTTCTTCCCCATTAGAGAGCTCTACCTGATGTCAGAAGCACTGATCAAAAAACAGCCATTGTGATCTGTATATCATTTGCTACTTGGTATTTAGAAACAACTAGGCATACAAAAACAGCTGAAGTTCTGTAGCTCAAACCAAGTAAGACTTACATCAATGGTCAATAGATAACCTAGCTTTCACACCTCACGCAGTAATCCAGATTTCCTTCACAGATCCATAAAACTACATTAATACTAGCTGACTGGGAAATTTGTTCTTTAAGGTGGATGCAAAAATTTCACATTGCTTAGTGTTTCAACTAATGTGCTGTTTTCTCCAGCATTTTAATAGCCGGATAAAAGGCACTACAGACGGTTGTCATGATTATTTTTTACTGTTTTCAGTAGCCTTTAAGTACTTAAAGAACATTCATAATAGTCTGAAAGAAACCTGATGTATCTCCACATAAACACAAATATTATGCTCTCATCCTTCTGATGACATCCCACAGCTACTTTTTGCTGCAATAATTTCTGGTGCTCCTTACTTTGCTGATATTGTTGTGCTGCCCTGTTAGCAGCATCCACTCCCAACTGCAACTCTTCCTTTTGCAGAAGACCTGTAAGGCCAGCCTGAAAAAAAACAAATTGGTAGAGTGAAACAATGTCAGCTCATTCACTTCAAAAAGTTCTGCAAAAAGAAAAAAAAAAAAAAAAAAGGCAGCTTTTCCCTTCTACAAAGAATGCCGCATGCATTCAGAAGACAAAACACTCAACAGATTCTCAGTTCCAAGCTGAAAGAGTACATGTGTACAACCTGATCCCTTTTAGAAGTGCAGTCCCATGAAAACAACGATTATTAAATGCAAGACCCCACTTCCAAATATTTTGAAATATGTAAGACAAAGGAGACAACTTTGTGGGGAAAAGATTTTCTGTATGAACTGTGTGCTGCAGGCAAGTTAGTATTTGTGTAGCTTGCCATGAACATACACATTAACTCATGTTCCATTTTACCTCCAACCAGTGAAAGAGCTATATGAATGTCAAAACCAGACAATATCCATTTTTGGCTTATATGTGATGCTTCTTGGACTATACAGTATCACATGAATAAAAACAGAAAATGAGACTGTGGAGCAGGATGGACAGAATAACTTGGGTACTACCTATACAGGCCATAACCCTTCATTATAGTTCACACAGGTAAAGATTTTTGTCCAGAAGCACCAACAACCATATTTATATATTAAGAGCTTTCAACTACTTTCTGGAAGAGCATGCAATCTGACTTTGCAGTTCAGAAAACAGCTGAATCTTGGTTTTGCTATGACTAAAACATTTGGTAAAAACCTTCCTGGTCCTATTTCATCCCTAGAGTTATCTTTGGAAAACTATGAAGAGTTTCTGCCACCCCAATGCTTGGTAGGACTTCAAAAAAGCCCAATTTTTTTCCTATCCGAAATGTAGCTCCCAAGAAACATCACTTGCGAAGTTATTTTTTTTTTTCTTCAGAGCTAAGCGACATATCTTCTGAATAGCAGCAGCTGCTGAACTAAGTCCTATTATACCCACAGAAGAGCTTAACAGCTACACACATAACATACTTCAGTTTCATCTTTCGTGCAGAATCCCTAATAAGAAACACTAGCAAAGCATAGCAGTAGACTACTAACTGGTTGAAAGAGCATCCCAAAGCAGGACATTCACTTTAAGAAATTATTCTGAGGAACATCATTTAACTGTTCACGAAACAAAACTGGCATTTATAAAAATAAGTAACTCAAGAGTAACTATGAATTGCTGTTGTATCCCCTTTAGATCGAGGGATCCTTCTAAACACTAAACCGCTGCTCTCCAGTAGAAAAAAAAAAAAAAAAAAAAACTTTTAACATTCTATAAAAGAGAATTATTACATACACAGGCTAATCTACTGATCACAGATTGACATTGAGGGGGTTCAAGGAACAGAACACATTAAATTAGCAGAACAGTATGTCCTAATAAACTCTGTGCAGACCCCATCCAAAGTGGGAGCATAAATCAGCTCCCATACACCTTGCACTGCAAGTGCATTCAGTCCTGCTCCTGAAAAAAATACATACATAATTGTTATATGTATTATAAAATAATGAAACAATATATAAATAATATTTGATGCATCAGAGTATATAAATATTTAAAGAGAAGACGTAAAGACAAACAACATTACAACATGTGAAGATGAACTGTTTTATTTGCTACATCACCTTCCCAGAGACTGATGTGAGGCTGACAAGACCTGCAATTCCTTAGATTCTCCTTCTTGCCCTTCTTGATTACAAGAGGGACTTTCACTCCCTGTTCCTCAGGAACCACCCCCAGTCTCCATGAACTTTCAGAGACTGCTGAGACCAGCCTCACAATCACACTGGTTAGCTCACCTCAGCACTCATGAACACAGTCCACCAGCTCACCTGTCCAAGCTGTTTAAGCATTCACTACTACAACCTTTGTGTCCCGTCACCTGCTCAAGTTTTTCCTAGTATTCCTTTTGCTGTTGATAAATACATAGTACTTCCACAACGTACAAGTACTTCTTGTTGCCCTTCAACATCTCCTGCTCAGATTCAGCTCCAGCGGGCTTTGCCTTTAACCCTGCCTTCATGCTCAGACAGCATCGCCGTGTTTTTTCTGAGTCACGTGACCATGCTTCCATCCTCATCCTCTTGTATGCTTCCTTCTCCTGTTTGAATTTTGTCGAAGGTGCCTTGTTCATCCAGAATAGAGCCTCTTGCCTCTTTTGCTCAGCAGGACAGGCATTATCAAGTTTGGAGGAGATGAGCCTTGAAAAATCAGTAAGCTCTCCTAGATCTCTCTTTCAGGACCATGTTTGTGCTTTTCTTCCAAGCAGTTCCAAGAACAGATTATTAGGCTCTCCTGAAGACTCCAGTAAGATCACAGCTCCTCTGAAACTGCACAGACCCCTAAATACCTCCTCTTTGTTCCTCATCCTACATGCTTTGGTATACAGGCACTTCAGAGAAGCATCCAGTCATGATGCCTTTTCCCAGGAAGAGGGTAAGAGCTTCCCATATAACATTCTTCTTCTGGCACTTCTGACACTAGAAATAAGCCCCCTTCAGCCCCAATTTGTTGACTGTAGGGTCTCTCTCATCCATATCACTCTACACACACCCTTTGCTTGTCAACCCTGTCCAACACATCCTCCATCCAGCCTGGCCTTGAACACTTTCAGGGATGGGGCATCCACAGCCTCTCTGGGCAACTTGTTCCAGTGCCCTCACTACCCTTACAGCAAAGAATTTCCTGCTAATGTCTGATCTAAACCTATCCTCTTTTAGTTTAAGACCGTTCCCCCTTATCCTGTTGTTATGTACCTGAGTAACGAGTCCCCCTCCATTTTTTTTTTTTTTTTTTTTTTTTATAAGACCCCTTTAAGCACTGAAAGGCCGCAGTGAAGTCTCCCCTGAGCCTTCTCTTCTCCAGGCTGAACAGCCCCAGCTCTCTCAGCCCTTCTTCACAGGAGAGGTGCTCCAGCTCTCTCATCATCTTTGCGGCCCTCCTCTGGACTCGCTCTAACAGGTCCCCATCTTTCTTGTGCTGGGGTCCCCAAACCTGGGCACAGGATTCCAGGTGGGGCCTCACGAGGGCAGAGCAGAGGAGGACAGCCACCTCCCTCGACCTGCTGATCACACCTTTCTTGATGCAGCCCAGGACACAGTTGGCCTTCAGGGCTGCAAGCACACACTGCTGGCTCACATCGAGCCTTCCGTCCTCCAGAACCCCCAGGTCAACCCTGCAGAGCTGCTCAAACAGTTCTCCGAGTCCATACTCCTGTCTGGGGTTGCCCCGACCCGGGTGCAGCACCTTGCGCTTGACATGCTGAACCTCACGCGGTTCACGTGGTGGGCCCGCTTCTCCAGCCTGGCCAGATCCCTTTGGATGGCATTTCTTCTTTCTGTCGTACCAACTGCACCACTCCGCTTGGTGTCATCTGCAAACTCGTTGAGGGTGCACTTGATCCTATCGTCATGTCCTTGATGAAGATCTCGAAAAGCACCAGTCCCAAGACAGACCCCTGAGGGATACTGCTCGTCACCAACCCCCACCTGGCCATAGAACCATTGACCACTACTCCCTAGGTATGGCCATCGAGCCAATTCCTTATCCGACGGATGGTCCACCCTTCAAATCCATATCTTTCCAATTTATAGATTAGGATGTCGTGTGAGACTGTGTCAAAAGCCTTACAGAAGTCCAGGTAGAGGACATCGGTCGGTCTTCCCTTGTCAGCTGATGCAGTCACTCCATCGTAGAGGGCCACCGGATTAGTCAGGCATGATTTGCCCTTGGTGACGCCGTGCTGGCTGTCTCAGATCACCTCCTTGTCTCGCGTGTGCCTTAACACTGCCTCCAGGAAGATCTGTTCTGCGATCTTGGCTTGGAGCAGGTAATTACATATGATTACTTGATACCTGACACACAGTGTTTGCTACTTGCCCTGACAATATAAGACTTGTACTATCAATGATATCAGCTCCAGTACCTGACTATTTAGCACTTGAAAAATATAAAGCACTTATTATCCCCAGAATTCAACATAACTGATATGTTGTCTGTTCAAACCTGACATTTATCCAGGACCTCAGTGTAAACTGCCAGGCCCTACTACAGATTCAGATCTGTAACAGTTCTCTAACTACTTCTACTTCAAACTGTGATTCAAAGGTCTTATGAACAAATACATTTCTCCAGCCTTTTACTTTATCTACGTGTTCTGAACTTTTGGAAACTTTTTTATACTCCAACAGTGCAAAAGCTGTCTCTTTCTCTCTGATGTGTTTTCCAGCAGCCACTGTTGAGTTATATCGTAGCATTTTCTACTTATAAGTACATATGTATCCACCACAGTGCCCAAGACGTAGTTTGCTGTAACTGTACAACTGACTTGTCTGCATTTTTCCTGGATCCAAATGCATGCAATACCTTGTCTACTTGGCTGTAGCTTTTCAAAAAGTAATTCACTAAAGAAATGCAGTAGTAATAACCATCTATATAGCAGCATATTTTCCCCTATTAACATGATGACACTGTAACAATTGACACAACACTTTTTTTTTTTTTTTAAATCTATTTTGTGAATTTTATAAATAAAATAAGCATAAAATAAGCCAACCTGCACCTAAAATCCACTGGAGCTGGCTTTAAGTGAAAATCTAGTATCATTTTTGGTTATGGATAGGATTTTCCATAGTGAAAGTAGAATAATGCTTATCTGGATAGGTATTTATAAAACACAAATATCCACACTATGTGATCACTGACAACAGTAAAACAAGAGGAAAGATGCATCTGTATTATACTGTTCTGTGCATACACATACAAGTGAGTATTTTCAAGTTTTGTGAAAGCATTTTAATCTTATATACCTATATATAAAGTGTTACACTGGCCTTACATATGCAGAATTAAAATTAAACAATTATGTTTACTGTATGATCTGCCTATTAGTGCTAAGTTTTTCAAAACAACACTAAACTGTAATACAGGTACATTGCAAGCAATTAGTATACTACGGACAATGGTATGTCAAAAAAAGAAGTAAAAAAACCAGCAGTGATCTAGGCTTCTCCATACCTCCTTCTTCTGCTGTCTATCACTCAAAAATTGCTTGAAATACCAGTCACAGTTTTCTCGTAGCAGTCCTCGGAGTCCCAGGGCTGGCGTTGCCAAAGCTTCATAAAGTGCTAACGCATCTCCTTGTTCCAAAGCTAGGCCAATCTTTGATATGGCTGCATGTGCTAGTGACAGTAAAGTACAATTTTTAAAGAAACGTTAAATGAGAAAGTCCCATAGGTTATATAATCTACTGCTCAGAAAGAAATACTCCTAGACATGATGTGTGGCAAGTTAGGTATGTAATCTGAGCGGTAGACTTCCAAACCAATTGCAAAACAGTATTTTAACAACGAGCTGAAGGATGGAAATAACACACATTACTCAAGATGAATTGTGGGGCAGCAGAGTGGTATGTGAGGCTCCAGAAGCAATACAGGTAATCCATCCCCTTAAGGAAGAGCAGCAGAAGTCAAAATAAATTCATCTTACAACTATGTACCAATAGCACATTTAAAAAAAAATTAAAGAAGCAAAAAACAAACAAACAAAAACAGCAAGGGAACTGCCTTCCACTTCTGCTAGCACTACAGCAGCTTTCTTCTTGTTATAGAAAGCAAGGAGGAGGAACACAGGTATCATTTTAAAGTATTCTTTTAACCAGGACTATTACTTTAGCATGATACCTACTGTTCACTTTATTGATGTTTCCCTGAATCTCAGCTTGAGTCAGAAGTTCTTCATACACATCTCTCTCTCTCTCTGAATTTTCTGAGGCAATCTGAAAATGAAATAAAAACTAGTTAGTGTTTCTATGATCTCCTTTGTCTTCAGAGATCGTTCATAATCCTTTCATGTAAATAAGTCAGTGAGCACAATTGTTCATACAGAGCTGAGATGGGTCATCTATCCATGACCTACACATGCTAAAAGCCCTAGAAGTAAACACGTGGCATAGAAACACCATATTTCAATTTATGGACTCTACCTGAACACACGGCAGAGCTCCAGGACACGGAAAGCAGAAGACATACCTAGGCATTTGATATATAGTGCAATAAGCTACCTTGAACCCTACTGGGAGGGTCAATTGGTTATGCTCACCATTTCGTTGATATAAAAGTGTATTAATATAGTTTAAAGATAGACGGATAGCATTCCCAACATATAAAGGATGACATGAATGCTGCGTCTACATATACAATGCGTAATTCAGATAGCTGAACAGTGTAAAGCAACTAACTGCCGTCTTCTACCATAGGAAGATGGGTTACTGGGTGCCATATTAGAATATCATCAGGAATAAATATTAATAACCTAACACTATATATACAGGACTGTAACACATTCTGTGAATTCCCTCACAGCTTAAGCTACAATACATAATTGAAACGCAAACAAATAGATGAATTAAAATAATTGATTTACCCTGTTTTTAGCATTCTCCATCTTGTCTTGTTTTGCTCTGTAGAGAGTGTCCTGGTAAGTGGATTCCAGCTGATCATCAAGATTTATCAGCATGGCATTAGGGTTCTTCATTGCCATAAGTGTGTCAGCTGGAACCTGGTGGTCGATTGCTTCATTAATGGCAATGACCGCAGCATGTACTGAAAAACAAGCCACAGCCTGAGAGCCACAAACACAACAGCCCTGCTAAAAATTGAGAACTTGACTGAAAATAAAAGAATTATCTGTAAGTTAACCGGAAAGCAAAACCAGCATGTTTTTGTGTTCCTGACAGAAAAGGATGTCTTACTTCTTAGTAGTGTATTCTAGCAGAAAGAATTCACATGTAAACCCTCTTCCCTCTCTTCAAAAAGACCTATAATGTCTTAAAACAAGGTGCATTAAAACTGACCCTTATTATTTAATATGCTGATTTGAATAATCACATAAGATGACTCACATGCTGCTTCATCCACAGAGAGCTCATTTGCCAGAATTCCTCCAATTTTGCTGAAGGCAGGCATCTGAATACCATACTTCTCCAGTTCAAGCCTCATATTACTGATTTCTTCCTCTAAAATGTACATTAAAAGTGTTATATAGGCTAAAATGCACTAGGAAACAGCTATGTATATCAATATATATGATAGGAAGTCAGGAAAACGCACAAATGATACTTGAGCATTCCTTTTTCCTGCAGAGAGACTGCATTGAGAAAAGGGGATATGGAGGATATGAAAGGGAAATGGAAGATATTGAGACACGCTATTGCAAAACACCACATAACTCAAAAACAGTGCTGTTAGTTTAGCCTTTTATAGGTATAATCAATAACTGGTTTGCAGGAAAATAAAGCATTTAAATCTAGTGTGTGTCCTCAGGCAGTAATTTTGAAAACGCAGAACACACAATTTGACACTCCTGTACAAATCAAGTAACTGAAATCTTGATGAGGCATAGGGACATAAGCAGCTCTACTTTAAACTCTTAAGGGAACTCAGAACTGCTTACCAACTTGAAGATTAAAACTTCTCCCAATGGGATGAAGGCAAGCCTAAAGCATCCTACACCAACAGCGGTGAAATATTAAGCAACTGTTATTTGTGAAAGTAATGATTAGTGAACTAATGACTATTTAACTACCTGTCTTAGAAGCACTCAAAACAAATCTTTTGCTTTAACTACTGGAACTTCTCACAGCCACTAATATTGATTTTAATTTGCATTTAGGACTCCCACAGTAACAACCCTTTCACTGATCTATATAATGCCTACAACACAACATCAGCACAGTTTTTCTTTTTACCTGTAAAGTCTACCTTCCCATATAGGTCCTGAATCTGCGGGGCAAGACCCAGTTTGAACAGGTACAGGCTGCAAAAGAAAATAATCAATCAGAACTAGTAATTTTTCCTCATGGTTCTAACAATTTTAGGAAATAAAGATTTAAGGAACCATTCAGGTAAACCAGCATAATACATCACCAACAGAATGAGAGCTGACTCTCTTCTTCCTCCCTTTTCAGCTGCACGTGACTTCACTAAGCTGATCTAACTTACTAAAATGGTATTAACATATTAACTCAGTCTTTTTTCTTTAATTTCAGTGTATTGATCCAACTCACAAAGGAGCCTGACAAGAAACGGAACTGCTACTAAGGAGGGATAAATCCACACAGCTAAGGATAGCTAGGACTGGAGAAAGAGAAACAAGTTCATCCTTCTTGCCTGTCAGGCTGGCTCAGCACAGCTCATGTACCCTCTAGTAAAATATCTAATTATACAGGAACATTAAAAATAAATTATTTAAAAAAACATAACCATTCCTCAGGCTAAACTCAGTTCTGACTTGCATGGCAAAGAAAGGACAGACAATTTCACCTTTTCACATGACCTAAACTCATAAAAATCTAAATCTCCAATCTTTACAGATCTAAGCAATATTTTATTATTTTTATTAAACACAAGCACTAGGCAGAAACACCTATGACTTATGGAATGTGAACAACACAGTGTTCTACGTCTTTAACCAGAAAATAGTGGTACACAATGCCTGAAAAAATAAGAAGCTTTTTTTTTTAAATATCCTTTTCCAAGTTTACATGTACATGGCATAACTATTTCTCTTTTGATGGTAAGCAAAATTATTTAAAAATCACAATCGTGAGAAGTCTGCCTTTGCAGAGAAACCAGCTATAGAACATTTCAGATGAAAGAGGTTGTTTTTTGTTTTTTTTTCCAATTAAGTAGTAAAAAGGTATTATTAAAGATTATAAATTCTTCAGCTTTAACTTAAATACTATTCAATTTCCTCCCTGAATTATTTTTCTTTTCCTAAATATGATCTAGAAAGACTTCAGCAGCAAGCCTAATTTTCTAACTAAACTTGGTTATCGTCCACCATTCTGACTGCTGTATAGGAGGAAAAAAATAGAAAATGGCCAGGCTCTAACAAGAAACATGTAACAAGAACTTGTGCTAGCCAACTCTAGGAATAAAGTAGCTACAAAGCTGCTAGCAAGGGAGAAACTTCAACAGAACTTAAACAAAAAGGAACAGACCTCTTGATAGCAGCAGCATACCCCATCACAGGTCTACACAAACTCTTGAGTAACTTATTCTACAGTGATAACTCATTTTAGATATAATCTTGAATCAAGTTCATCATTTCTATAAATAACAACTTGATCTAAAACAATCCAAATAGCATTCAGATAAATGCAAGCCATCTGTATGGATTGTGCATTGGCAACAGATCAAACAGCAGAACAAGCTGTTCTAGAGAACTGAAACTGAGCAAACAGATGAAGATCCTAATGTATGCAATCCAGCATTAAATCACCCACTATATTCTACAGAAGGAATCCTTCTTATGTAAAAATCACATCTTCCAAAAGCCATCCAAACCAGGCTGCCAGGTGCCAGGAAGGGAGGGGGAGGAGGCAGAATCGGGAAGCCTAACGTGTCATCCCATCAAATTGGGAAGTATCAACAAAGGGGCCCCTACCAGTTTCCTCAAGGATATAAATTATCATACACTGTCTATGTGAGATTTTAAAATTTAAGAGACCTTTCAGCAACAGTTACTGCTTGATCACTTACTGTGATACACATCAAGATACACATACTACGGTACATAGCTGTGATCCTACTAGATTTTGTTCAGTGTACTGACTGATCTCTGAATAGACCAGTATGTTCTTTCACACAGACAGCTTTTAAGGCTTCAAACTTTCCTTTATGCCCCCATATTTTATTTTATTGTTAATCTCTGGCTCAGAGAGTAGAGAGGAAGGGGAGAACTGTGTTGGGAAGGTAGTAGTCACAACATACTTGATTGGTTATTTTTCTCCTCAGCATCTGAATTGGCCACTGTCTGAGACAAAATACGGGCTACGTGGATCTTTGCTCCAATCAGGTACAACAGTTCTGCTAAAGAATTTGTCCCCATCTACCCTCCAGCTCAGCTCTCCACCCCTTAGCTTTCAGCTTTTTAAACAGATTTCAGAAGCAATTAGACTTCTGCCTAGTACACCTTACCTGAGTGCATGAATACAGTAGATACAGCGTGGCATGTTCTTGCGATCATAGATATCTGTAGTTTCTGGGTAGAATATCTGAAGATAAAACAAAGTTAGCAGTCTGAACAATACTCACTCTATATACCTCAATGTCATAACTGTGATAAGCCCAGGTCTTCTGCAGTACATTAATGAAGCAGCCCACCAAACAAAATTCTTTGAGCTTCTCTGCCCCTAGCTCAACATCTCTCCTATTTTAAGTGTCAATCTTTCCTTTTGTTTCTTTCACCCAAACCAAGGCTTCCTTCTCCCTGCCCAAGTTCTACACACGTGAAAGCATACAATCCTTCCTTCGTGTGCCTACCAAGATACCAGGCCATAAGATGTTAACGGGGACTTTGGTGAAAGCTAAAACGATGAAAAAATACTTGCAGTAGAAGAGAGAATGAGGATTTTGTCTGGACAAAAATACTTGTCCAGGTCCCTCTGCAGGGCTTTCCTATCCTCCAGCAGATCGACACTTCTCCCCAGCTTGGTGTCATCTGCAAACTTACTGAGGGGTATTTCGATATTTCCTAATCCCAAATTTATTCCTTTAAGATCATCAAAAATCCCAACAAGGCTCAACTACTAAACCTCAACAAGTTATTTGAAAAACTTTGCCAAATATAAAATAACCAAGTTGCAAGCATATATCCAAATAAAACAGAGCAGATTAAGTTATGCAACGCTTGCTTTGGTGATACCGAGTACGTTTTACAGAAAACAAACAAATAATACACTTAGAATCCATTAAGGCAACTTGGTTATCAGTGCCGAACTACCACAGTTCCATATATGTTCAGACAATAGCGTTTATTGAACTCCTCTGAGGTATCAGGCCATTCTTTCCTTTAGTATAGCCAATAATTCATATTTAAGTTACACCAGGAACATATTTCAAATTAATTTAAAAATTTCATAGGCAAATCTGAAAAAATGGAGTATCTACTGTTTTCTGGTGCACTGCTTCTTTCAGTGTAGGTTTCCATAAAACTACCACAATCTAACTGTAGCTCAGAAATTGCTCAACAGAATGCAGATGGTATGCCAGACTTGTGATATGAAGGATACTGTACAGAAGAACAAACTATTTTTCTCCTAATCATTCTCTCACAGAAGAATGAAGTATGTCAGCATATTTTAGGATGGACTTTCTATAGAAATGCAAATCTAGAGAATGAAGAACCAACTATATAGAAGACTGACGATTTTAGTTAAACAGCAAATGCTTCCACAGAATGTAAAGCTTTTTGGGGATTATATACTTATCAACACATACAACATAGGAATTACCTTTGGGAGACCGATCTCAGCCATGGCATTCAGCCACTGAATTACATTATCAGTGTGCCGGAAATGAAGACCAGTTGCCTGAAATAAAAATAGGCAGAAACAAGAGGGAGGGCAGACAAAATATCACAACTGACAAGACAGATGGTGGAAACCATACTCTTACAGAAAAGGCATAAGAAGTCTTCTATGTACAATTATATTGCTTATTTATAATAGGGCAAGTTCTTTCATGAACACAAGCACAGACATAAAGCTAAGAGTCCACTCCCCTCACTTACCCAATGTTCTAAAGTGAAGGAGGAGTTTTTCAGGTAACACTAAAATAACGTAACTTTCTGCTTATTCAGTCCGCACATCCACGTGCACGTTTTCCTATTGTAAAACTATACCTAATCCAATACCCAGAGAGCAGCTCTCACCTTATATCTAGTTTGTTCCCTATCATAGATTTTCTTCACAGAAACGACTTTAGGAGAGAAAAAGTTTCCAAGTTTGGCCAGGTAGACGCCATTTCTCAAGCCTTCTTCGAGTTCTGTTGTGGGGGGCAGCTCCTCATTCAGACAGGCCTCCATCCATCTGTAAATGCAAGACGAACAAAGTAGGTCACTTAAATATAATTCCAATTTGTGAACACAACTCTATGCCAAGTAAGTGCCTTGCTGTTACTGCTATGTTACTCTCCAGCATAGTATTTATTTAGCGCAGAGGCTGAAAGTCGCTATAGCACTATCGGAAGGTGTGTCATTAAGATACTAATCAGTAATGCTTCAGACAAAATATTAAGCCTCCTCATAACAACTGATTTTCTTGTTGCCTTCTGTCTCATTTAATTTAATGGTGCTATTGCAGTTCAGTCACACCACAGGAGGTTCAGACTGGGCATTAGGAACAGATTTCTTTACCACGAGGGTGGTCAAACACTGAAACAGGCTTCCTAGAGAGGTGACTGATGTCTCCCCCGTGTCCATCAGTGTTCAAAAGGCATTCAGACAATGCCCTCAATAGTACGCTTTAACTTTTTGCTAGCCCTGAAGAGGTCAGACAGTTGGACTTGGTGATCTTCATAGGTCTCTTCCAACTGAACTACTCGATTCTACGTAAATCTGCTTCTGAATCTCCAATTTTCAGTCCAGCATTCAAGGGACGCTCAAGGGAAAGAGCTAAAAATTACATAACCTGTAACAGGTGAAAACATGACAAAAAAAAGTGATCTCTTGAGCTTGAGCAAGAAAATACATGATGATTTCTTTGCATTAACTAAAATAAATACGTTAACAAACATTTATTTTCAATTTTGGCGATATTTTTGCACAGTTTACTCTTGATTTCAATTACAAAACACTGTAGAAGTAGCCTAAGGAGATGAGATGCTTCCGAATTCACCACGGGCACTTTTTATTCTCTCCTGAAAAGGCCAGATAAGGCAGTAAACTGCATTTCTAATTACCTAAGGCAGGTAGGCACTTGTGAAAATGGAAAATCTCACAGGCTGCAACATTTTAATGATCAAATGAAATATAACTTCGACTAGTGCAGATACAGAGTCTTAGGTAGTCTTCTTAACTGTCTTGCCTGCATTTATTTTCAGCTATTCCTAAGGCTTTCCTTCTTTTGTAAGCTACCACAGAGCCACCCTCTTCTTCTGTGACAACTCCTCCATTTTTAAGTCTGCTAACATAAACAGAATATTTGGGAAAACAAATTTCAGATAAACTGTACACCTTTGCTACTAAAACTCAAGAGGAATGCCAGTCAAGTTCTCACATCTGAATCTATTTTTTCTTGGTCTCTACTTGAAACATTAGTATACAATGTTGTCTGTCAGTGCATAAAGTAGCCTTCTGCCTTTTAAGATAAACAAGCCATTGTTCTTTAAAAGAGAAAGTATAACACTAGTGCTTTGTTCTTTGCTCAAATTCTGTGTTTGATTAAAGGTACAAGTCAAATAGAAAAAAACATCTGAGGATAAGTAAACATCATCTGTGAATTCTGTTGCCTACACCAAAGAGCATCTAGAAAATGACCATAAAGTAAATGCAGCATTAAGTCCCCACATTCTTAATTCATACCTCCTGCACTTCTGTTTGAGTTTGGGTTTTTTCTTCCTTCAAGATCTAGTCCCAGACGTTTTTTTTCCAATTTGTGGATTCTTCAGCAGAGAGCTATTCTGACGGACTCATTATAGAAAGGATTCTCATGATTCAATATAGGTTTTATAAACAGCTTGATTTTACTGTTGTTGCTTTGGTTATTCACATTATTTTAAGTATCTGCATTTCTCTCCAGAGGGCACACACTGTGAAAACCTAATTCAAAAGGAAACTTATGAAATTTTCACAGCTGCTCATCATTAAGTACCTAGAATAAGCCACTGTTACTGTCCCCAAATCTTAGTTCTACTGATTCTTCCATCTGAATGAAAACAACTACGTAATTTTAAGGTTCTCCCTCTTTGCCCAGGAAAGCCTTTTCTTCACAGTTGACGCATCTACAGCTCCAAACAACTGAGGTGACACCTCTGAAAAGCTAACACAAGCAAGAAAAAGTGCCAAGAAGCTTTTCAATGAGCTTGCCACACTAACTGATCATAAAATCAGGACAGCAATGAGATGTCTCCAAAAGTGACAATTTCAGCAGAGCATGGAATGATGGGGAAGGGAAGGGAAACCACATTTCTCAGGAACTAGCACTCACAAAACAACATCAAGAAAACAGTTTTATGTTCCTGCTGGCAGCCCTCCCATAACAGCAATAGTTCAAGGGAGTGGTTCTCAGCAAGAAATGGACAACACACCAGAATCTTCCAGCTTCTGTCAACTTCTCATTCTCCAGCCTCCTCACCCACTTCTAGTCTTTCTCACGTTCCCAAACTTAAGTTTCTTAATAAACCATTAAAAAAAAAAAAAACTCTTTAGAAAACGTACACCATGGCAGTTGTCGTCTCTGCTCTGAACATTCAGATTATAGAAACTCCGCATGGAGGAACTTTCAATCAGGAAACAAGTAGCTGGTTGGAGTAGTTGTGACAAATTACACAAAAATGACTAGACTTGAGCACTGCTTGAAAAGTCCCTTGAAACAGGACATTGCAACACCACATCCAGAAAGGGAAACACCTTTTTCCTCCATTCCAAGAGTAGATACTCTAGAAATACAGAAGTTGCCTTCCATGTTCTGGAGAAGCACACAGAAGTTTTTGGAAAGATACATAAATACAACAACATTTCCAAGCCTCAAGTCTCTTACGTTTCTTGTCAGTTTTACTTGCTTTCATAAAAAAAAAAAAAAAAATAATAACTTGAAGTCAGAGGACTGACTTATATGACTAACTGGAAAACAAATACAACCCAAAGGTCATGTTAAGGGAGTAAGAAACTGAGTAAAAGTACGAAAATACAAATTGCAGAAAGACAAACAGTTCAACAAGTTTTGACATCGGTTTGGTATTCGATATGAACAGCTTACAAATTTTATGTAGTAAAGGGATATGAGTGCAGAAGGCATCAACTCGGGACACATACAAGTCATAGACAGAGACTACACATGAGAAAAGACAAAAACCAAAACACCCTGTCTGTATTAGAGAAACTTTCACAACGCAAAGGATGCTCAGTCTCTCTAGTACAAATTTAACAGAACTAATAATCTCAAAGTCTCAGCTACCTTCTACTTATCACATCAGATATGGTGCACTTAGATGGTAACAATTTTGAAGTGGAAAAAGTATATATATATATAGCAGGTTGCTAATTTGAGTCTAGTCTAGCATGGAAAGCAAAAGCTTTCCTGTAAGCTTCTGAACAGGCTCCGATAGTGAAAGACCATACTTTCCTTTCTGATGTGAAATAAATGCAGTACTTTGAGACTTAGACTGCTGTATTTCCTCAAGTACTTTTTAAAATTAAGAATTCAAACACTACCAAAAAGATTAAAAGCATACTAGTCACCACATCTTCTTGAACAGAATGTTCTCAAGGCTGCTTCTGCTGCAAATCAAGAATTGGGAATCAAACAGTAAGACTGGGAGAGCACCTCAAATCCCAAATGAGACATATTACACTGTGGAGGGCAGTCTGAGTCTGAGAAAAGGTGGGGCTTCCAACTGCAACCAGTATATGGAGACTGGAAAAAGCATCAAGGAATAGCATTACAAGGAAGAAAAGGTTTCTGGGAATACCTGGCCAGCTTCCATATGTGAGCTAAAAAAGGAAACTCATTTTTTTGCAACTACTAAATTCCTGCTTTTTGCTGCTTTCTTCTCAGAAACTTTATTCTTCTTCAAGTTCTAGAAAATGTGCAAAGCAACTGAATGAGTAATAGAAAAGACATGACGTAAGTTTAAAAATTCTGGCCTGTTATCCAAAAGATATTGTAAAGCAAGCTCATTACTATCATTTAAATTATGCTCTTCCCCTATCCCACAACACACAGCTGCATTTCCTGTGCTACTCAACTTTCAGAGTCTCTGAAGTTGGAAGGGTCTTCTTGAGATTATCTAGTCCAATCTCCCTACAACCAGCTCAAGCAACCATCTTTTCCCTTCCTTGTGAGTGGGACAAGAATTTTCTTTATTGTGAGTGTGACAGCACTAGAACAGGTTGCCGTGAGAGGTAGTGCAGTCTCCTTCTCTGGAGATATTCAAAACCCGCCTGGATGCCATCCTGCACAATGTGCTCTAGGTGATCCTGCTCAGCAGGTGGGTCAGACTACGTATCTTCAGAGGTCCCTTCCAATCTCGGCCATTCTGCGATTCTGCAACGTCACTTACACACCTTAGATCATTAGAGCCAAAGACTCTTGAGAGGACACTGAGTCACTTGAACCCTGGAAGAGTCCAAATGCTAATAATAAAGCTCACAATTCTCTTCTGAATAACCTTGGGAGTGGGGGGAACACTCACTTTGCTCAAAGGTAGGAAGACCTAAAAGGAAAGAGGGAGCATACAACCACCTAACTTAACACCTTACTGAAGAACACAGTTGCAGCAAGTTCTGCTTAAGCACCTCCATGAAGACAAATAATGCGTAATGAGAACATAAACTTTCTCCATGTTCTAATACCTGTTTCAACAAGTTCCTAAGTGGGTGTTAATGTAACTACAAAACCAGGGCAATTTACATATAATAATGCTCCCCCTTCTTGCAGCATAGTTTAACCCTATGCTAGACCTGAGGACAGAATGTTTTTGAAAAGCATTATGCAAAAGCGTTTATATTTAAAACTTTTTATGCTCATGTTAAAACTAATACTTATCATCCTTAAAAAAGACAAAAATAAGTGAAAGGCAAGCATTTTTCAAGTCTCATTGAAAAAAATAAACGTGGTTGATAGGCAGCAGTGTTTAGACATTAGAACACTATGCCATCAATAAGGTTTCCACAGAAACCTTGAGGTTTTGTTTTGTTTTGTTTTTTGTTTTTTTTTGCTTGTTTGACTGTAGTTTAACAGCATTTATTCAGTTGCTGTATTAGGCTTATGTGGCAAAGTTTAGGTAGCAGGGGAGCTGCACAGGTGGTCTCTCTGAGGAGAGTCTAGAAGCTGCCCCACATTAGATAAGAGCCAGTTCCAGCCAGCTCCAAAAGGGGCCTGCTGTGAGTAAATGCAGAGAAAAACAATTCCACAGACACCAAGGACACTGAAGAAGGGGAGAAGGTGCGCCAGGCACTAAGGCATAACCACAGAATGGTTGAGGTTGGAAGGGATCTCTACAGATCATCCAGTTTGACCCACCTGCCAAGCAGGATCGCCTAGAGCACGTTGCACAGGATCACATCCAGACGGGTTTTGAGTATCTCCAGAGAAGTAGACTGCACAGCCCCTCTGGGCAACCTGTTCCAGTGCTGTCACCCTCACAGTAAATAAGTGCTTTCTCATATTCAGTTGGAACTTCCTCTGTTTCAGTTTATGCCTGTTGCCTCTTGTCCTGTTGTTGGGGACCACTGAAAAGAGAAAAGTTCCCCTGCAGCTTGCAGAGAGGTCCATGATGGAGCAGGCTATCCCCCTTGTGGAGAACAGTCAGATTTGTTCAGATAAGCACCAGCTTTAAGTGAAGGGGAATTAAGCAGTTTTTCTCTCTTATACAAACTTTGTGGATGGAGGTCTGCAAGCTTCATGTGAGAGGCTGCTGAGGAAGGAGTCTAATATTGGTGAGACAGCCCTATTTTGGCAGCAGAACAGAATCTTGAGGGCCCTAGTACCCTAGTGAAACCTTTTGATTCGATGTGTAAAATTAATATTAAAGTTCACACCCCTGAACATGCTAATGAGCTTAAAGAAGCATATGCTAAACAGATATGACTACAGTACTCAACTCTTCACCCAAATCATGCTAAACATCACCACAGGGAGGGAACAGATAAGGTCAGGATATAAAAGAACATTAGGAGTTAGTGTAAACGGATTAAAAAGAGAGAAGGTGAAGTTAGAGAGAAGAAAAAGGAAAAGCTGGGGCGGAGGGAAAGGAATTGGAAACCTAGAAGAGGCTGTGACTTTCTCTTCCACCAAGATTGAGGTCAACTGCATGAAGTTCAACAAGGCCAAGTGTTGGGTCCTGCACCTGGGGCGCAATAACCCCAAGCAGAGCTACAGACTGGGAGAGGAATGGTTGGAGAGCTGCCAGGCAGAGAAGGACCTGGGAGTGATGGTGGATAGTCGGCTGAATATGAGCCAGCAGTGTGCTCAGGTGGCCAAGAAGGCCAATGGCATCCTGGCTTGTATCAGGAACAGTGTGACCAGCAGGGCTAGGGAGGTGATCGTCCCCCTGTACTCAGCTCTGGTGAGGCCGCACCCCGAGTACTGTGTTCAGTTTTGGGCCCCTCGCTACAAGAAGGACATGGAGATGCTTGAGCGGGTCCAGAGAAGGGCGACGAAGCTGGTGAGGGGCCTGGAGAACAAGTCCTACGAGGAGCGGCTGAGGGAGCTGGGCTTGTTCAGCCTGGAGAAGAGGAGGCTCAGGGGCGACCTTATCGCTCTCTATGGGTACCTCAAGGGAGGCTGTAGCGAGGTGGGGGTTGGCCTGTTCTCCCACGTGCCTGGTGACAGGACGAGGGGGAATGGGCTTAAGTTGAGCCAGGGGAGTTTTAGGTTAGATGTTAGGAAGAACTTCTTCACTGAAAGGGTTGTGAGGCATTGGAACAGGCTGCCCAGGGAAGTGGTGGAGTCACCATCCCTGGAAGTCTTCAAAAGACGTTTAGATGTAGAGCTTAGGGAAATGGTTTAGTGGGGACTGTTAGCGTTAGGTCAGAGGTTGGACTCGATGATCTTGAGGTCTCTTCCAACCTAGAAAATTCTGTGATTCTGTGATTCAAGACAGGGACAACTTCTTGGTAACCTCTGCACCTCCACCCTTTGGTGAGGAATATCAGGGATAGCATTTTGCTAGCACTATTATCATATATTATCACTACAGCGGTAAGTGTATTTATCAACAGCAATTGCAAATCTGTTATATCTGTTGCCTTATTAAATACATTCAACTTTGTGAAGCTGTTTCAGTGAAAGCTCTTAGCAGGGATCTGAAACAGGCAAATGCTGGACTCTGATAATCATCCTTTAACTCAACTCCCCTGCAGCCCATGGCATACCACAGCAGAGCAAATCTCCACACTGGAGCCTGTGGAGGTGGCGGTATAAGAACAGGTGATCTGGCAGGAGCTACCACCCAGTGGGGGTGTGGACATGACAACCCATACTGGAGCAGTATGCTCCTGAAGGAGGGACCCCGTGGTATAGACCCATATTGGAGTACTTCTTGAAGAACTGCAGCATGTGCGAAGCCCACGCAGGATAAGTTTGAGAATAACTGCATCCCACGGAAGGCACCCCATGCTGAAGCAAAGAGATGAGAATAAGACTATGCTAGAACAGAAGAGGAAGTGTTAGAGACTGACCACAGCCTTAATTCCCCTGCACTGCTCAGAGGGAGGCAGAAAATGGGGGGGGGGGGGGAGGAGGAGGCGTTTTTCGTTTGCTTTTAGTTTCTCACTGCTCTAGTCTGTTATTAATAAGCACTTAATATTAGTCTCACCCCGCTCCTTTGAAGAGGGGCAATGAGAGAGAGGTGCTGCCCATCAGGGTGAAACCACTAGAGGCATTACAGTCTATAGAATTCCCACTCTGGTTCCTCCATCTCCCTAGCACGGAAGCGATCATCTTTAAGCCAGAGTTAACTCTCCAATCTCATCACACAACCTCATGGGTAATGTAGGCCTTCCAATTTTACTGAAGCTTGTCCAAATTAAATACATTCACCTTTCTAGTCAGTCAGCATAACTAGTATTAAATGCATACTCCCCTCCAAGACAAGATCCTTGAGTATCTACAGGCAGCTAGTACCATTATTTGCACTTTAGAACCAGGCGTTCCTTCAGAAGACACAAAAGTAAATATCTAAACAACAGGTATTGTCAGGCAGCCAGTCTCTCAAATAACGTTATCTTCAAATTTTGAAATAAGGCATTGTTCCACTAGCAATGATTGGGGAAAAAAAAAAAGAAAAAAAAAAAAAGCATCAGTCTCTCACCTACTGACTTATTCTCTCCCCCAGCACAGTATTATCAAGGATTGTGACATTATACGACAGAAAGAAGAGATGCCATCCAAAGGGGTCTGGACAGACTGGAGAAGTGGGCCCACATTAACCCATCAACATGATATTCATATCATTTTAGTTGCCCTTTAGGTGCCTTTATGTTCTATAAAAAATGATATAAACTACCCAGTCTGAATGGGATATTATATTGTAATATGATGGGGAGGTGGGGTAGGGATAAGATTTGTTCTTCAATCACCTCCCACTGTCTGAACAGACGTTGATGTTAGAAAATTCACCTCTTCGGCTTCTGAGAGTGTGATGTGCACTAGATACCTTGCTCCACTATTAAGTCTCCTCAGAGATATAGCTTCATATGAAAATCTCTCACTATGAAAAAAGATGAGAAACTCTCCAATCCATACCTAAAGCTGAGACACTGCCATTAGCAGCACAAGCAAAACGCTGCAGTGCCTAATTCACACATTACATCTCAGTTACACTACCGGCAAAGAAGTAAATACAGAAAATCTCAGGACAATTACATAAATTTTAAATATAATAAACTGTTTGAATTCAAGGTGTTGTTTTTTTGTTTGTTTAAGTTAAAACTCTTTTCCAGCAATGCAGCCCAAAGCCCTCTTTTTGGCTATACTAGCAGTAATTCATAACAAAAAACAAAAAAGACAATTTATAAAGACTGCTCAGTAATGAAAAACATTCTTGGAAATAGAGCATGAACTCAAGCCTGTCTGCTCTCACCTGTGTATTTTAATCACTAAACAAAGGACTCCTGATTCTTTCCTTCTGGTCATGCAATCTTTAACTCTTATGCAAAGTGGTATGGCTTCAGCTATAGGAGACAGGAATTCCCTCGCATGTGTATAGACAGCCTGTAGGCCATTAAGCAAAGTAAGTGCTCTGACTGCCAAAGTGGGAGACTGTATTACCGCTACTTGTGTTTTGAATGACACATCTGTCACTCCCTTCTTCGAAAAAGATAATGTCAACAACTAGGCTTGTCCCTGGGACAAAACAGGAAAAACATAATTCCTGACAAGGTGCAGCAAAAACAAATGCTTAACCACTCAGCCTTGTCAATGCTGAGGCAATAGCTGGAAGCAGACGCAGGACAGCCAAGAAACTTTAGTTAAAGATTATTTATCCAAAGGCTAAGTAAGTCTCCACGAATAAGCATCAGCTTAATGAGAATATTAAAGCTGTGGCCTGTATTAGGCATTTTTGCCTAACTTTCTTGTCAAGTCTGGACAAAGAATTGAATAGAATACAAGCATCTCAGAAAGCATCCACTCTGAAGCCAATGTCTAAGTGGTTTTTCTGGGGCTCATTCAAGCATGCATGGTGACTTATAATGGCATTCATCTCTCCCTGTAGCTCAGCATTCGATCCTAAAGATTTTTTATTCAGAGGGACAGGGTGATTTTGAGATACATTTCTATCTTTCTCACTAGTCCCACCTCATCCAAGTCTGCATGGAGAGAAAATTATTATCTGCTAGTACCTAAGCAACCTCTGTAGATGTGCAGTAGTGACAATTGCTATGAAGTACCTGAAAGACTATAGTATAAGCGGAGTCCTCCTAGCCCCTTCAAAAGTATTTTACAGCGGCATGAACTATTAAAATCCTGGAATGAAGTACTGAAAATGAGTCCTCCTTTATACTCTGCCAGCACTGATCTTGTACAAGATCTGTTTTCTTTCCTATAAACATGAGCCACAGTGTGCCCTGGCAGCCAAAAGGGCAAACTACATTTCGCGGTGCATTGAACAGCATAGTCAGCCAGTCAAGAAACATGACTTCCTTCCCTGCTGTATTTAGCACCGGTGCGGCCTCATATTGATTACTGTGTGCAGTTCTGGGCTCCAAAATATAAAAGGGATGTTAAGGTCCACGAAAGCAACCAGAGGAGGGCAAGAAGGCTGGTAAAAGAGCTGGAAGGCATGTCCTACAAGGACAGGCTGAGGATGCTTGGGCCATCTGGTCTGGAGAAGAGGAGATCAAGAGAGGACCTCATTGCTCCTTGCAGCTTCCTGAAAATGGGAAACACCAAAGGAGGTGCTGGTCTCCGCTCCCCAATAACCCATGACAGGACATGTAGGAACAGCAGAAAGTCACACCACAGGAGGTTCAGACTGGGCATTAGGAACAGATTTCTTTACCACGAGGGCGGTCAAACACTGAAACAGGCTTCCTAGAGAGGTGACTGATGTCCCCCCCGTGTCCGTCAGCATCCAAAAAGCATTCAAGACAATGCCCTCAATAGTATGCTTTAACTTTTTGTTAGCCCTGAAGAGGTCAGACAGTCGAACTTGGTGATCTTTGTAGGTCCCTTCCAACTGAACTACTCCATTCTATAAAACACTGCAGTGGAACACGTCTGTCTTGCTGGGGGAGACTTATACAGATGCTCCAAAATATATCACCAGTCAGAGGAAGAGAAAGTTTTCTGGCTCTTAACCTGTACCATCTTTCAAATGACAGACAGAACTATCGAGCAAATTCTAGTTAGAACACATTTTTTCATGTTCCTTACTTTTCTGCTGCAACAGAAGTTACTTTCTGTGTCATACTAGCTAGATTGCCTAGGTCTTTGTGAGAACAAAGAAACTATGTTCACAATTCGTTTCTTGACTAATTACAAAATGGAAACTGAAACACTAGCATTATTTTTAAGTCTTGTAGGAGTCACTAACAGAAACATTACCTCACCTCTTTTTCTTCAATCTTGTTCTTTAAAACTTGCCTTTAGTCGCAACCTCAGTTTCAATAGTCATTAAAAATTCAAGTAAAAAAAATCAATTTATACAAAGGCATGAAAAGACATCTGTCAGGAAAGGAAACAAATAGGCAAACTGGTCTGTCTCATTCCTATTCTCCACATACAGCATATAGGATTGAATGTTTGCAAGAAAGATTTTGAGAATATTAACAATAAGACTTCACAGATTTGTTTTTAGTATTAGTTTTGTGGGTTTTTTTTCCTTTAATAGCAAATACATAGCATCTACTATCTTCTGATCATACTTTCATTTTGTATGAAGTAACACAGCATACTTTCACGCTTACTAAACATGAAGATGACATAAAAGCTACATACATGCTGGAGGCCAGGAATAAGTTCAACATTTTTTTCAACATATTAAGCAAAAAGTCAGAAAAAATAAGTTCAGTAGTAATCATTCCCCTCACCAAATATCCATTTATTTATTTATTTATTTATTTATTTTTAAATCACCAGCAATTTCAGTCCTTCTTCTTCTTACCTCTTTGCTTCCTCCAGATGACAAAGGTATTCATACGCTACGTTCTGGCGTCGTCTTTCATCCATTTCCTCTGCTGTTAATCTCTCATTATCCAAGACAGCTGCAAATAGTCAAAAACACATTGTCAGGTGGTTGAAGACTGAATGCAGCCAGACAGGCACACAAAAAAATCATATCCAACCCTTCCCCCAGGAACTCACCACATGTTTTATTTGATTCAGAAAAATGAGGGACCAAACACACCTGATCTTTGCAAGCAACAGAAGAGACCTTGTTTCCTTACCCTTCCTCCCTCATCACGTAAGTTTGATGTCTTCCCTCTGCCTGATTTCCCCATTTGATTCTGAGCCCACTTTCTCCCCATCTTCCACTGAGCAAAGTCTTCTCTTTTCTTTCTTTCTTCTAGCTTTGCCTTCCTCTTTCTCAAAGGCACATCAGTGACCACGCATCTCTCCACCTATCTTCTGTTTTAGTACTCAAAGATTAAAGAAGGCTAACAGCATATTTTCACGTCATATAATCTCTTCTATATTGTCATACTTCATCTCTAAAAAGATGGAAATGCTCATGGACCCTTATCTGGAGGTGAACCTTTCAGATCCACAACCTGCATATCATCTTTTGATCAAGCTGAGGACCTACCTACGGGCATATGCCTAAATCTTTCAGATTCTATACATTCAAAGCCTTCGTGATATAGCCTGTCCTTTCCACTCTTACAACTAAGTACCTCATCCATGCTCTCATGAGGAGAAAAAAAAAAAAGCACATTTTTTAGGTTTTACAGATCAACTTGACAAATAGGAAGTGTCTCATACCACAATTAATCAAAGACTAGCTTACACCTAAAATGCTTTAATAAAAACAAACAAAAACTGATGTGGTAGCAACCATAGCGTTTGGGACCAAGCAAGACCTTGGTTGAAACTGCAAAGCAATTTCTCTCAGAAACCTGTCCGAAGTACCTCAGAAGCACCTTCCTGCTTCCATCAACCCCTCCCAAAGCTATAAAAACCTGCCCCAAGCCACAGAGTAACACCTAATACCACGGGAAAGTTCTCCCTCCTCCCGATTCCCCCTGCTCCGTCCTTCCGACAATACACCGAGTGCGGCGCGCCCCGCCCCGTTCGCGGGACTCTACCTGCTGCTGCCCTCCCCGCCCGCCCCAGGCCTCGCCGCGGCACGGTCGGCACCGCGCGGTCCGACCGGCCGTCGCTTACGCCATCTCCCATCCGCCTCACAGCCTCTTCCTCATCTTTACTCATTCTTGACGTGACAGCTTGCACAAGCAAGCGTACATTTCGGAACCCTTGAGCTAAAGCCTCCCTCTCTACTGTGAGCGCGTGTCCAAGGAAGTGAAGGCGTTCAACCTAAACGCTTCCGATCGCGTTTCGGACGGTACGTCAGGCACCTTTACCGGAACGAACAGGAAGGCAGACGGAAGGGTCCGCCACCGCGGCGGCTCGCCGCGCCCCTTCCCTGCCAAGACTCCGCCGCCGCCGCGCCCCGTCCCGTCCCACCAGAGGCGCCCCCGCCCTGCCGTGCTCCCCTCCCCGCGGCGGACATCTTGGGCGAGGCGCGGGACTCGCCCGCGGGAGGCGCGGGCACCCCCCGCTCCCCGACGGCAGGAGACCGCCCCAGCGCCGCGCGCCCAGCACCTTCTCCCAGCGCTCTGTAGCGCCCGGGGAAGAGACGGCGGCGAGACCCTCGGCGCCCGCCCCGTGGGAGGCGCGGCGGGCCGCGCCCAGGGGCCCTCGCACCCCGCCGCTAGGGCCCGCCGGCCAGCAGCAGAACCGAGACCCCACGCTCTCCCCGCGCCTGCGGCGCCGCAGCCTCCGCTCTCAGCACCGGTCCCCGGGAAGGCACGGGCTGCGCAAGCCGGGCTGGGCGTCGCCGGGTAGGATGTTACTTGGCGGCCCCGCCGATTCCCGGACCCGAGCCTGGGAGCCCCGGTACTCACAGCCATAATGCGGCCGGGATATGGCCAGCCCGTCCACCTCCTCCGCCGCCATGGCGCTGCGCTGGACCAGGGCCGGCCGGGACCAGGGCGCGGCCGTTCCTCTTCCTGCCGCACCGGGTGTGGCGGGGGCGGAGCCACCGCACCGCGCTCGCTCCCTCTCTCCCCGCCCCGGCCGCCTCCGCCAGCCTCATCCGCTGCCGTGGCCGGGGTGAGAGCCTGCCCCGTCTCGGCCGCCGGCTCGCCCCTCCTGCCAGCCTTGTGGTTTCAGCCGGACTCAGCGACCGGCGCTGCCCAGTCCGCATCCTTCAGCCCTGCTGGGACTTCGGTCCGCCCACTCGCAGAGCACTGTGCTCCCGCGGGCCCCACCCTGCCTGCCTCGGGGTCCCCCTCACAGGGGACCAGACTTTGTCCCACTTGTAGCACCCTGAGATTTCCTGTCAGCCCCGCTGGCAACACTCAGCAAATCCCTGGCCTGCCAGCCCTGTTACATGGGATGCAGCCTAGGTCGAGCCAGCCAGCACTCCACAGCCACCAGGCCCAAAACTTCCAACCCTTACACACGCAGCACTGCCCTGCAAGCCCCAGTGGACAGATACACTGCAGCCAGATAAAAATCAGCCTTGACAGTTATCCCACCCCTCCCCCTTACATACACTCCGCCAGGCCAGGCTTACGTAGACTCTCTTGTGTATCTGTGTGTTTGATCTATTGCCTCTCCTGTTGCTTGTCCTTTTTTTTTTTTTTTTTTTTTTAAATGTTGAATATTTACTAGTCAGCCTTACAAACAGCATTACAGAGATACCTATTTTTTCCTTTTTTTTTTTTTTTGAAACTTTTTCAGTTTCAAAATTTCAGCTAGATTTTTTTTTTTAAATAGTACTTGGCCTTAATGCCTAGTCATTAGTTCTTCCCTGAGGAAATGAAGAGCTCCAAAATTCAGTCCCTTATTTAAACTACTATTATATGTTCTTTTGAAGGTGTTTATTTGTCACTTCCTTTACAAGATAGATGTCTATAAATGGTGCTGGGAGAAAAAAAAAAAAAAAAGATTTTTAGAAAACCTGAAGATTCTGAAGCTGCAATTCTATAGTCACTTCAAGACAACCTAGCTGCAGGCTATCACTGAAACAGAAGGTATCTCTAACCTCCTCTGTCCTCCTCCAAACAGTATAGTATATACAATTATTCCACCCGCCTGTGCAAAGTATTGTAAGGCCTTGCATTCCAAGAAAGACTGGGAAATAATAGCCTATTCAAACAGTTTTCCACTGAAGAATTTTTCAGACATATCCTAATTTTTAGCAAAATAAAGGCTGAAGAGGGAGTAGGATCTGCTCTATGTTCCATTTAGCACTAAGAATTCTAAGTCATCACTTACTCTCTTTGTAGTACACATGGAGCCAGCCCAGATCGCTGAAATAAAAATAACATCTAGTGCCACACCACATCTTAGCAGCCTTCATTCTGATGAATCTTCTCATCTTCATTAGTCATTTTTTCTTAACATTATTTTTTGCACCTCATGTGTTTACAGACATATGTGACCTTTCCCTTTAGACCACATTCATTCAAGATACGTTTAAATCTTATCCTCTATACCTGTACTGAGGTTTAGGTCCGTATTCGTTTTTGTTGTCTTCTCTAATTACCCAGTTTAGCTACATTCTCTGTTCTTACAGGCCCAGAATGCCCTGCATGAATCTGACAGAATTGCCTCAAATGACCCAGTGTATGTTTTAAACACACATGCATGTGTGTTATATACACACACACACTTAATGTGCACGTGCGTATATATACACATAAAATGCATGTATACAGCCGGGAGCTGCCTGGCACACAGCTCTAGATGCACACAGTCTGCAGGACTCCTCATGGAAGACTGAGAGCAAGCAACAGACAAGGAGGAACCCTAACCCTGCCCAGTCCTGCTATAGTCAGGACATGCAGCTAACACACAGCCACAGGCTGATGAAATAGCAGAGGAGCACTTACTCTTTGTAGGAAGGTGAGCAATCTCTCCATTCACAGAAACCATCATGAAAACCTCTCCTTTTCCCTGTGACAGTGCAACATGGGCAAGCTGGCAAGAACACTTCTTGAACTGCAAACACTGTGTACTTGTTTCCAAGCACCAGGTACAATTTCTTTCACTTGAAGCATCTGTAAGGTCCAGGGAAGCCCCACAGCTACCTAGAGGAAGGAAAACATGGGGCGATTCAAAATTTATTTTGTCTGTGGCACAGACATCCTCCCCTTCTTTTATTTTTTAACACCTTTTAATGTTGGTTTTTTTTTTTTTTTGCCTGTACTTGTTTTCATGTAGCCTACCTACAAAGGCACTTTGAGAACCAATAAAGTAATTTAAGTCTTAACCAGCCCACTATATTTAGTGGAGCTCAAACCCGTACCTCTCACCATCAAACAACAAATTCCAATGACAAAAAAGCTGCCATATCTCTATTTAAAATGCTTTCATAATTAATTCTAGCCTTACTTTTAGTATGACTCACTTCCAACAAATCACTAACTTTACCTTCCCAAAAATTAGCTTCCCCCCACCCACAACTGCAATAGGCAAACGTTCCCTCTGCAGAGGGAAATGTTACATCATTTCCTTCTGCCTTGTTCTCAAGAAAGACACCTGACAGTCGCACTTTTTGTGACAGAATGCTACTATAACCTTGATTTATGGGTATAGAAGACTATTATGGTCAGATTCAAGAGTTCCCTGTCAGATTAAATTAGTATGTATTTACATAAATAAAGGCACCATGTTATTAGCAATGTACAATATACCACTAAATTATATATTCGGCATTTACAGGCAAAGCATTCTAGGGTCAAATATTGAGCCATCACTCTCCACATATTTAACTATATATAATCTTACTATAACATGATTAGCTTTATAGTCAGTTAACAATCGTATTTCAATTTAGCGTTAATCATAAGCCGCCTGTTAGCACAGAACTTTGAGTCAGAAGCATGGGATTGAACCACAGCCTCTAACGAATACGGAAGGACTGTGACTGCTTTCAGCACCACAAGACTGAAGCTAACAGTGCTAACCCTCAAATACAGCTTCCTAAAAGCAGGAGTATCACGTAGTTTTCCTGGCACAACTGCACACTGTGACATTCATGTCAATGATGAACAATTGCCTAGCTAAACTCCAGTCTTTGTTCAGCCAATAGAAGCTTTGTCAATATAAAGAGAATGGTTTGATTGTATTGATACACAATAGAACAATACTGTTGGAGCTCCCAGTATACTGCAAATATAGCTATAGGAAAATAAATGCATACATGTCAGAGAGGGTATTAAGAGACAATTTTATTCAGATAGTTAGGCTACGTACTTGAACATTTTTCTTCCCTGTAGGAACATAACATGAGAACTTTCTCCTACAAAACAGAGCACACTACGACAAACTGATCACAAACCAAACACACTTGGACAGTAAAGTTATTTATCTGTTGCAAATAGTAAACATTATGCTTAACGCTACTTTCTACTGAATGAAGACATAATGAGTAAAAACGCACAGGAAGAAAAGCAATTCGGTTGTCCCTCAAGTTTCTTCTTCTCTAAGTTGAGGAAACCAAGTGACCTCAGCCGCTCCTCGCACATCTTCCTCTCCAGCCCCATCGCCACCTCTGTTGCCCACCTGCAGAGGCTAATATTTTTACGCCCTCCTTATGCTGTGACACCCACAACTGTACACAGTACTTGAGGTGAGACCAACATATAACAGGTAAGACCAAGGTCAAACTAACGTGGATAGAACAATGCCACACATCCTAAGAAAACAATAAAGAAACTTGACAAGAAATGCCAAAAACAAAGACGAGAAAACAACCTAGAAGGTTGCGAGCTTGCTGCTGTTCTGGAAGGGCCCTTCTGGACCAACACTTGCCACCACAACCACCCGAGTCACTCAGCCGTCCTCCTGCGGCCACGCCAGAGCGCCCCAGGAGCGGAGAGGAGGGCAGCGGACTAGCCCGGTCCGGCCAGCTGCTCCCGGGGACTCTTCCGGAAAGCCGGCGCGCTCGCCCATCCTCCCGTTACTTCCCGGGCCCGGCGGGGAGCCGCCCGCGGAGCGCGCCCTGCCACCGGGCCGCGCGAGGCCAGCGGCAACCTCCACAGCTCCCCGGGGCCGAGGCGCCGCCCGCGACCCCTCCGGCGGCCGCGGCGCAGACGCGCCCTTCCCGGCAGCCCTCGCGCCCCTCCCGGCAGCCCGCGCGGCGGCGCGCAGCGGGATGATCCACGAGCTGCTGCTGGCGCTGAGCGGGTACCCGGGGGCGGCCTTCACCTGGAGCAAGCGCGGCGGCCTGCAGGTACGGCGGGACCCGGCCGGCCCGCCCCCGCCCCCGCGCCCGCCCTCCCGCCCGCCCTCATCGCTGTCATTCCCCGCAGGTGTCCCAGGAACTGCCGTTCTTGCATCCCAGCGAGACGAGCGTCCTGAACCGGCTCTGCCGCCTCGGCACCGACTACATCCGCTTCGCCGAGTTCGTGGAGCAGTACACCGGGCACGTACAGCAGCAGGTGGGGCCCCCTGGCCGCGGTTTTCCCGGGGCGGGGCGGGGCGGGGCGGGGCGGGGCGGAGCAGAGCTGGGCGGGTGCCGCTGCGCCCGAACCGCGCCGGGCACGGATGCGCCGCGGCGCCGGCCGGCACTCGTCCCAGCGACCGTGCTGCCTCGAACGGGGCTCCGGGAGGCTCCGCGCGGTGAAAGTGAAGGAGGGTCCGCGACAACCCATGTGGAAAGGTGGACGGAATGTAAAAATCTCGGTCCTGGGGAAACATAACGCGCTAATTCGCGATCGCTGCAGATTCTCCAGGGTTTGTGGCGACCCTTGCGTGCATACACAGAAGAGCTAAATGAAACTCTGCTGTTTCTTCTCTGGGCGCTTTCTGGGGGGTTGAGGTGCATTTCAAGATGCTGCGATCATTGGATGCTGGTGTAAAGCTGCACAGAAATTCCATCACTCTTTAGACCTGCACTGAGGAGCTGATGTTGATTTTATTGTTTGCTTTTAGGACCATCATGTATCTCAGCAAAACCAGGGTGGATTACATGGGATTTATTTGCGAGCTTTCTGCACAGGTCTTGATTCAGTATTGCAGCCATATCGACAGGCACTACTTGACCTTGAACAAGAGGTAAAGGAGAGAAAGTTGGAACAAGAGGCTGTCCTGCTGCTGACAGATTGTGAAAACTTGTCATTTCTGCAATTAATGGGCTATGTGGTAGGAGTTAAAGAGGCGACAAGATAGTTTTCTTTCCCCTTTAGGAATGGTTTCCAAATTATTCCTGTGAGGTGCCATTATAAATGACTGTTCATTCTAATAAGTAGTCAGTCCCTTTTTATATACAGTTCAGTAGGTGCCTCAACAGCCTCAGAGCCCATTGCTGTCTCAGACTATTGTGACTTCTGTTTTCAGTTGTGAGGGTTCTGATTAAACCCTTGGTGGCTTTGTAGCTGTTACACCTTTGTACAGTCATTGTGCAGTGGTTTCATTAAAAGTTACAGCCTAAATGGGACATGACACAAAAAAGCCGGGGGGAGGAGGGGGGAAAGCTGTCGGAACTAAGGGTATGGAATATAGAATCAAACCTGCTTTTTAACTTATCTATAACTTATTTTAATTTTCATTAATTGCTTTGTTCTTACAGTTTTTGGCTGACCCGCATCTTTCCATCTCACATGTTAATTATTCCTTGGACCAGGTATGTCATGTTAATAAACATGTAGTATTCTTCGGTTACTCTTTCCGCTCTGTGATATGTCTAATGAGAACATGGGTGGGATAAACAAAGTTTATTCTTTCATGTCATGTCACTTCTCTTTAATGCCTCCAAATTTGTAGTCCCCTGATCATGTTTAGAGGATTACTTGCACTGTAACACATATCTTAGGTTTTTCACTTTTACCCTTGCATATTCCTTGCTGCTTGTGCTTAGTCTGAACTGCAGCTGGAATGCAGTAATTTAGTGCATCTTGATCCAGGCAAGGGAGTGTATTCTTTCCGGTGATTTTCAGGTCACAGAATGGTTTCCGATTTGTGGGGAAAGCATGATGATGGCTTGGTTAAATTACTGTAATCAGGTGCTGTCCGCACTTACCCAATCACAATTTCTCTCTCCCTTGCATAGCAAACTAATTCAACATTTTGTTCCTTGTTCTGCAGTTTCAGTTACTCTTCCCATCTGTAATGGTCGTGGTGGAACAGATCAAGACTCAGAAGGTACAGCAAAATTGTAGCTAGTCTCTCTTAACAAGTTTCTTCTTTAGCTGATAAAAGTATCTTCTGACCTCACACCACAATAGAATGCTAGGAAAGAATCTGGTTTCAGTAATGGGTGCCCCATTCCTAGTACTACTGTAAGTATTGAACGTTTCACAAATCCATTTAGACTCAATTTAACTCTCTTTTCTGTTTCATTATTAGTAAGATCTCTGACAGATATTCTAATCACAGCACATTTCAAAGTACAAGATGCTGCTAACTGGACTTTCTTCTTTTCTGAGCCTGTTTTCTCTCCCACCCTCACCAGAGTTTAATAAATAAAATAAAATAAAAGGTGGAGGCTAATGTTTTCAGAGTTACGAGATGCTTATTTTTTTTGTTAAGGGAATTTTTTGAGAAAAAACTTGGGTGTGCAGCCTCACACAGGCTCATAAAGGTCATCACCTCTTTTTTCACTATATAGAGTATGTTTCATCTCTTTCTGCCAGACTTGTGCAGAAAATGCTTTTTCTAAATGCTTTTTCTTTCTGCAGATTCATGGATGTCAGATATTGGAAACCGTCCACAAACATAGCTGTGGGGGGTTGCCTCCTGTTCGCAGTGCTCTTGAAAAGTATGTAGATGCAATAAAACTTCTTAAGTAGTAACTGGAGTTAGTGTCAGTGTGTTATCTTTCTTGTAAAAGCAGATAATACTTCTCAAAATAGGACTGCATGATCTAGAAATAGGAGTAGCATGCAAGGCAAATTGTCACAGTCCCCGTTACCTATCTAAAGCAGGTTAATGGCAGGAATTAAGGCTTTCTCCATACTTTCTATTTTTGGATATCTTACTGAGGTATCAGTGCTGAGGAAAGTTCAGATCCTATGTTTATTCTTCTTTTGAAATCTACGTGAAATGTTTTCGATGTAGCAGACCTATTACTCTTTTTTTCCATCCTTCAGGAAGATGTATTTCACTGGGTGGATGTTGCTATGTTTTTGTGTCTTTGGTGAGAAAGTCAGGCCATTGGCTCTTAAGGGATGATTCTTTTCAGTGTTCACGCTGAAATAGTAATAGAGTAGAAACAGCAGAACTGGGAAGCCACTGTATATTATATATATATACAGATACATATACAAATATAGATATATTTGCTGCTTTGTTTGTTTGGTTTTGTTTGTTTGTTTGTTTGTTTGTTTTTGAGTGATCAGTTCATCTTTCTCTGATTAAAAAAATTAAAAAAAAAAAATCTGTGTTAGATATTTAACTAACTGGACTTACCAGAATGAGGTACATTGAGGTTTTGATTAGTGCATGCAGAAACTCACTGTCCTATTTCTCTTGATCTCAGGATTCTGGCTGTGTGTCATGGAGTCATGTATAAGCAGCTATCTGCCTGGATGCTACATGGATTGCTACTAGACCAACATGAAGAGTTCTTTATCAAACAGGGTCCGTCTTCTGGAAATGTCCTTGGCCAACCTGAAGATGATGATGATGACCTAGGAATTGGGGGACTTACAGGAAAACAGCTACGAGAGCTGCAGGACTTGGTAAGGCTGCAAGTCATGGCTTGGCACCTTTGTTCCGTAGGTAACTAAAGAGGAAACGTATTGCCTTGTTTCAGTGCAAACTATGCTGGACTCGTCATTATTGCGACCTGGTGTACTGGGTCTGGCAGAGATGCAGTTCACTTTCCCCACAAAACAGCACTGATATTACACCGGTGTTTTGGCAGTTGCTAAACAGTGCTAGCACAGCATCAACACTCTCTCCAGCCCCCTCAAAGCCAGGAGGCTGGGGGTGGGCAAGAGGTGTGGGGAGGAGACATTGCCAGGGCAGATGACCTAAACTGACCAAAGGCATATTCCATACCATATGACTTCACACTTGGCAATAAAAGCTGTGGAAGGGGAAGGAGAAGGGGGGTAGGGGGAGTCTTGTTAGGAAAACATCTGTCCTCCTGAAAAACTGCGATGCATATTGAGGCCCTATTTTACAAAACATGGCCAAACATTGCTTGATGACGGGATGTTAAGAATAATTGTTTTCTCTTCGTTTCAGTGTAACCTTTTTTTTCTTTCTTTTTTATTTTTATTATTTTTTTATTCATTTATTTTTCTTTTCCCTCTTTTTTTCCCCTTAATTAAATTGTCCTTATCTCAACCTGTGTGCCTTTTTAATTCCTTCTTCCCCCCTCTTCCTATTAGGAGGGGAGTGAGAGAGCAGTGTGGTGGAATTCAGCTGCCCATCAGGGTGAAACCACCACAGCTGGTAGGATGGCAGATCAACAGAATATTGTCATACGTTGCAGCTAGGCATAAAGAAGAGAGACATACTGGTGGGCATAGCTGGATAATCTGGAGGCAGAAAGCCGTATTGATAGAATCTGTGTAGACGCTGGTGTCAAGTAATTTCAAGTGTGGTACTCACCCTGCTCGACTCTTTTCTGATTCGTTAGTCAACTCTTTGATTTTCTCAACCTGGACATAGATGATAGCATGAACAATTGCAGGGGAAAGAGTGTAAGAAGCTTTGGTGTAGTTCGTTTGCACCCTTTCTGGTGGTAGCTGGCTCAGGTACTTATTTTGCACAACCATTGGTGCAAATCAGAGTGGAAATGTTACTTAACAGGGTAATGCCATTGACACTACTGGGGAAAAAATTGCTAAGGAATAGTCAAGAGGCTGCTAACATGTCCAGGGTGCTAAGTTAAGCAAGGGGACAGCCTGCCAGAATACTGGTGAAATGCATTAACTCCTCATGTAGATGGCATACCATTAAATTGCTCTTGTGCAAAACAGATTTCCCAATGGAGTGATCTTCCACGCTTTATGCGTCTGAATATTTTTCACATCAGGTGCTAGTGAGGAACCACTCTGTAAATTCACATTCTCTAATTTACTGTGAGAAAACATTTAATGGGCATCAATGGTGTTAGTTTGTTGCATGTAACTCCAGCTGTGAATGCATAAAAGATTCATCCCCATTACAACCTGCCTTGCGTAATTATTAAGTGCCTTGTATAAACAGTCATTGCTGAGGAAAGACTATACACAGTCATAAACAAGGAAAAACTTCAGAAGACGACAGAGAATCAGCCATTTTGCTGTATTGGATGTATGATCTATGTGAAAATTAGTAAGTCTTCTAGATCCCTGGTGGCAAATGTAGGCACATCAAGAAGATAACAAGAAAGCCTAACTAAATCTCTTGTTCAGTATTATTGACTATTGATGTTGGCTGTTCTGCTGTCACATAGTAAAATAATAAACCCTTGGTGCTGATGGGATAGACCAATTCAAAATTCTTGGGTATCTCCTCATCTAAAAGTGTCAGAAGAATCTTAAGAATTGCCAAGCTGTTAACGTCCATATGCAAACTCATACTGAACTCTCCTGTTAAAATGAAGAATTCATTCCCAAAACAAACGTTCTCAAAAATTTGGTACAATAGTGTTTTTTGATTATGGTCTAACGAACCTAATTCTCCAATAACAAGAAAACCAGATGAAATAATCCGTATTGTTATGATTGCTTCTCTGAAAGAAAATATAGCATCACTACCTGGAGTTCTAATATTTACTTATACCTTCAGGAGGAAGTTAATAACATACTGTGTCTTTGAAAAACGTTTTGCAGGAAATAATTGAGAAAATTCATATACGTAAGCCTTCAGATCCTTAAGCTGTCTGTTCACTAGTGGAGGTATTTGTGTTTGTGCATCTGTACCACAAATGTTCTAGTTGTGCTAAAACATGGGAATAGGGATAAAGGAGGATTATTTTTGCTAATGCTAATTAGCATTGTTATGGCAGCGAAAAACTAATGTGATGCACTTGCAAGAATAATTCATTTTGCTGTTGTGGCATTATCCTTTGGGAGAGCCAATTTACTGCTGTTCAACAAAGGCTGCACTTCATTTTTCCCCACTACCCCCCTTTCTGATGAAAACATCTTCTGTAGAGAGATCTGCTAGTATGCCAGAAGTATCAAGAAGTTTACAGCCTTATTGAAATTAGGCAGACCAGATCTGCTACTTTTCTGGTTGCTTTTAATGTACTCTGTTTAATTTTCAAAAATTTTAAGCCTGTTTTTCTCAACCTTTTGTTTCTTTTGCCTCATGCTCTCACTTTTTTCCCTGGGGTCTCTGACAGCGCTTGATTGAGGAGGAGAACATGTTAGCTCCATCTCTAAAACAGTTTTCTCTGCGAGTGGAAATGCTGCCATCATACATTCCTGTGCGGGTTGCTGAGAAAATCTTGTTTGTAGGAGAATCTGTACAGATGTTTGAGAATCAAAATGTTAACCTGACCAGAAAAGGTGAGAAACCTCTTTCTTGTTTTCTTTGTTCACCTGTGAATGACTGACGAGTATCTTCCAAAATGTTTTATGAATGAATTCCTTAACAGTTGCTGATGATCAGCTGATACTCTTCAGAAAGTATGGATGTCTGTGCCAGGTCAGACCAGTGGTCTCAGCGTTCTGCTTCAAAGTGCTAGGGAAGGATGTAAGGAATGAATGAAAAAAAACACTCTCCAAACATCAGTTCCAAGTTCCCAGCAACAACTCACCATGTGCTTTACTCTGAGTAAATACAGATATCGTAAATGTCATGTTGCTTTTTCAGTTTGTATCCCTGTCCCTGAAGGGTGCAAACAGGCACAGGAGCACATCTGGCTCTGAGTATGTATGTTGCAGGATGTGTCAAAGACTCGTAGAATCATTAGCGTTGGAAAAGATTCTATGACTCTCTGATCGGCCAGAGGGTAGGAAGGCCCTGCACAGGGACCTGGACAGGCAGGATCGATGGGCAGAGGCCAATGGGATGAGTCTCAACACGGCGAAGTGCCAGATCCTGCAGTTTGGTCACAACAACCCCATGTAGCACTACAGGCTTGGGGCAAAGTGGCTGGAAAGCTGTGCAGAGGAAAAGGATTTGGGGACATTGGTCAAGCTCACCGGAACATGAGTCAGTAGTGTGCCCAGGTGGCCAAGAAAGCCAATGGCATCCTGACTTGTATCAGGAATAGTGCAGCCAGCAGGGCCAGGGAGGTGGAAGGGGTCTGCAATTTTCCAAATGGTATTCCTTAGTATTGTCCGAAACACTTTTCTTACTTGCACAGGCTCCATCCTAAAAAACCAGGAGGACACTTTTGCAGCGGAACTACACCGACTCAAGCAGCAACCACTCTTTAGTTTGGTGGACTTTGAATCTGTGGTTGACTGGATACGGAGCACTGTTGCTGAGGTAAGGATCCCAGGAAGGATAACTATACAGTCTGGGAAGCTTTAGAGTTTTGTGAATGTCCAGAGGAAGGGAAGAACTTTACAATTAGTGATTAAACAGGAGCGTGGAGGCTGCAGGTAGCTTTCAGGTTCCTATGGGACTCAGAGTGTTGTGTTACTCCAAATTCTAATGATAAAAGGACACTAACAAGTACCAGTCATTTGCATGGAGAAAAGCAGGGAATTTGTACGTAACGGTTGTTTAACTCATGAAGACTTTTCATGCCATGCTTTTGATGTAACAGTTGGCCTTTTACTTAGACAAATGCTTTGCATTGGTGCTTTTTTTTTTAATTTGGAAAAATACCAAAAACTGGAGAAAGTGGGGAGCTTAGAAAAGTGAGAATATAACTAGGATGGGAATGAATTCATAAGACTTCACTTATTTTTTGACCTGAGGCTTCATGTTTTTTGCTGGTATGCATCAGCAGTGTTCTAATTAGTAGCATGGGTTGACTTCACAGTGTGTTCTTGTATTTTATATGGGTGCTTTTTTGTGTGAATCTAAAGTATTTTAAGACAGCTACTGATCTTAGTTAATGGGTTTAGATAAATCTGAGAAGTGGTTACTTGTGTTTTGTTTGTTTCTTCGCTAGCATCTTTGGAAACTGATGGTGGAGGAATCTGATTTACTAGGACAACTGAAGGTAATACCAATTCTAGCTTGTTCTTGCTAAAGCAGCTTAAAATTAGTGCTGTAGGTTTGTTGTTGTTGTTGTTGCTTTTTTATGGCTATTCCCCCAGTAAATTCTTTACCGTCTTAGGTTCTGCATTTTTTTATTTTAGGTAAAGCTATTTTCATTTTCCAGATCTCAAGAATGAGTGCAGTGATAGAACTTGGTCAGACAGAGTTAGAGGGTTTTGTGGTTTGCCTCTTGAAGCAAGGCCTTGTAAACCTTTTGGGCAGTGGATGAATTTCAGAGCTCTCCAGCTGTTTTGAAATGGCAGAAGTTGTCTAGTAATAAATGTTATCAGTTAGGACACCTAGTATTTGTTAGGTTTTTGATATGCTTATATACAAAAACTTATCTCCACAGATTATAAAAGACTTTTATCTTTTGGGAAGAGGTGAGCTGTTTCAGGCTTTCATTGACACTGCACAGCACATGTTAAAAACACCACCTACGGCTGTAACTGAACATGGTGAGTGCTGCTTATTCACGTACAAACTGTACTCTCTATGGTATAGCAGGAAGATGGTTAGCTATGTCCAATACAGAAGAGCTCCCCATCTTATCTTCTAAATGTCTTCATTAGCTTTGAAAGAGCAGCACTTTTGAATTAAATTGTCCCACAGAGAGAGTAAAGAAAACATCTTTTAGAAACTTTCAGATGGCAGGTTTCTCTCCATATCTGTGAGTGGAACTAAATGAAAAGGGTATAAATAGTGCATCGCTGTTGTCTTTTATGTCCCTGCATAAATAATGAATGAGTGCAAAATTAACACTAGCTGCAATGTCATGAGTATTTGGTATCTGTGCTCTCTCTCTGTCAGATGTCAATGTTGCATTTCAGCAGTCTGCTCATAAAGTACTGTTAGATGACGACAACCTTCTCCCTCTGCTTCACTTGACCATTGAGTATCATGGAAAGGAGCATAAAGGTACCTACTTGCATGTTCAGTAATGAGTAAAGAAGAAACATGATGATCGTGTTTTCAAGCCTATTAATTACCCTTCTTTGGAGTTAAAAAAAAAAAAATAAAAATTAAATCTGTTCCCTTCACAGCCCTCCGTGATGGCCTAGCTTGCTTTTGCTCTTCTCATTCTGTTCTCTCCCCTTTTTGTCCTTCTGTGGGCTGCCTTGATGGAGAGGAAGACTTAATTCAGTACCATATTTGTTTTCAGATACTCCTCAGGCTCGTGAAGGGCCTACCCGAGAGTTATCTCCACGTGAAGCCCCTGCATCTGGCTGGGCAGCTCTGGGTCTTTCTTACAAAGTTCAGTGGCCGCTGCACATTCTCTTTACTCCTGCTGTTTTGGAGAAGTAAGTACTAGGTGTGGTCTTTGTCTATGTCTGTAGGCTCCCTGATCTCAGACACTCATTTTTTCCCCCTTCTCCTGAGAGAAAGGTAGATCTATAACACTGTAGCTTGCTCCCTGAAACTTAAAATTATTCTTTCCACTTAGTCATATTGAAGGTACAGTTGTTGCTAGTGACAGTAAGATCCTGGCAGATCTGTCAACAAAATAGATCTGTCAAACTTTGACAGCTTTTCTCTGCTTATGGTTTAATTACTTTTTAGGTTAATAACCAATACAAATAGAAAGCTGTTACTCTGCAACGGGCCATTTCCTGATCTACCCTATTGGCAAACAATCGCATCCCATTTCTTTTTCCAATCTTGCACTGTTATCTTCTCCAGTACCTGTACCCAAGGAAGAGTTCCCTCTTCAACAACTTTGTATTTTTTGAATGTAGGTACAATGTTGTGTTCAAATACCTGCTAAGCGTGCGACGGGTCCAGGCTGAGCTACAACACTGCTGGGCTCTCCAGATGCAACGCAAACACCTGAAATCTAACAGAACTGATGCCATCAAGTGGCGTCTGAGGGACCACATGGCTTTCCTTGTGGACAATCTTCAGTATTATCTGCAGGTCAGGATTATACAGAATATTAAACCCATATCAGTTAATCAGAAACTGGCAGAAACTCATGGTGGGAGCACTGAAGTCCTAAGCTAAAACTTATGAGTTCCCAGATTCAGTGCTACAATTACAGTTGTTTTTTTTTGGTTGTTTGAATCAGTAGAGTTTTCGAGTGTTAATGGAAATGCAAATGTTACGGCTCTCAAGTGCTACTAAGCATTTGTGAGAGGCCCCACTCATCCCTGAAGTTGCATCATTAAGGTACCATCCTATCTTCTTCCCTTGCCCTGTTAACTGAGTTCTAATTTCAGTTTATTTTTATCTAAGAATTGAAAGAAGCTGTACTCTTGACCTTTTGAAGTTAAAAAGAGATGTTTCAAATCTAAACACTAGTTAGTAGCAGCATAATTTTGTGAGAATCAATTTAATAGCAACAACAGCTGAATTGAGGGGGCTCGACTTTCTAGATTCTACACTAACCTGGCTGAGCTGTTGCACTGCAGCCTTTGCCCTGAGCCTCCAGATAGCATCTCCCAGTGTTCCAATTCAGAAATGAAGATAAATACCTTTGTTTACGCATTAGCTGTACATTTTTTCACTAGTTAATCTTAAAGAAAGTGACCAATTTCTTTTCTACTTTGGTAATACTTAAGCATCTATTCCCCCTCCCTTATATTATTGTACTATTGTGGTATATAGGTCTCCATTCTGGGGGCAGAGAGAAGGTGATGCTCAGCCTCTTAATCTAGGAGTAGCAATAGGGAGAGTAAGTTTCTTAAATAAAACTTGTAGCTGGTCTGAGGTACTCCTTATTCCTCATAAAGGAAGATACTAATGAGATTTTTTTACATATCCATCAGGTGGATGTACTGGAATCTCAGTTCTCACAGCTTCTCCAACAGATAAATGCCACACGAGATTTTGAGAGTATTAGACTGGCTCATGATCATTTCTTAAGCAATCTGTTGGCTCAGTCTTTCATCCTCCTAAAGCCTGTAAGTAGATCTTCACTTCTTTTCTATGAGTTCTCCAATTGCCCCAGGAAGTAGCTTTGCAAACAGATCAGACAAACAGTCTCCTCAAAAAACAGATCAGTGGTAATCTCCTGCAGAGTACAGACTGCAATTCTAAGAATAAAGCAGGTATAAACTAGAAGAGATAAGTTAATTAAGATCACTTAAGTTACAGTTGGTGGGAGTGGTGAACAATTTGCCTTAACTTGAAAAACAAAAAATGTTGCTGTGTTTTTCTCATGGGCAATGGCATTGAAGAGGTACCAATCAGCATAGTGCTGGGAGCTGTACTCCTGAGGGACTCATAGAGAAATGCATTAGCTAGGGAAAAAAATCCCGTCTCAAACTTTAGGAGGATAAAATATTTGAGATGTTCCACAGTGGACTTCAAGAATGGTCTTGTATTGTTACTCTACTCAAAAGTATATTAAAATGTTGCTTCTGTTTTTATTAAATACGTAGCCTCACAGAAAACATCTAGAAAGATGGTTGGTGCCAATGAGACTCCGTGATATCCTGGGTCTTGTCTCTTTCATTATTTTGCTCAGTGTTTGAGGTGGTAACATACTACATTTTCCAGTCTGGAACTTACAAATATTCCAGTAGTCATGCATGTGAGGTGTTTAGGCTTTTTCTTAACATTCTTGAATGCAAATTACCTTGCCCAATTGACATAAGACATTCCGAGTTTAGCGAACAGTAGAACTAAGCCCTTGAACTATATCTCTTGCTGTTCTTTAGTCTTATTCTCAACCTTGAAGCTGCAGTGGTGGCCTGCTGGTTGGATAGGATAGCCAATGATCAACTTCTGGGCCTATGTTGATGGCTGGTAGACTAATGCCAATGACTGTTTCCCCAGTGACGTCTGCAAAATGTGGTTGTTTTGGGGGGGTACAGGACAAGGGGAGAAGATGTAGTGCATTGTGCAAGTCTTATTTCATTCAGGAAAAAGGCCTTAAAATGCTACAGCTGCTTTATCATCTTCCTTACTGATTGTTTAAAAACACGGTATTAGTAACATCTTAAGTTATGAACGCTGCAACTTCTTAGATACTAAAAATGTTCTCTGGGGCTGAGCTGCATTTAACTGCTGTCTTGTACTTCTTTTTCCATGCAGGTTTTCCACTGCTTAAATGAAATTCTAGATCTTTGTCATAGTTTTTGTTCTCTGGTGAGTCAGAATCTGGGCCCATTAGATGAGCGGGGAGCTGCACAACTCAGTATTCTGGTGAAGGTGAATCTATATTTATATGTACGTGTTTGTCTCCCGTGCAAACATCTGGCAAATAGTCATCTTGGCTTTAAACTTACTTTTGTTCTACAGCCGTTAAGCTGAGATGAGACTTTCTGAATGAGTGCAACAACTTTAATTAATCAATAACTCCTGGGTAGAAAAACTACATATGCACAGAAGGGAAGAATGTGGGCAGTTATGCAGAAATCACTCTATTGAGTAGAAAGGAGGTGTACATCAGATTGTACCTTTCTCCCTCCTTTTGGATACCCAACACCTAATAATTCTTGTGGCTGACAACTTACCTTATAGTGGACTGCAAGCATCAGTTCTTCTGCAGTGATTCTCTTCTTCAGGCTGTTAAATGTTTAGGCAGGACAAAGAGCCTTCCTCAGCATGCCTTGAAATGACTTCCTGTAATTTGTAGGGATTCAGTCGTCAGTCATCGCTGCTCTTCAAGATTCTCTCTAGTGTTCGAAACCACCAGATAAACTCTGACCTAGCTCAACTGCTACTACGCTTGGATTATAACAAATACTACACCCAGGCCGGAGGAACCTTGGGCAGGTAGGAGTATTTTCAGGAGTGCTCACAGCATTATTATGAGACACCTGAAACACAAAGTGATCTAAATGATCATTAAGATATTTTTATCAGTTAAGCTATAATTATTAGAAACAAAACATTGCTAATACCCATGACAGAAAAGTAACAGAGCCAGAACGATTTAACTTACAGTTTCCATGTGCTTTTTTCGCCCTGCAGAATTTTACCTGCTATTTAATGTTGGCTGAAAAATGGTGATGTGGGTTGTTGGTAGAGGGAGCTCCTTTCAATGTAGCTAATACAGTATCCTTCTCTTGCAGTTTTGGAGTTTGAACACCAAGACCTTTTCTTCAGACTGTGACCAACAGCATGACAAGCAGTGATGCCTCTGGTGCTCTTGGAATTTTTTCCTTGTAGTTGGTACTTGCCTGATGAGCCACTGTTTAAGTGGCACTTCCTGCCAATTCTGTACAATTGCCTATTGAGTGCAGAAAGCTTATTCTTTTACTCTGAACTAGTAGAACCATGCTTTCTGCAGCTCAGCATCTACTCATAAATGCTTCTAGGGAGGCAGTCTGTGCTTCTTCTGAAAGTGGAGAAAAAACAAGAATTATGATGTCAGAATTGCAATATCTTAACTGGAGCTGGGCTATGATCCGTTGCAAGCTGGAATAGGGAGGAAGTAGTCTGTTCTCAACTATGACTGAAGTTTTGTCTGTCTTCAGAACTTTCACTTGTGCAATAAACTGACTTACAGGAGACAGTGTCTGCTAATCAAATACATACTTCTCTGTACACGAAACAACTGCAATAGCAATTTGAGGTAAATTGGGAGGATTGAAGGAATGGATTTTACTAATTTCCCTCAACCCTCAGCTGAGTGAGGCACATAAATCCAAATAAAACAGGAGATCCAGTAGCTACCACAAGAGATTGAACATTTATTTCATGATAAAAGTTCAGCAGATAAAACTATATACAGTAATCCATGCACACTGTCCAATTACACAAACATTTAAAATCTGATTAAAACAAGTCTGCACAACAATGGAACAGGAGGGCAATGCTTCAGTTTAGTCGGGGACATAGTCATGTTTATATTTCGGATGCTTGTTGTAGCCTACTCTCTCCCCAGAAATAAGGCTCTGGATCACCCACTCCTGCGAGACAACAGGCAGATGTAATGCTTCTGCACACTTCAAGACAACAGCTGGGCAGGAAAAATCAGTCACCACCACATCATAAACACCCAAAGCAATATCTGCACAGGAGGAAAGAGGCATCGGTCAGGTTAAATAAAAGAAAAAGGATCTTTTAGCAGCAGATCAGTGTGTTTCACTACTATGGATTTCTCTACCACCCAATCTCTCTCATTCCTAGCCCATGAATTCTCTTTGTTAGAAGACATGCTCTCTAGCAACTCTGACCTTGCAGGTACATTTGCTCTAGTCCAGATAGAAATTAACAGAAAACTAGTAGCCAAGATTACTGACAGGAGTAGATAACTACAAGTCCTGACTGGAGGCTGCATTTACTAGGGCCTACATCCTGTATGGAGAAAAGACAGTTGGGTATGTACACAGGAATTCAGAAGGATATGGAAACTCAATTTTAGTGGCCTGGAGAAGGCCCAGGAGCGACTCTTGACTAAGTTTCCCCTTTTAATATAAGCTGGAGGCTGATGGTTTGTATCCTGAATCGCTGCAGCATATCTTTTCACTGGAAGGTAGATCTTCTAGATGCAAGCTTCTACATCACATTCAAGCAGCGAGCTAGTGTCAGCATTTTGCCTTCTTTTATAGACATCATTGCAAGCCATCATAAAGGTTTTAAAACCATACTAGAGACCACAGTGGCAAAGAATTCCCAACTACTAGGCCTGAGAAAGCTGATGAATACCTTTGTTGTGAGCATTTGAATAATGCTGTCTAACAGATGTTGCTCCCCCTGTCATAAGGATTTCAGACCACAGATCCAGGAAGTTCTGCTGCTGGTCTGATACCAGGAGAACCTTCAGGTTATGAAATGGATTTTCTCGTGGGTGCCTGTGGAAGAAAGGGAATTGCAGATTGCTACAAATACCTGATAATCTGAGCTTTTATTTGAAGACCGTTATCTACTTCCCCTTGTCACCTTACTGGTTCCCATATTAGTTCTTTGAGTATCTTGTATACAGTGACCTGCCCTCTTACCACCACCCCAAAACACCTGGAACAATTCTCTATTTATAGGTAATAAAAACAGAGCTAGACCACACTGGCAATGTGCATGGCAGCCTAAATTCAGAGTTAGGCTAGCCTACTCCTTGATCCTGAATCACCTTTCCTGTGCATGTCCAAAACATCTCCACTTTGACAGGGCTGAGCAAGATGATATCAGTCTCCTGCCCAAAAGCCTACGGGGATTTGAAAACTGCTTTTGTCTGTTCCTCACCTTACCTGAGAAGTTTGACCTGACATCTGTTCTCTTCGAACAGACCTTCCGGATTAAATTCCACAGAAAATACAGAACCTGACTTCAAAATGTGCCAGCTCTCCTTTGTCCATTTCTGAGCAATTAGAGAGGTCAGCCAAGTGTGTGGGAAATCTTGCCCGATTCTTCCTTAAGAGGAGACTGAAATCTTTCTTCCCAGGAGACTTTTTTGTGTATATGGCAGCCACCTTGGCATTAGAGGTAAATCTAAGGAAAGAGGTGGAAATGCTGTTTCTATCTGGAAGGGAAAACAGGGGGAGCAGTACTAGGGACACCTTCAGAACCTGCAGTATTCAAGAGCCTCCCAAGCATAACGCTTCTCTCTCCTTACTTAAATCCTCAGCCTGTGCACTCAGATCACGGTTATTACTTATGGCACTTACCATTCTAGCAGTTTTTGCTCCTGGAGGCTATAACCAGCTGGCAAAAGGTAATTCCGGTAATTTTGAAGCTGGTTAGCATGACAGCTATCATGGACCCAGATATGAGACACACAAGGGATTCCTCTGGCAAGGCACAGCAAGTATTTCCGAGTTCGACAGTGCTGGTCCGCAATTAAAAGACACTGATACGCTGCATTACACTTCAGGTGAGATAAAAAAGACATGTAAACTGGAGACAAAGTGCTTAGAAAAAAAAAAATCTGTTGAAGTTATCTTGCTGCTAAACACTAAGGAAGAAAACAATCAAAACTCTGCTTTCACAGCTATATTATGAGAAAAGCGAATTAGATAAACAGATTCTGAGATCAGAAGTACCTATAATAACCACCTATTCAAAGCTATGGCTATGCAGTACAGGCAAAAACTACCTGGTAAAATTTGTATAACTGCCTGCCGCTTCAGATAAAGGAGGAAATTCATCATTTAAATTGTTACTCTAAGTCAGTAGAGAAGACTACATCTTCAGGCAAAATGCTCCAAGAACAGTTTACCTTTTTTATTAAAAATCTGAACCTTATTTTCTGACTTGAGAAAAAGTATGTGTATAATAAAAAAAAAAAAAAAAAAAAACCTACCATCTGCCTCAAAGTCTGCACAATGTCGTTCTGGCTTTGTCTGCTATTTTATGTTCTCTACATAAAACTACAGGAAAAGACTTGTTCTGGAAGCCATCATTACTTGTAATTTCATCATCACTACATCATACAAAGCTTCGATACAGGTGTGCCCACATTATTCATGCCTACATGTTTCACATATTATCTAATCTGACCCATGTGCATACCAGATCCCTCTTCACAAAGAGGTTTGCTGCCTCCACAGGGCTTCAGGGATGCTACTACGAAGTGTCTGAGCATAATACAACCTTCAGACTATTACCCTCTCCTTTTTCAAGTGGGTACCAAAAACATAGCAACAGGAAGTCTAAGGTCTATCAGGAGGGACTTCAGGGTGCTGGGGAGAAAACTAAAGGACTCAGGAGCACAGATCATGTTTTCCTCAATCTTCCCATAATAACAGGGAAAGATTGGAAAAGAAAGTAAGTCCAGGTCATCAATGCTTGGCTCCAAGACTGGTGCCTCTGCAAGAATTTTGGGATTTATAATCACGGAAGAGTCTTCAAGAACAGAGGTTTGCTGGGGCCTGATGAGACCCACCTGTCTTGTTGAGGGAAATGTTTCTTGGCCCATAGCCTAGTGAGACGGATTGAGAGGGCTTTGAACTAGGATCAGTGCAGGAGGCGAATACCATTAGGAGCACTGAGGTTAAGCCAATGGATGGTGCAGCACTGTCTCCTGGTGGCAAGGCTAACAGGAGCATCTATGCTGCTCCAGGGAGCACTGTGGGTTCAGGAGCACATCTGATACACTTGTATACCAATGCAAGCAGTATGAAGAACAAACGGGACAAGCTGGAAGCTTCTGTCCTGTCCCAGAGCTATAATATATCTGGTATTAGTGAGATTTGGCAGGACAAGACCCACAGCTGGAGTGCTGGGATGGAGGGCTATCAGAAGTTCAAGAAGGATATGCAGGACAGGTGAGGTGGAGGTGTTCTGCTGTATGTCAGGGAGAGATGAGACTATATGGCCATTGCCGTTGGGGATGATGCCATAGAGAGCCTCTGAATGAGGATTAAGGAGACAGATATCAAAGACACCGTTGTGGGTGTCTACTATCGACCACCTACCCAGGACAATGGCACAGATGAACTACTCTATAGGCAATTTGGGGAAATTTCTGGATCAGTTACCCTCATCCTTATGGGACACTCCAATTTCCTAGGCATAAACTGGCTATATCATACCACCACAGCAAGCAAGTCTGGAAAATTCCTAAAGCATCTTGAAGGTAACTTCCTGTCACAAGTACTGAGGTTGCCAATTCAGAAAATCGCACTCCTAGATCTGTTTGAAATTAGAGATCTTCTCATATATAAGCTAGCTGTTGACTAACTAATCATTCTTCAGATGGGAGGGAATACTTCCAGCTGATTCTTGAGGCCTGGTCAGATTCTGACAGAATTGTTTTTCATCATACAAGTAGTTTACCAGTTGTAAGTCCGTTGCTTTTCAGTTTCAACTGCTCTGTCTCCCATACCATATTGTAACAGGAGCTATTCTGCGCATCCCATTTTACTTGACTCCTATTTAGACTATGCAACATTTCTCAGGGAGACAACACTGAAAAATGCTGAACTGTCTCTAGTTGCCCAAATCCCCCAGGAAATGCCCTAGAATTATTACCAATAAATTACAACACACTGTATTACATGAGAAGTATAAGTTACTCTTTCCTATGAGAACTATGCTTAATTTACTCATAATTTACCTGCCATTCATCAGAAGTACCAAAAGAGAGGAAGATGAAAAAAGGGGAGATGGCTCTATAGGAGCCTTCCTGTACATCCAGTTCATCTCTTCAGCTTACTTTTACAAAGCCAAACACTGACACGCAAGAAACACTTGTATGTATGGAGAAGCGTAAACGATGCTTAGCTTCCCCACCATCTATTCTTGCCTAAAAGAATTCAGTTTTTCAACATTCTACTGAAAAACATTGTAGACGGTGCTGCTTTTCAGGAGGGACTCAACAGGCTGGAAAAATGGCCTGACAGGAATCTCATTAAATTTGACAAAGGGAAATGTTAAGTGCCACACCCAGGTAGGAGTAACTCCATCATCAGTATGTGCTGGGAACTGACCAAGTGAAAAGTAGCTTTGCAGAGAAGGACCTGGGGTTCTGGTGGAAGACAAGATGAATATGAGCTAGCAGAGTGTCTTTGCATCAAGCCAACCAGCATCCTTGTCTGCGTTAACATTAAAGCAGGTCAAGGCTGGTTATCCTGCTGCTCGCTCTGTCTATCTATCATACTGCTCTATTTGCAGCACTGGTGAGACCACATCTGCAGAACTGCATCCAGTCCTAGGTTCCACAGTATGAGAAAGACATGGACAACCTGGAGCAGACCCAGCCAAGAGCCATTAAGATGATCTAAGATTTGGAGCATCTGATCAAGAGACTGAGAGAACTGGGTGTGTTTGGCTCCAGAGGAGATGGCTTAGGTAGTCTTACCAGAGCATATTAGTAACTGACAGGAGGGTGTAGATGGAGCCAAACTATACTTCCTGGTATCCACTAAAAGGATGAGAAGATACAAACCTAAATACAGGATTTTTTTTTTTTATTTTTTTTTTTTAAATTGGGGGTGGTCAAACACTAGAATAAGTTGCCCTGTCAGGCTGTGGAGTCTCCACCTTCAGGGATGCTCAAAAACCAACTGGACAAGGTCCTGAGCAACTTTCTCAAGTTGATTCTGTTTTGAGCAGGGGGAGTAGACTAGATGATCTATAGAAAATTCCTTCCAATCTCAATTATTCTGTGACTATCATCCTAAACTATTACCCAAGTCCTTACCTGGGTTTCATTAAAGTCTTCCAAGATATAGCCGGCTCCTGCTCGCAGCTGTTGTGCTATATAATGTTTGTTGTATGGAGTCATATCTAAAAATTCTAGAACAGAAATAGAAGGTTAAATTTTTGGCTATAACCTGTCCATGTCCATACCCTCCTCAGTCTTCACAACTCATCCATTCTAATAAGGGATCCGCTCCCCTTTCTCCCAAGTACATCTACAAAAATTCTCAGAGGAGTCCAAAAAAAAGGACATCAGTAAAGGCAGCGCAGCAATGGCCTAATTAGCCAAGTGAGCACTTGGTGGCTTTCTTCATGCCGCAGTTAACTGCATGAAACATGACTTCAGTGAAGGTAAACTGCTGCAATCCATTCATGCTTTCAAGTCCTGTTTCTCAGCACTATCTCTTTTCTTAAAACCTTCTTTCTTATATTACACTAGTGATATATTCAGAGTCTGCTGATCCTTCTGTCATACCTTTTTTATTTTGCTGAACAGCCTTATGATCATCACTGATGTTTGCTACATTTCAGGTTGTAAATTCTCTAAGAGACTGACAGTTATCTCCTTTCTGCAAAGGATTAATGAGCAAGAGAAAAACACTCACACCAATGCCTGATCAGACAAAATCCATCCCTTTTCCCAAAGCAACAGCATTCCACTTGAAAATGTGATGGGTAAGGTTCACCTCACCTTCTTCTTCTTCACTACTCCCTGCAGGACCATCTGATGTTTTCTGGCGGTTGACCAATTTGTCACTGGGTGTTGCCATGGTGAGAAGAAAGGCATAACCCAAAAAGAGTGTCTTATTGTGGGGCAATGGTCCATGATGGTCCTCCAGAACTGGGGGATCTACAGTGTCTACACCTTCACAGGTGCTCACAAACTCTCCTGCTCTCACAGCCCCTGTGGGAAGATGGAAGCACCATGAGTCTCACAAGTCAGGTTCAACACAAAGACCTGAGGAATGATTTGGGATATGTTCAATTTCAGTTGTTTTACTGGAGAAGAAAGGGAGGCAGGACTTCGTTATGATTAAGCTAGGATAGGTTGGCATCTTTTACCCGTGTAGCTGGAAAGAATCTTTAAATCAAAACCCTAGCGACTAATAGAACAATGTTTGGCAGTTTGTCAATATCCTGAAACAAAGGGACCCTTCACAGCATTAACTGTGAAGGCGTATCAGGACTGACTAAACAGGTAAGAAAGAAGAGAGGCATTACGGTCAGAACAACATGCTGCAAAGAACACTTCTAAAAGGCAGAAATGAAAAGATGGCAGACAAATACTCAGACTATGCTAAAAATATCTCTGGCTACTGAATGTATCCAGGGATAATCTATCTCAAATCCTACAGGCCAAATATGCAAAAAGTAAGAAAGATGCTTGTGTGAAGTGGAAAGACCAACTACAATAATATATATATATTATATATCAAGGAGGAAAAAAAAAAAAAAAAAAGGCTAATAAAGATTAAGAACAGAAAACAATGTTCTCACCAGGCTTCATTGTTGCTGACTTGCGGCCACGTTTAGCTGGGGATCTCTCTTCTTCAGAAGCGACAAGCTTCCTCTTACCAGACAGCACACCTGGTGGGATGCGTGGACTCTCCAGACCTTTACGAGTGGGAGTTGTGCTACTGCTGGAAGTGCTGGGAGAAGCAAGGTTACTACGTCGCTTCCGCTTCCCCTCCACAAGATTATCTGTAATACAGTATGCAGAGATTATAACAACTGATTTTCATAGAACATCTGAGTTGGAAGGGACCCACAAGGATCACCGAGTCCAACTCCCTGGTCCCCAAAAGACCACCCAAAATAATAATAATTAAAAAGAAAAAAAAAATCAGAGCATGTGTCTGTCCAAACGCTTCTTGAACTCCTGCTGTTACCTACCCCTATCTATTTGTCCAGAGATGGCTACACTCAACAGTATCTAGCAGGTACATACTACCACCCTCTGTTAGAGCAAAACAGCAGAGAGGAAAAAACAAAAACAAACAAAAAAATCCACCCTTGCTTGCATGTCTCTTCTCTCAAGCCAAGTACTCTGCCAGTCTCTTTTCCACCCAGCATAACTGAACAGTTTATATCACAGCAGTCACCCTACATACCAAGTGTAACTGAGTACAGTAGGCACCACTACCCTGGAAGCAGGTTGCTCTCCACAAGTCAGTCAATACCACTATGTTTCTGAGCAAGAGATACAAACAGGAAAAGGGTCTCAAAGATCTCATATATTCAACAAACATGCTGTCACAGGAAAGCTGAATAAGTTATTTGTATGTGTGATAGAGAGGAACTTAGGGATAATGGAAGAAAGATGAATTAATAAGGTAATCCAATGCTTAGCAAGTCGTATCAAGGAATTCAAGTCTGGAATTGCTAAGTTACAAACAGCTGCACGTAACCTGTTGTTTAAAAATCACCTCCATACAGAGGTACACACTATAGTACTAATGAAACATTTTCTTAGCACCTCCAGCACAATCCAGAGAACTACAAAATGGTAGCTTTGTGGCTTTTTTTTTTTGTACCAACAAATTCACTGAAACGATAATAAGGATCTGGTAGATTCATGAAGAAGTGACCTGGTGGGAAACAAAAACTTATTTGTATTTATCATCTTGAATACATTAGCATTCTTTGAAAGAATCAATGAGAATATGGATGATGATTGATCTGCATGAGTGACTGAAGAGTTGTTGTTTTTAAATAAAATGTTTATGTGTATGTATGTGTGTGTGTGTATATATATATATATATATATATATATATATATATATATATAAAATGATCTTACCAAAAGCTTCTCTATAACTTAAGCTACTAAAGCAAACAGGAGCAATGTCCTCTCATGTGTTAATAACCGGTCATCACAAAGGATGATCACTGGGCAAGAATACATGGAACAAAGTTACTTATATAGCACTTCAAGTATTTGTGTTCAGGCATATACTGCTCAACATGCTAATAAGATATTTAGAAAGGAGAAAGAATTGTGAGATAAAGTCTACTGATGACATAAAATTACTTAATGCTTATCCAAACTAAAGCTGACTACAACAAGCCACACTGACTGTGCCACTACAACTCTGTTTTAATGCATCAGACAAAATTCAGGTCTGCTGCTAACCGATAAAAACCATGGTCCAGAAGCAGCCTCTGATCCAAAAGATTCAACAGACTTGACTACTGAAAGGCTGTATTAGACCAAAGATCAAATCCAAACTTGCTTTTCCTGTGTGATCCTCCCTAAGATACACAAAAAGCTGCTGTTTGAGGCAGCACACAGGGTTACAGGGTTAGATGGATCTTGATTTGGCTCGGTGCAATTTGTCAATGAACTCCATGAACATGTGAGGAGCTGCTGAAGCTACTTGGTTTGCTCAGCATGAAGAAAACAAGACCAAGGGGGGACCTCATCATGGTTTACAGCTTCCTCACGAGGAGGAACAGAGGGGAAGGCACTGATTTCTCTCTGGTGACCAGCAATTGAACCTGAGGAAATGGCTTGAAGCTGCAACAGGCAGTTCAGGCTGGTTATCACAATAAGGTTCTTCACAGAGAGGGTGGGTCTGGCAGTGGAACAGGCTCCCCAGGGAAGTGGTCACAGCACTAAGCCTACTGGCGTTCAGTAAGTGTTTGGACAACACTCTCAGGCACATGGTTTGATTTTTTGCATGGTCCTTTGGGAACCCAGGAGTTGGACTTGATGATCCTCGTGGGTCCCTTCCAACTTGGGATATTCTATGAACTCTGAAAACATTTTCGAATATCCAGAAAGATCTAAAACATGGGTAATTGGGATTAGGAAGCAGAAACATCTCAAAGGCACAAAGATGTGTGACAGCATAGCCCCGGAAGAAAAACAGGAGCACTTCAAACTACATAGAGTCAGCAGCTCAACGGCACCTCCCCTTACCAAGACTGATGTCAGCTGCCTTCGTCAGGGGGGTGACAGGTTCATAAGGGCCTAGCCCAAACTGCTCCCGGAGCTTATTTCCTTGTTCCAGAGACAGGATAACAGCCATTCGTTTGTACCACTTCCGCTGGCCTTCCTTTTCAATGCAATAATATAGCTCTCCAGACTCTTTCCGGTGTCCTTTCACTACACCTGATAAGACAGCAAATGACACCTGTTAACTACACCTAGGCTTCCCATCCTCCTGAACAAACACCCATCTTCCATTGGATTCAGCACCTCAAGAGAACTCAGGAACTGACCTCAAGCACTGCTCTTACCTGCACTGAAGTACTCATCCTCTGAGAGTGCAGTCACCTCAGTTTCCAGTGGGATAGGGTCACACAGTAGAATATCTTTTCCTAGCACATCACATTCATACCCATCATCAAAAAGCAGCTTGTACTTCCCTGCCCCAACATCTTGGGTTATCATTCCAGAATAGAAGTACCCATTTGAAGACCACTTTGCTACAACCCTGAGGCCCACAAAGCTGCTCCCAGAGGATGAGTCTGCACAGTCTGAAGGACCAGTCACCACTTGTAACGGGATTTCTGGAGAGTCACTTCGACGTAAGGCACAGAAGCCAGAAGCGTCAGATTTCTCCCCTCCATCTGGCTGGCGAACTGCACGAACAAATGATTTCTCCTCAGGTGATGCTGTAGTTGAGAGATCCTCTACACCTGGAATTCCAGCTAAATCTCTGTAGAAAAGACAAAAGCAGACCCAGAAGGATCAGGAAAAACAGTTACTAAACAAAGAATATTTAGGACAGATTCTTGCTGCTGCTACATGCTATCACCAAAAACTAGCTCCTGAAATACTTAACTCTCCATTTTCTCTGTCACATTAATACAGCAGGCCCCCCTTCTCTTCCTTGACAATATTAAAATTACAGAATCCTTTTTCCAGGGTACCTTGTTGCTGTTGTTCGAGATGGTGGGCGGCCTCTTCTTCCTCGCCCACGAGGTGTAACAGGTGCTCTGCCACCCTGACGAGTACCAAGCATAGAGTCCTCCTCTTCCTCACACAGAAGCGCTCCTGTCTGGCTAACTCTGAGAGGAGATGCTGGCTGACCAGCTCCTTTCCTAGGGCTAGAGAATTCATGAGTTCAGTTAACCATTCTGAAAAGAGTTATCACCTTGCTATATCACCCCATTTTCCCTGTGATCTGCCAACTGGACAAGAACTTTGCCTCATCCTTCCTGAACTGCTCAGAGCAAAAGCAAAGCTATGCATCATAAGGAAACAACCATTACTCCTTCAGGAAGAAAAGATGGGAATACAAAGACTGTTCCTTATTTCTGTTCATCAAGACAGATCCTTTCTTGAATATTCTTGGTTTGGGGTCTACCTTGCTTCACATTTCACCCAAGCCAGCTGTTGACTTCTGCAAAATACCTTCTCCATTCTCAAAGCTCTGCACATACCTTAGTTTTCCTAAGATACCTCTGCCAATGGGTAAAACAAACTCTCCAGTTTCCGCACCACACATTTTCCCTTTGACAGCTCCAGTTCCTCGTGCTGAGCTGCTGCTGTGTGTTGCAGAGTGACCACTGCTTGCTCCACTGGATGTGCGGTGGAGGCTTGAGGCCTTAGATGAGAAGGAGCTGACATCACCAAGGTCCCCTGAGGTCAGTGATGAGCCCACTGCTGTTCTAGAGGAGGATGTGTCTGTCTCACACTCCTGGCACTCCACTATAGGCTCCTCAGTTTCCTTAGAAGAAAAAAGAGGCCACTTCAAAGGTGATGAACTTGCTAGATGGAAGCTACATTGTAGAAACATCAGACACAAACAAGCTGAGAATACATTCATGAAATTGAAGACAGCTACGCAGATTGAATCTGGACTAATCAAAGGCAGACAGCAGCTCTCTCCCTACAGGCCTGTAGCTGTGCTCCATACGAAGAAGTCACATTAAGAAATCAGTCACCAAGACAGAGCTTGGACGGCTTTGATTTCAAAGCCAGAAATCAGCCTGGCTTTGAATGATTTCCACCCTTTTAGAGCGTAAGAGTGCAAGAACTACATGACACACTATCAGCCTTTGGTTACTAGTAATACAAGATCAAAATCAGATGGTTGGTCATTTGGAGCAATTCAAGTTTTATGGATATTTACAGGTCTGTCAACACAACACTGATATCAAATGTAGGTAGATAAACTGGACATGGTTATACGATTACATAGCCTGTGAAAACACATTTAAGAAAATCTAATTCTCTATTTTAATATTACAATAAGCAATTTTGTGTGTAGTGTCAGGTGTGAGAGCGTAAGTAACTGAACTAATTTATCCATTTGTACCTTTACTCATTGCAAAGAGTAATTACATTATTCACTGTAACAAAGTTAGCACAAGACACTTATGTTATTTACCTGTATAGCAGAATAGCAGTAATATGTTACTACTGCAAGCAGGCTGGTATGTTTACCATGTATATCATATCAGCATTTGTTGACTATTCTTTGAGTTTCCCTAAAGATTTTCCAATAAAGGAATGGATTGTACAGCAATACAAGCATAGTAAAAATAGGCTTGTTTATTTTTTGATTTTGAGATGCTTTTTGGAGATCTCTTACAGAATCTGGTCGACAGGACTCAAAACCCCATGGACTACAGGTGAAAGATAACACTGAATTGCAAAACAGGCTGAACAGTCTTATATAGTTCAATTTTACAGATAGAAATGATTTTTGCTGACTAATAGAATTTCTGCCCATTCTGAAATCTCTGCTTTGACAAAAACCCAAGAATTTTACAATAGTTAGAAGCATATTATAAAGTCTTTTGTCCATTTTTGTCTCCCAGAGAAGTGTGTCTTCAGAACGCAGTAACAGGAATGAAATACACCAGCAACAAACACACAGCTTTCAATATGCACTGAATGGTCTATATGTTCACTCATTGAAAAAAAAAAATTGTCATCACGGCACACTGGTTTGCCCACTCAGCTCACGTTTTCTGCAGCCACAATACAATTTATTTTTTCAGCCAACATATTAGTATATTTAGCCCTGAAAACAGGATCTTACCTCAACTACTTTTCGTTCTACCTCTGCGCCATTTACATAGTAAACATCTGTTATAACACGGGTAACAACAGTGCGCACCTCTCGAACAGTTCGCATGTGGCGACGTTGAACCTGGCCTCTAGGTGGGTGAAGAAGGTTAAATTCCTCCTCTCCCTGTATAAACAAGACAAATTAAAATGAAAACAAACCACATCCAAAAGCAAATAATTTCTGTGAACAGCTATCTCTGCAGTACAGTTTTTTCTTATCGCATTTGAGTACTGTCGTAGGGAACCTTTCAGTATCTTGCTGCAAATTAGATGCAACAACATGAAAGACCCCGAACAAGGGAAAACTGAACACATTTTGCTCATTTGTTGAGGGGCAGAGGAAGGGAAATCACAGCAGTCCAAGGAAGAAACACCAAACTGTCTTAGTATAGCTTCTGATAGTCATTCAGTGGGCTCTCAGATCTCATAACTATTACAGAGTGTATTTATGGCCCTCTAACCTCCTATTTCTCAGAGGAGGCACAGTTCTTATTTCAAGTCTAGAAAAGATCATTATTCTAGTCCTTATATTCATAAGAAATATGCAAGCTCTAACTTCAAAGCAGTTATTTTTCTTGAGTCTGCAGCAAACTTTCTGAAACACTAGTTCAAAGCTAATTCATCTTATTAGAATGTTTAACTAGAGGAACTCTCCCCTGATGTGTTTATCCATTGTATTCTGCTGCTCCATCCAGTGAAAGTGCCAGAAGTTCACTGGTGCAAATAGGAGACATCAAAGCATTCCTTCCAGATTTCATACAACTTCCTCCTCCATCCAAAAAAAAGTTTTTTTTTTTTTTTTTTAATAGCGTTAACTACATCTAGACATACACAGACAGACACAAAATCACTTGATCACTTGCCGTAGTTTCTCAGAAAATATCAAGACATTTACTTCCCAAACTTACTCTGTCCACTGAATACTGCAGTCCCTTAACAGCTGTCTACAGTTGATAAAGGAAAGCTTAAGCCATTTATGTTTTGAAGAGGTCTCTTGGCTTTTTTTGACAGAGGAATTATTGTTAGTGAATTTATTCGCTGAAGGGATACTTCACTGTTCTAAAGCAGTAAAATTAAATACAGGCAGCCTTCATCCCACCTGACTGTGCAGAGAGTCTGTGTCTTCTCCAGATGCATTCACAAGCTTTTCCCCACTCTCCTCAGTTTGGATGTTCGCATCTTGTCGACCAGGTCTTTGCCCAGACATACTGGTTCCCACATCCACTCGCCTACAGATTCCTTCTGCTGTTTGTGTTGCTACTGTAACAGTTGTTGGGGTAAAATGATAGTCTGCTGCAGTTTGAATCCCTTTATTATTAGTATTTGCTTCCTTCTCTTGGCTTTCATTAATTGCAACAGCTTTACTTGGTTTCTTCTGCGTTCTTGTCCCTTCTTCCATCTGAGTGCTAACAGTACCAGTCTCCACACACTCCCTCTCCTCTGCACAGGGAGGTTGTTGATGGCAGCCCTGTTGCATCCTCCGAGGAATTAGGAGCTGTCTACCACTGTCATCTGCTCTGTGTTGCCGGCACTGCTGACTGGGATTTTTACATAATTCATCATCTTCTTCTGTGCCAGGAAAACTGAATAGATTCCCCCTGCAAACCAGTTATATATAGGTCAAAATTATTGATTAAAAAAGCAGGAAGGCCAATATTCTGCTACTCAGGTCAAAGCACTATTCAAAATACAACAATGCATTTTTTCAATTGCTTCTTAAGCTTACAAAGAACTCGGTGTGTTTTCAAATTGTAAAACATTTTGCAACATCTCTCAAGTGATCCATGTGGTGGCAGGAAGAATTGCTGACACCTATAGAAAACTAGGAGCTTTTGCAAACACTAATAAAGCAAGGTATGCTCCAAACAACAAGGACCACATATGCGAAATGCTTCTCAAAGTCACGCCATCTTGAAGTTGCTACAGTCTGCTTCAGCACTTCCTTGACCTGAAAGAGTTAATCACACCTAGGAAGAAGAGGCAGGAGTGTGAACACAAATGCTGTTTAACACTTTCACTAGGATTTCTCTTCCCCGTCAATAATCTTACCAGGTTTTATATGGGACTGTATACTGAATCTTACTAGAAGTACACATTTATCCTCCCTCATCTCCCTCATACCTGAGAGGCTTTGAGGAGTGACTGTCTTCCATTCTGTCTGTACACTGCCCAGCGCTAGAAGTTCCTGGTCATCGCTGTCTACAGTATAACCGTTCAATACTCTTGCAATATAAATTACTTTTTCTTCATAGGTCAAAACTTCAATCAAAAGATAGAATTTCAAAATCCTCCTGGATGCGATCCTGTGCTATGTGCTCTAGGTGTCCCTGCTTGGTAGGGGGTTGGACACTGTGTACTCTCCAGGGTTCCCTTCGAACCTCAACCATTCTGTGATTACCATGTGAGATATAGACATACAGTACTTAATATATTCATTCCATTGTGCCCAACCTTTTAAGTCATCCAAAGACAAAGAGACTACACTGAGTCATTAATGTTAAAAATGCACACGTGTGTAAATCCAAAATCTAACCAGGACTGGCAGTCAAGGACTGTAAGTAGTTACCTATATGGAGAAGCTGAAAGGTCATGGCCTCTGGCCTCATCCTCTCGCCGAACTTCACAGACACGACTGAACACAGATGATGCTTTCTGGGAGCTAGCAACGCAGATTAAAAAAAAAAAGGCATTAGGGATTGTGAAAATACAGCATAACGAGTTTTCTAGCCCCCTGGGAAACCAACTACTGGCATTAAACATTCAAATTGAGTTTGCTGATGTAGGCAACAAGAAAATGAGTGTGATGGTCAGACACTCAAAGGTCAAGAAATTACCCACAATTATATAAGCACTTCTATTATTTCTGCAGACACTCTCACAGCCAAGAGCAATCTAGCAATTCCAGAAAACGTAGGGTGAAGAACTACAGCACCATCAGGAGTTTCACCATCACTATTTCTTGCAGCCACTGGGGAACACCATTAGACCATTTATGGCTTATTTAAAATCTTCATGACAGAGCAAAATTATGGGGAAAGACTTGTAAAGCAGACTCTGAGAGATCAAGTTCAACCTGCACCTACAAAGGCAACCCAACATCAACCAGTGAGGACTGATGACCATTCATCCTCAGCACTGAGGCATAATTACCATCCAGCACCCAATTCTGCGACAAGAGGTACTAAGTTTATTTCAAAGTTTTCTCACTGCTTCAAACCCTTATACTTCACTCAGACCACTATAGATAGTGTCTTCTCACTCAGATTCTTATTAGTACTTGCAAATCATACAGTCTAAAAGACACAACCAAGCAACCCTAGGCGATGTGGGAATACAGTACATGATAACAAGCCTGTTTCCAAAACTATTTTTCTTACATGTGTGGTAAGACAGATACATACAGATTAAAAGATCAAGGAAGAAAACTTATATTTTGGTCAACGCGTTAAACTGTGATCTCAATCCGTCAGTGACTTTGTTATGTTTCTATCAGCCTCATATCAAACAGAATTTTCTTTCAGAACTCCTCAGAGCTGAGACTATTTGCAGAAAATTGCACAATAACAAAGAAAACCACGTTTGAAATTTCAGAGGTTGATAGTGCAGACCTGCATTCTGGACTGCACAAGACATGAATTTCTGCTCTGACTATAATCAAAAGGAGGTAAAATGCTGATGTTAGTAGGAAAGCACAAAGCCTACAGCAGAACAGCAGGTAGGAAACCTGCTGTTTTGGACCCACCTCGCATCCACATCTACTCACTTAAAACCTGATGCAAGAACTAAAGAGTTGATGCTGTTGCTACCTTTAAAAGAGCTCCCTACTTCTATGTCTCATTTTAACTGTTATTCCCCCTTCCACTGGTAATGAGCAGAAAAAGGATCTAACCAGACCTCTGTGTTGACTCTGCACAGCAACAAGCCCAGTTACCTGGCAGCAGCAGCAGATCCATTTTTCCTGTCACTGGCTGTAGGCTCTGAAACAAGAGGGAAGGGAAGGACAATTTCAGTGTCACAGTCTCTCCTGTCCTTCTAAGCACCCCACACCCAGTGAGCTGAGAGGTTGAGTAATGTCAGACAAAGAGTCCTCAGGCCTCCCCACCCAACTTACCATCACAGCCCCGAGCCTATATACATGTACATATGCAAGTTTTAGGCTATTTGACTGAATGTCACTGTTCTGATTAAAATGCTATCAAACTTGTTCATTCAGACCATACTTTCAGTATCTTTTCATTCCTTAACATAACCAAACTCTTTTTCTGTCTTGTGATTACATGTCTCACAGAGCACCCACAAACAATTGCAATGTACATTGCAAATGCACATCACAATTTTCAGTCTGCTGGAAATATCTTTCCCCCACAACAGAGGCCTCTCTTCTCACTGCCCAAGAAGAAAAACTGCAAGATTTCAGAGACCATCTCAGGGAATGCCATGGAGAGATTCTAAGTCAGGGTGTTGAAGTCTAGTACAACCTGTATGTTCCAAGGTTTCAGTCTCTTACTTTCCAAGCAGAACCGCAGGGATTCCTCACTCCCATCATTCACAGGGGTAACAAGGTTCATTTGCAGAGAGAGTTTTGCATCAGCCTCAGGAACTACATGAGAATCTCCTTTTTCACACACTTCTGACACATCTGTTGATGCCACTGCACTTTCCATGGTGACATTGTTGGTCCCCATTGTACCCTCAGCTGTAACATCACTAGTTGCTATAGTGCTGTCTGGACAACTATCAGCCACTGAAAATAGGAAAACAAAGAAGTAAAAATGGAAATAGCCATTGTGGTTCCCACTGCTGTGGTTCAGGGCCCGGTTTGGTTTTGAAACTGCTTCACTGCATGCATTATTAGTGATAGCGCAGTAGTGGAAATTCCTCTCTGGTCATCCTAGAGTTCTGAGAGGATCAAAGTTTTTTAGCACAAGTATCATCCATAGCTTGTGATGAGAGCAGAATGATTTACTATTTACCAGAAATATGCAATTCCTTTTCTCCAACACATGCAAGCTGTTATTTTGTGAACCCAGCAGAGAAAGTCTTGCAAAACGATGAATGCTGGGAACAACCTTCTTTTAATTTAAGTGCTTTCACTACTCAAAGGGATCTTTTGCATTCTTTAATGGAGTTATATATGGGAATGCAATGAAGGAAGGTATGTTCCATACAACCCCATACTAAGGTAGCAAACATCTTCATTACAGACCGAGGAAAGAAAAAGAGGGATGAACCCTCCTCAAACAGCAGCAATGTTTTTTGCCAAGACAGGTTTGAGTTATCCTATGATCCTGCATCTAGAATAAAAAGTTCCAAACTGAAGAGAACCATTTGGGTCAAACTCACCAATTGGCGTGCTGTGTCTTCTAGGTCCCATTTTAAGCTGGCCAGTAAGAGGTGGTGTTATGCTGGTCAAGGGCTGAATGATATCACCCTCCTTTGGCAAAGTAAAATGAAATGGGGTTCCTAAAAGACAGGGAGAGCCAGGATTAGTGATTTCAGGAGTGTACTCCAGTCCACGTACAAAAAGCAAAAGTTCACTGCGGTGTGGAAATGAGGAAAAGCATAACCCTTGTGCTATCCTGTACAAAAACCTCCTGAACAGTTAGTGGACTCAGGGTTGCTGCTCTAACTGATCTTCCTCACTTTTCATGTGGAAAGTCTCTCTCGGTCGAAGTCTGGACTGTGGTCTACTTCGACGCAGTTGTCTCCAGAAGCTAGATGAAAGCAAGACTAAATATCCTCATGTGAAAAGGACTTCTGCAGAACGCAGGTTTTCTTGAAAAGTGCTCAGGATTTTGCACAGAGAACAGAAACAAAGCCAGAAACAAAAATGAAAGATAGGACACAACTGTATTGGCAGAGCTATGTGTTGCCTGAATTAATAACCTAACCTTGCACAGAATGGTGTATTATCATCATGGATAACAGAAGAGCAACTGACGTCATCTACCTGGACTTGTGCAAAGCATTTGACACTGTCCTGCATGACATTCTGGTCTCTAAATTGGAAATACGTCAATGTGATGGATGGACCACTTGGTGGGTAAGGAAATGGCTGGGTGGTTGCACTCAAATAATTCTGTTCAATGACTTGACATCCATGCGCAGACCAGCAATGAGCAGTGTCCCTCAGGCGTCGGTACCGGGACAGGTGCTCTTTAACATTTTTGTCGGCAACATGGACAGTGAGATCGAGCGCACCCTCAGCAAGTTTGCAGATGACACCAAGCTGAATGGTGCAGTCGACATACCGGAGGGAAGGGATGCCTTCCAGAGTGGCCTGGACAGGCTGGAGAGGCTGGAGAAGTGGGCTCACGTGAACCTGATGCAATTCAACAAGGCCAAGAGCAAGGTCCTACACCTGAGTTGGGGCAATCCCAAGCATAAATACAGGCTGGGTGGAGAACAGATTGAGAGCAGCCCTGAAGAGAAGGACTTGGGGCACTGGTTGATGAGAGACTCAACACAAGCTGGCAATGTGCACCTGCAGCCCAGAAAGCCAACTGTATCCTGGGCTGCATCAAAAGAAGTGTAGCAGGCTGAGGAAAGTGATTTTCACCCTCTGCTCCGCTCTTGTGAAACCTCATGTTTAGCTGTGGGGTCCCCAGCCTAAGAAAGACATAGACCTATTAGAATGGATCCAGAGGGCTGGAACACCTCCCCTGTGAAGACAGCTAAGAGAGCTGCGGTCGTTCAGCCTAGAGAAGAGAAAGCTGTAGGGAGACCTTATACCAGCCTTCCTGTACTTAAAGGTGGCCTGCAGGAAAGATGGGGAGGGACTTTTCATCAGGGTGTGTAGTGACAGGACAAGGGACAACAGTTTTAAACTAAAAAAGCATAGATTTAGATTAGACATTAGGAAGAAATTCTTCACTACGAGTGTGGTGAGGCACTGGAACAGACTGCCCAGAGACACTGTGGATACCGCATCCTGAAAGTGGATGTTGGAAAAGTGGAAAATTGGATGAGGCTCTGAGCAACCTGATCTAGTGGAAGGTGTCCCTGCCCATGGCAAGGGTTTAGAATTACATGAGCTTTAATGTCCTTTCCAACCCAAATCACCATATGATTCTAAATAGCTAGCCTTGGGTCAGCAGATATACCCCACTTGGACATAGTCCTGTGCAACCTGCTCAGGGTGATCTCAACTGAGCAGTGGGTTGGACCAGATGACCTGCAGAAGTCCCTTCCAACCACAACCGTTCTGTGATTCAGATAGCTACCTATGAGCTTGAATATATAGCAACAGTCAATGAACAGTTAGACAATAACATCGGAAACTTGCCATCAGAGTAAACTTTTAAGGGAAATAACAGATATTGCAGTATTATAACCAGCTGACAGCTGCCACCAGAAGGACATTAATATGCAAGCATCAGTCTTTACAGATTACATGGAATTTTTAAATAAGATTAAAAGAATAACCATTTCCTCCCCCACATTATGGTCAAAATTGGTTTTCATCATCTTTAATCCTAACCTTCGTTTTCACAAAGCATTGCTCAAACAATGCAAATCACATTATAACTTCTAATTTTAATAGGCATGTATTAAAAAATAGCAAAACTAAACAGTATTGGAAATTTTCTAGTAAAGGTTTCAAGAGCTAGCACCAGATACTCACATACAATTTTTATTTATCGCAAGACATAGTGCATCATTCTGCAGTTACACAAGATGCTCACATATAATATACACAACTGCCTTGGGGGAAATGATGCCATAAATACATGACAAAGACATAACCCACTCATGGGGGAAGGGGGAGGGAGAAAGAAAAAAAAAAAGATAGCCTGTAAAAAGTTATTTACTGTCCTTTTGGAAACTCATCTTCACCATCAGCCACTATACCACCACAGGTTTTGAAGATATGGTTCAGCAACTGCAATATCCTTAAGATCATCTTAGGGACTCCAGAGTGTTTTTGCAGTGGACAGGTATTTCACAGAACAATGATATTCATACTTTGTGGGTTCACTGCATATCAAAAGGCCAATTACCATTCCTCTCAAATGGCTTTTGAATGCCTGACCCGAAAAAATGCATAGTATGCCTGAAAGCTTAATTACTTTCACCTATCTGTACCAACCATTCAAACAATGAAAGGTTGTATTTCTCTAAAATCTTCTCCTATATCCTTAAGACCATCATCCTGTAACATTTGCTTTTATCTTTCAACATCAAAAGATCCAGTCTTTCTTTGGCTCACTTTGCCGCTCTCCAGTTTGCTAATGCTAAGGTATAAAAAATTTCAATTTCTTAGATAACTTTCACAGGGAGAGTTGGATGTTTTACAGCACAGTGCAAATAGCAACTACCAGCATAGCACAAAACTACACCCTTAGGAGACAATCGATTCTTCCAGCTGTGCATCAAGCTAAGCAAAGCAGATTTGTTATCCTCTTCTCTTGTAGATGAAAATTTAAGTCTCACTCCATTTTCTACATGTGGTGACGCCTCTTGCACACTATTACTGCATAGATAGCCAGCCTGAAGCTCAGGCCCCTCTGCTCTACTTCTTCTCCCTACCCATCACTTCTAAAAGGGATGTGGTGCATACTACGGCTCTCAGCCACATGAAGATGTGCACAGAAGACTATTAGTGGATGGCCATTTTGTCTTCTGTGCACACATCTACCCAATCGCTCTTACAGATCGTGCTACAGGATTATTTTCAAAAGAAGAAAGCAGAGAGGAAAGACCACTATGTGGAAGACCTAGGAACATTTTACTATCTAAGCAGCTAATAAAACTAGAGCAATTACTTATATTCAAACTGGTACAGTGTGGGGGAGGCAGGGCCAAAAATATCCACAACCAACACAAACCATGACTTACATTCAAGAACTTCCGCTTTCTCTTTCAAAAAGCCATCTCTTACCTCTGCTCTTAACTCACTCACTAGTGCTGCTAGACAGGACAAAAGCTTGATTACATCAGTGTTCTCTGTTGGTATGTTATACCTACCTGTGATACATCAAAAAGGACTAGATTAGCAAATAAGAAAGAACTGTATGTACTTCTAGAAGCCTTCCAGATCATCCCTTTTCTCCCCCTACTCTATCATATTCCATCCTATGAGTGTTTGTTTTTTTTTTGTAGAATAAATGAACAGTTCACTTAAGCTCATTCAAGGCAACTTCATAAACAGGAGGATGTGCCCCTACCCACCTCACCATTGGTTTCTACTCCTGCTTCTTGGACTCTTCAAGATCCTTCTAGTCCTCACCCAAAGTTTGTGCATACTAATGTATGCTTCATTATCTGAAGATTTGCCTCCTGTTGGAAATAACTGTTATAAGAACAAACCTGCTTAAAGAGAAGTCGGATGATGCTTTAAAGCTCTTCATACCTTAGTCAGTGTGATGGCAACAAAAAAAAAAAAATTACGATGCATACTTTTCCATTGCAGCGCAGGAGTCTGAAGGCAGCAGGCAGAACATCTCAAAAGCCTCAACTCTCTCGTAACATAGAGCAATCCTACGTGATCTCAAGGGACATGGACCTGGCTAAGAGCAAAGTCAGGACCCTGAACTTTAGAAGAGTGTACTTCCACCTGTTCGAAGAATTAGTGGATGAGTTCCCATGGGACAGTCCTTAGGGACAGAGGATCCGATCAGAGCTGGCAACTCTTTAAGGATATTTGCCTTAGAGCGCAAGAGCTCTCTATTCCCATACACAATAAATCAAGCAGGGAAGGTAGGAAACCAGCATGGTTGAACAAGAACCTTCTGGTCAAACCTAGGCAAAAGAAGGAAATGCACAGACGGTGGAAACAAGGCCATGTGCCCTGGGAAGAGTACAGAAATACTGTCTGGATGTACAGGGATGGGAAATGGATGGATGTCTGGATGGGGTCAGGAAAGCCAATGCACTGACAGAAGTAAACTTGGCAAGGGATGCAAAGAATAGCAAAAAGGGGTTCTACAGGTACATTGGACGCAAAAAAAAAAAAAAAAAAAATACTAAGGAGAGTGTTGCCTCTGACAAATGAAGACAGTGAACTGGTAACAACAGATGTGGAGAAGGCTGAGATACTGAACAACTTTTTTGCCTCAGTCTTCACTAGCAGTCAGGCTTCCCATGTCCCTTGCGTCCCCAAACCTCTACGCGGGGGACAAGAGAGCAAAGTCCCTCCCACTGTAAGTAAAGAGCAAATTCAGGACCTCCTGATGCAATATGAGTAAGTTCTGGGGAGAATAAGTGCTTTATATTTTTCAAGTGCTAAATAGTCAGGTACTGGAGCTGATATCATTGATAGTACAAGTCTTATATTGTCAGGGCAAGTAGCAAACACTGTGTGTCAGGTATCAAGTAATCATATGTAATTACCTGCTCCAAGCCAAGATCGCAGAACAGATCTTCCTGGAGGCAGTGTTAAGGCACACGCGAGACAAGGAGGTCATCTGAGACAGCCAGCACGGCGTCACCAAGGGCAAATCATGCCTGACTAATCCGGTGGCCCTCTACGATGGAGTGACTGCATCAGCTGACAAGGGAAGACCGACCGATGTCCTCTACCTGGACTTCTGTAAGGCTTTTGACACAGTCCCACACGACATCCTAATCTATAAATTGGAAAGATATGGATTTGAAGGGTGGACCATCCGTCGGATAAGGAATTGGCTCGATGGCCATACCTAGGGAGTAGTGGTCAATGGTTCTATGGCCAGGTGGGGGCTGGTGACGAGCAGTATCCCTCAGGGGTCTGTCTTGGGACTGGTGCTTTTCGAGATCTTCATCAAGGACATGACGATAGGATCAAGTGCACCCTCAACGAGTTTGCAGATGACACCAAGCGGAGTGGTGCAGTTGGTACGACAGAAAGAAGAAATGCCATCCAAAGGGATCTGGCCAGGCTGGAGAAGCGGGCCCACCATGTGAACCGCGTGAGGTTCAGCATGTCAAGCGCAAGGTGCTGCACCCGGGTCGGGGCAACCCCAGACAGGAGTATGGACTCGGAGAACTGTTTGAGCAGCTCTGCAGGGTTGACCTGGGGGTTCTGGAGGACGGAAGGCTCGATGTGAGCCAGCAGTGTGTGCTTGCAGCCCTGAAGGCCAACTGTGTCCTGGGCTGCATCAAGAAAGGTGTGATCAGCAGGTCGAGGGAGGTGGCTGTCCTCCTCTGCTCTGCCCTCGTGAGGCCCCACCTGGAATCCTGTGCCCAGGTTTGGGGACCCCAGCACAAGAAAGATGGGGACCTGTTAGAGCGAGTCCAGAGGAGGGCCGCAAAGATGATGAGAGAGCTGGAGCACCTCTCCTGTGAAGAAGGGCTGAGAGAGCTGGGGCTGTTCAGCCTGGAGAAGAGAAGGCTCAGGGGAGACTTCACTGCGGCCTTTCAGTGCTTAAAGGGGTCTTATAAAAAAAAAAAAAAAAAAAAAATGGAGGGGGACTCGTTACTCAGGTACATAACAACAGGATAAGGGGGAACGGTCTTAAACTAAAAGAGGATAGGTTTAGATCAGACATTAGCAGGAAATTCTTTGCTGTAAGGGTAGTGAGGGCACTGGAACAAGTTGCCCAGAGAGGCTGTGGATGCCCCATCCCTGAAAGTGTTCAAGGCCAGGCTGGATGGGGCCTTGGCCAACCTGACCTAGTGGGTGGCATCCTTGCCTATGGCAGGGAGGTTGGAACTAGATGATCTTTAATGTTCCTTCCAACCCAAGCTGTTCTATGATTCTATGACAACTCTATTATTTAGTGTAATATAAATATGCAAGATACAACCACAAGCATTAATTTTCAAGTTAATTTTCTCCAAACATGGCTCATTTTACACCTCTCTTCGGAATGTAAATCAAGCTAAATGTGATGTTTTTAAGTTGTATTTAGATTTATCTAAGAAAAGATGTGTTAAGTATGATATGCAAGAGAAATATTACCTCAAGCTAAAAGAAGTTTTATTCATGCTCTCTTGAAAAAGAAGCTGGGGATTGTGAACTCAATGAAACCCCATACAGAAGTGGAATATAACGTTCAGCTTCATTATATAATTATAGCTATTCATCTTTATCATCATTCCAGCAGTGTCCTGCCAAACAGTTTATTTAATAGAACCAATACTCTTGTCAAATTCGAAGACCTATACTGTTCTCTTGACCATGCCACATCATCTTCAGAGATATCCAGTCCCAGCATAGCAAATGCCCCATGCTTGTTAACATTAAAGTCTTTTTTTTTTTTAATTCAATTTTAAAAAATGTATTTTCTTCTACACAAAAAGTTATTTTCCTTCTTTCAGTTAGAGGCAATTAACAATACAGTATCTAAAACATCATCACTCACCTTCATGTTAAATAATATTTGATCTCCTCCGTATCTTTACACTTCCCTAGTATCTAAAATGGCTTAATAGAAAGGAAATAGGTTTTACTATACTGATATCAAGTACCTTCATTCTTGCCATATACAGGATTCTACACAAATTGAAGTTATCAGATTTTTAAGGTTTCAGAATTAGGGGTCATCAAATGAAACTAATACCTGGTGAAATAAAGACAGTTGGGGTATTATTTTTTTAAAACTCAGAATATAATTTAAGATGTCAATCCTCCTATTGCAAGAACCTTTGATGCCTAGAACTTTAAAGAGGTTAAAAAAACACAGTGAGAATTTTCATGGAGGGAGAGAAGAACACCTATTCAAGAAAAAAAAAAGTTCCTAAACCGTACATTTTTGAGTGATGAAACAGAGGCTTCTGGAGAAGTATCTCCCCACTACATTTTTGCTCTTATATTCATCCATATGCATCTGCCATTCAATATTGGGGAAAATACAGGGGGAAATTGTATACCAAAGTAGACTGATTCTCTTCTGACTGGTTAATTCCTCAGTTCACAGAGAACATGATTTTCAGTCTTTAGTTTAGTACTATTACATGGGCACAATGAGCTTACTGCAAGCCCCTAAATGGGAAGGACCAAAGAAGGGAAAAAAAAAAAAAAAAGAAAAAAAACACAATAGAACATCCATACCATTAAATGGCAACAAAATAATCTAACAAAGAGGCTGGTATTATTGGTCCACAGAATATCTAAAACCCTGGAAATGCAGATTTTGTGCAGAGCCTCCAAAGTCTGATACTGATTGCACACAGGAACAAGCTCCCCAGGGAGGCAGTCACTGCACCAAGCCTGTCTGAATTTAAGAAGTGTTTGGACTGTGCACTTAGTCACATGGTCTGAACTTTTGGGCAGACCTGTGCGGTGCCAGGAGTTGGACTTGATGATCCTTACGGGTCCCTTCCAACTCGGGATATTCCATGATTCTGTATTTTTTTCCCCTAATTTGAAAAAATGAATCATGATTAAATCAGACCACTTTTAAACAATAGTGAAAGCTTTCCCTAAATCTCACTGAAGTGGCAGCCCCCAAACTTTGTACAAGAATTTGTGGAATTCAGATGTACCCCAGCAACATACCCTAAATCTGAAACTGATGACACTACTGTCTCAGTTGACAAAACAAATGCTACCAAATTGCCTCCAGCATGCCATTTGCTTAGTGCTTGGTTCCCCATGCAAACAAAGACCTTAAGTCAGAAAACGCATGAAATCATTGCATTTCTGGTCAACTGAAACGCTCTTCTTTCTTGCTCAGCAACAGCCAGAATTTTGTTATAACATTCTGAAAGAAATTGTTTGTCGCTAGTTATGGGATGTTAAAGAAAGCAAAACCAAAAAAACACTTAAACGCTTCATTGGTAAAACCGCATTCAGAAGAATGGGTGCAAAAGTTACATCAGTTAAACTGGTATGATAGCTGGCATACTAAACAGTGCTCAAAAATACAGACTGATTCATATGAGTTCATTATTGAGAAAGTGGAGTTTTTAAATCTAAGCAAAGAGATCAGAACCCCCTAAAGCAAGGGAATTTTTGTATGACTAAACATATACTTAGCTCAAAATAAAGCAATCATGGTAGAAGTGTTTCTCAGATGTCAGTGATATTAAAAAGCTATGGCCACAAGGCTCCATGTGGCTTGAAAGTAATTTAAGCTTTATTTTGCTTTAAAATAGGTCAACAGATATTAATAGTAAAGTCCAGCTTGAAAAATGCTACTGTCCTTTGCTGGAAATCTCTCCAAAACTGATGACACACATAAGCATTCAAATCTCTCTTCTCTACCGCACTGTAATCTAACTTCTACAGATATGAATATTTACCTGTCATTTGTAACTTACAACGCAAAATACCTTCATCCTATTTTTGAGTATCTCAAGTTTTTGTTGCCAGACAGTTCCATACTATTAAACAGCTTTTTGGGGGGTATTTTCCAAACTTGTCAGAAAATTTGGTATTAAAAGCACCCAAGTATTACACTCAATCCCTTTTCATCCAAATCTCCATCTAGCACTTCAAAGTCATCTCACCTACGTCTGCTCAGACATAAAGAAGAAAGCTCTTCATCTTGTTCCTTTCTGAAATCTGCCATTCTGACCTTTCCGAACAGGATCACATGTTCCAGAAGTCAGCACGGTTCAAGGTCACAAGAACTGAAGAAAAGGGGAGGGAAGCATATAAGAATGCACTCAAAAAGCTATCAGGAAGAAACAGCCAAAGCTGTCATAAATGGCAGGATCATAAGTGGAAAAAAGTAAACAAGTAGTTCAGAAAATAGCAAAAAATATTGGACTAGTGAGACTGATCAGAGAAGTTTTGAAGAAATATACAGGTCTTGATAAAAAACAAACCGTAAGTTGGCAGAGGACATAAGTGAGATATCCCCCACTGACAAAGAATAGATCTCTCGGTGACAAAGAATAGAAAATTGCTCAGACCAGTTATTAGCTCTGAGTCCATAAAGGGAAAAATAAGACTGAACATTAGGAAATATGTTTGAGCTGTATATCTTACACTAATTTCTCAAAATAAAAACAAGAAAACATTGAACAAAGCTCTGAAGAACAGACTATAGGACAATACTACAATACCACAACCTTCAAGTGCTAGGAGTGATTCAAATCTAGTCCATGGTTGTATAGGTTCCATAAAACAAGATCATAGACTGGTCAATCTGAATCTACCAGGTGGTTCATAAACATCTTCCCTGTTGAACATCTCATTTAATTTAAATAGCACTCCGCAATTATATTAATCTTCTACTGTACTATAATTGAATGACTTAGATAATTCAGAGCAAAAACTACCCAAATCACTGTAGAGACTTAAGTAAACATAAACTAACATACTGGTCTGCTCACATGTAAAGACAACAATCACCTATTGAGAGCTAATGTTTCCACACACTCAGCTTTTAGTCACCAACTTCAGGAGACAGGAAGTTACCTACTGCCATCACAAGATGGGGAAAACTCTCTCCTCTCCTTCTCTCTGATCCTGCAGTTTATAATGAAAAGTTACATCACAAAAATGTGTATGACTTAATACCAACTAAAACACTGTCTTCTATTATTTTCTCATTTGAGGAGAACAGAACTGCTTTAAAACAGAGCCAACGAAGAGGCAGAATCTCCACAAAACTCAGGTACAGCGTTCCAGATTCCTTAACTACACAACAGCAAGTTAAAGAGGTTTCAACACTGAAATGAAACCACGGTAACATTATAAAGAGTTCATGGCTCTATTCAGACAAACACTTTAAGGCAGCATTGTTGGGGTTGCTCCCTTTCATTGTTTCCAGACACTTATTTCCCATCCTTGACCAGCACCAGCAGTTATGCAGAGCTGCATGGCAAAACATGAAAAAAAAAAAAAAAAGCAAAAAAAAAAAAAGCAAAAACAAACAAACAAACAAAAAACACTTTTCAATCTGTTGTTGGTTAAGCTTCAGACAGAACTGTTCCTTATTCTATCTCACTTCAAAAAATCTTGTCCCAGATTTAAAAAAAAAAAAAAAAAGGGGGGGGGGGGAGGTGGGGATACACAAGGATACGTGCAAAATAGGTTAAACTTCTGTCAGTTTTTACTTTGCTTCATGACAATGCCTACTGAAGAGCAGCTTATGTGAAAGTAAAAAGCATTCATCTTTAAATTACTCAAGATAGATTTGCTATATTAATGTCTCGCTTAAAGCTGCTCTGTATGTCTCCACAAAGAAAATCCTCCCCTGAGAATGAAAGGAGAAAATAAATAAATAAACAAACAAACAGTAAGGACACCTAAAAGGGAAGTATAGACTACCACAGACCCTTTTCCTTTCAAGGACACTACCATTGTTGCTTCAGGAAAAAAAAAAAAAAAAAAAAAAAGCGTTACAGAAATCCATCAGCATTGCCAAGGTCAGAACATTCCAAGTTTTCAAAGTTGCTCAGAGTTTCTACCATAAAACAGGAAGGGGGTGTTAGGAGTATGAATTACTTTTCATCACTGTCGCCTGCAGCAGTGCTGCAACGGTGAAAAAGGGAACAGCACCTTACACACGTTAACAGTAACTTTCACTGCTGCTCTGAAGATAGGCTGTTCAACATCCATTCAGAACCAGCGCTTCCCAAAAACTCTGAGGACTGTACACAGCCCCCTTGACATTATTCAAAGTATACACACCTACAAACTACTAACCTAAATTCACTTACCATTGGAAGGACTGGGAGACTTAGCAGCTACCCTCTCCTGTGGCTGCATCTTCTCTTCTTGCTCCAGATTCCTTGTCATAGCAGTATCCTCTGTACTCTTCTGTATACAATTCTCCTGCTGAGCCACAAGCATGTCAACCCCTTTCTCCTGCAGTGGTGTGTGATTCTCCATTTTCATTGCCTGGTCTAATTCTGAACCATCTGGGTGGCTTTTCACACACAATACCACTTCTGATGGAATGTCAGTCTTTAATCTAGGAAACAAATTGTTATGCTGTTCCATTAACTCCCCTACAGAAGGCTTAGATAAAACTTTACTGAGTTTTGGCATGTTTTCTGAAGTAGCTTTAGAGGACAGTTTATCCATGTTCTTTGCCTCTCCAATGCCAGAAGTACAGTCTTGTAAAGTTTCTTTTACACAGCATTCTGGTCCAACCTTTCCTAATTCTTCGGTATGACCAGACAATTTTTTGCTATTTTTACCAGAGCCACCAGCAAAATCCACTTCCATGTCTTCATGACTCTGTACTTCCCTTTCAAGGATAAACCTCTGAGAAAGGGCTATGTTAACAAGAGACTCATCTTTGTTTATTTGTTTCTCTTCTACTTGCAGCTTTTCTTCTTGTTCTTCACATTGAGTCTCAGGAACTGCCTCAGGTTCAGAACTCTCTTCCAATGGATAACCCTGAGACCGTGCTTCTCTGCCCTGAGTACAGGACAAAATCTCAGGCTGACCAGACTGATGTTCAGCAGCTTGACTTCCAGAAATACACCCATGATCCTGATGAGCTGTAAGGGCTAGTGACTCATTTCCTGCTTCACCTGCACTAACTAACTGCATTACAGGCTTTCCTGCAGTTTTTATACCCTCTTTTTTTGCTTTTTCACAGTTCTCAGAGAGGGCTTGATGGCCTGCATCCAGTCTCAGTTTTGTGTTGTCATTCTCCACAGCACAAAGGCTCAAGTCTGAGGCCTTGCATTCAGGAACCTTCTGTACCCATAAAGTTTCACTATCTTGGCTAGTTTTCAGAGAGCCTGAACTGACTTCTGCTTTTGTAGACTCGCTACATTCACTTACAGAAAGGATCAGACTACAGGACTCAGAAGGCTGTGGCACAGAGTCCCCCATAGGCACCTTTGACAAAACATCTGTGGTTCCAGAGAGGTTTCCTGGTAAGCACGAACAGGTCAAAGCAACAGTTTTTTCTTCTCCTTCATGTCTCTTCTCTGGGCTCTGAGTTGGAACAAAAATATCCTAAAATGAAAAAATTGGCATTCTGAACATCAGGTTATCCCAAATTGGGCTGTTTATTATTTCCAAAAGATGATGCTAGATTACAGAGCAGAGCAAGCTCAGAACAAACCTATGGATTAAAACAAGCTTTGGTTGGTTGGTTGTTTTTTTTTTATCCATTTAAATAAGTGTTAACTGCCACATTCTTGCTACAAGAAATTATCATCATTCATTGCTTTTCAGTACCTCTGCCAGTCAGACATGATCCTTGGCTCACCTTTCCTACTACCAAATCATGAAGTACAGGGCAAGTATGGCAAATCAGTAGCTATTCTCAGTCAGACAAACAAGGGTTCTGGAAAGATTCTCTGTAATAGTTATATTAGCATGAAAACTCTGCCTCAACTACTGAAGTCTACTTCAACCTGTATTTTCTGCCTTAATTTAATTAAATTTGTTATATTGAGCTATAAAGCCACCAAGTGTCTGTTAAATCCCTTTGAACAATATTAACTTCCAGAATCAAAAAGCAAACAACAGATGGTAAGAATAAGCAACTTAAAAGAAATTTGCGCTAAGCGAGATCAAGCCTTGTTCAAGCCTTCTCCGTGACAAATAACGATTAAATCTATCTTTGTAGAAGTCTAGTTTCTGACGCAGTTTGAGATGCAGAATGCCTGGTTCAGCATGAGAAAGTAGAAGCCTTTCAAAGAAAGCAAGAAAAAAAAAAAAGCACAAGGAAAGTTTTTAGTGTAGAATAAAAGACAAAAAATCTACATTCAGTAACTCTCTATGCCCTCTTAAGCTGTTCTATATTTTCTCTGCAGGATAAACTGCCACACATATAGAGAAATATCATCAACATATAACCGTGACTGGTAGGAACAGAGAAGCTCATGACAATCAGTTTAGTAGGGAAGCCCCACACAGAAGCACAGAGGTTCGCTCAAAAATGCATTTTCTGCAATACCCCCACAAAAAAAAAGTCGGGATAGATATTTACATGAACCCTCACATGAGAGAACTCTGGTTGTGATGGTATAGGTAAAGATCCAGGAAAGAAGGCTGGGGCACTCCGGGATACTGGAGTTGAAGCCTGTGGGAGGACAGAAGGTCCTGGTGGGATACATGGGATAGCTATCTCCACTAGCGCCTCTCCCCTCTGCTGCTCCTGCATCAGCACCTCTCCCTGCTGCTCCTCCTGCATCAGCTCTCTTGCTTGTGATGGGATAGAGATATCCATCTGTTCATCTGGATTGAAAGAGCAGAAAATAAATTACTAGCAGATCTCTATGTTGTACCTACTTTCCAACATTCCATTAAGAGATTTTTATCTGCAGTGGTTTATGCAACTCTCTCATACTTCAATGGGTGAACCTGAAATCTTGGGGCGGGAGGGAGGAGTGGGGGTAAACAATAAATAAATAAACAAACAAACAAAATTAACACAATTATCTGTATCTTTAAATGAACAGGGTGAAGGGTTGGGGAGAGTTCATAACTATTTTGCTACCACAGGTCTACATTTCTACAATTAGAAATAAGTGTCTAAAATTTATACAAATTATTCTCTGAGGACATGTTTTCGGTTTTTGTTTTGCTATTTCTATTACAACGCAACCAAATTCAGACCCCACTAACTAAACATCTATTCTAAAGGTACTTCAGATTTTGTGCAGCAAATGAGATGGCAATCTTGCAGAAAGGAATGTCGATTTGTACTAGAAGTTCATGGATACGTTAACCCTGACAGCGAACGGGTACTTAGAGAAAATGTGCAAGAACCAAGGTATACAGAACAAGCTGTCTTTTGGTATGACCTTCTAGAATACATACATGTAACATATAAAAGCTTTTTAAAATATTGTATTAGCCATTTCACTTAGGGTAAGATGACTTTTATGACCCAGTTCTCTTTCCTACTGCCCTAACAGCATATATTTAAGCCATACCTACCTGTAGCAAAAGAATGGCTTGCCCCTAAGAAAGGAGGACAATGGCAAGAAGCACTCTCTTTTCCATATGAAGTTTTCCTCATCTTTCATGTGAAGGAAATTTTATCATGATAGCTATGCAGGAAATACTGACAGTATATTGGGATCTGAATTACAAATACAGATCTCCCTGCATCTGCCTCTTTCAGCATTCTCAAACCCACTTTACACTTTAAGTGTAATTTAAACAAGTTTTGAAAAGGCTAAAGGCTCAGACTAAACCACGAAGTACAGAAACAACCACAGGTGAGTATGCAGAAGACTTTACCTTTTGCTTGCTCCTGTTCAGTAGGACTGCTAGGGACAAGAGCACTGGATCCAAAGGCAACAGGAGATGGAACGACTAGGCCTGAAGAGCCACTGCAGAAAAAGGTAACATGGAAAAAGAACGTATATCACTAGAAAATTGATTAACTTCTCAAATGTAGATCCAGCTTGTCACATTAGGAGTCTTCTCACAAGAGCATGTCAGGTATTCTCTAGCAAAGTCTTGTTTGTTTGTTTGTTTAATTGTTTGAAAACAGAAATGCTGAGGTATTAACAGGCCAACTCCTGTTCTTACCCTTGCCGTCAGAGTGGATCCAAAGAGTGTTTATCAATATGGTGATAGGTGCTTTATATATATGTAAATATATAAAGACCTGAGAAATCATCATTGACCACACAGGCATCATTAGTTGATATCCCTGTTGACTGGAAGCTGGCAAATGCTGTCCCAGTTTTAAGAAGGGTGGTCCGTTTAAGAAGGGCAAGAAAGAAGACCCTGGTAATCACAGGCCTGTCAGTCTCACTTCAGTGCCTGGTAAACCAATGGAAAAAATACTCTGGGAGTTATTGAAAAACACACGAAGGACAATGCACCCACTGGTCATGGCCAACATGGATTCACAAGGGCAAAGTCCTGCTTAATTTATTTAATTTCCTTTTATGACAACATTACCCACCTCGTTGAGTAAGGGAAGGCACTTGATGTAATCCTTTTGGATTTCAGCAAAGCTAACAATATTGTTTCTCACAGAATCCTTCTGGACAAGAAACTCAAGCATCCAGCTAGATAAATGCATAATACGATGGGTGAAAAAATCAGCTGACTGGTCAAGCTCAAATGGCTATAGTAAACGGAGTTACATCAGGCTGGCAGCCAGTCACTAGTGGGATTCTCCAGGGCTTCATTTTGGGGCCAGTTTTCTTTAATGTTTTTATAAACGATCTGGATGCAGGACTCAAAGGTATACTAAGTACATTTGCAGATGATATTAAATTAGGAGGAGCTATTGACTCCCTTGAGGGTAGAGAAGCCTTGCAGAGAGATCTTGACAAATTAGAGCCTAGACAATCACCAACCACATGAACTTCAACAAGAGCAGGTGCTGGATTCTGCACCTGGGATGGGCCAACCCTGGATATACATACTGACTGGAAGACAAGAGGCTGGAGAGCAGCCTCAGGGAAAGAGATCTGGGGGTTTTGGTTGATGGTAAGTTGAGTATGACTCAATGGTGTGTCCTGGCAGCCAAAAGGACCAACAAGCCCAGCACTGCTAGCTGGTCGAGGAAATTGACTGTCTCGCCCTGCTCTGGTGCAACCTCAAGTACTGTGTGCAAGCTTGGGCGCCACAACATAAGGAGGTCATAAAACTATTAGACAGTGTCCAAAGGAGGGCAACAAAAAATGTGGTTGGTCTTGAGGGGAAGACATGAGGAGCAGCTGAGATCACTTGGTTTGCTCAGCTTAGAGAAGAAGATACTGAGGGGCAACCTCATTGCAGCCTACAACTTCCTCACAAAAGGATACAGAAGGGCAGCCAGGTGCTAATCTGCTCTCTCTGGTGACCAACAGTAAGACTTGAGGGAACAGCATGAAGCTGCACCAGGAGAGGTTCAGGTTGGGTATCAGGAAAAGGCTACTCAGAAAGAGAGGAACCTCATCACTAAGAGGTTGGTCAGGCACTGGAACAGGCTCCACAGGGAGGTGGTCACAGCACCAAGCCTGCCAGAGTTCAAGAGGCATTTGGACAACAATCTCAGACACAGGGTTTGATTTTTGGATGGTCCTGAGTGGAACCAGGAGTTAGACTCAATGATCTTTGTGGGTCCCTTTCAACTCAGGATATTCTATGATTCTATACTATAATTGAGGAAGACAAAGCACTTATTTGAGCTCTGGCTAGGAAATGATGATTAGAAAGTCACCTGACAACACAAACTTAATGAGAAATTGAGGAGACTAGACTCTGTCACTGCCTGCAACAGCACTAGTTAACATGTCAGCCATGGCCCGGTCATCTAACGCAGTTATTTTGAGAGCACCTCCTTGCTCTCCACATTGTACAGTATGAAAGAGATAATTACAGATAATTGCTACAGTGTATTCAGTCAACTTAGAGATAAATAATGCAGTAGCTAAGAAAGTACAAGCGTCAAGGGCATGGTTTTAAGATAGGAAAGACAAACATACACTGATAATGTGTGTGACGGGGAAACTGGAAAGTGAGGATCCTCCGGGGGAGGGGAAGTAGAGAGAAAGGAATAACCTTCAGGCTTCATTGTTGGTGGGCTGTGTGGGGAGGAAGCGTGGGAACACCACACTGAACATGAAGAAGAGAATTTTGGCCGGTGTTCTCAAAAGAACAATCAGCAATTTAGGTTCAAAGGTCACAGAGACCTTGCTAGAACACAAGCTGAACTGCTTTCTGCTTTGACAACTTCCACCTAAGACCATGCACATGCAAGAAGAGGGAGTAGACAACAGAGAAGGAGCCAGCACCAACTGTGAGACAGCAGAGCAGGGCAAAAAGTCAAAGGCAGAAGAACGTACATAATATCCACTATCATTAAAAAAAAAAAAAGAAAAGTCATCACAACAGGGTAAGTCAAAGAAAGAATTACCAACAGGTAGCTGGTGCTGGAATAGAGCTGATAACCCCAGCAGGAATCTTGTTGAGGCAAAACAGTTAAGCAAAGAGCTCTTTTCAAGAGTTGCCCCGGGGTTACAAGCTAGAAGCCGCAACTTCATTCTATATTCAGCTATACATACACCTTTATTCAGTGAACATAATCAAGGACACCACAGTAGCAAGATGTGAACGCTCTCTCCTAGATTACATGCTCTCCTAAGCGCTTCCACACAATTTCCTTATGCCACACACACATTCACAGTCGAAAGCGAAGATCTCAGAGTTCTAACAACAAAAATGCACTATCATTCACTAGACCAGAACTACGGTGATGACCTTTAAATAACAGAATTCATTCCTTTTGTGCATAATGCCCTCTCAAATACATCTTCTCTGTAAGATCTACTTATTAACCATAAAATTTTCTATCCTATAACTGACACTGTAATTTTTAACTATAGAACTACATGTTATAATCAGTAATACCTGTTCAAATCATGTGCACGGAAACTTGAGAACTCTATTTAACTAAGTACCAGCTCCAAATTGCAAGGTACAAACACAAACAGGTGACATGGAATCCAAACTAGCTTAACTTGCTTTTGTTGCACAAATTAAGGTAAACAGATAGCATTAGCAGTCTTTGAATAAAAGAAAGCATGGTGGAAATGGTACAGAAGCTACTACAACATAGTTTTGTGTTTTTGGGGGTCTTTTTTTTTTTTTTTTTTTTTGCTTACGTGGAATGACTCTGCTGTACAAGAGATCCCTGTCCAGAGAGCTGCAGGAGGTGCAGACTGCGGGCAGGGGTGCATGCCAGAGAACTTCCCTCTTCCACCCTGGTTACAGGACAGCCATTCCCTGAAACAATTTTGAACAAAAGGAAGTAAGATTAGAAATCTGGCCATTAAACAAGTTGATCAGAAAGTTTTGATGAATGATGTACACCTTACTGTAAAGTCACAGCCTATCCTTGTCTGCCTTTTTCACACAAAGGTGGAGAAGGACAGCATGTAGAAGTCCAGCATGTGAAATGTGATCATCATACAGTTCAGACGATAAAGGTAGTTTATAACTACAGAATAAGTTTTTTTTCAGACCAAAATGTACATATCTTTGTACTTGGTAATTAAAAAAGAAAAATTCCCAATGGCTCTAAAATTACCCCCCCTCCTTCAAAGACATCACATTGACCAGAGATTCAATTTCCGTAAGCGGTTACTGAACCTTTCGGGTACAGGAGGTTCACACACGAAAACATACTAGCATAATCACAGTTGTACGCAAATTAAAGCTAAACAAAAACCACTAAGTGAGACTTAATTTAGTACGTGCTTTGTAGACTGTGACAAGCTTCCCTGTCAAAACTTTTATTTTCTAGACCTGTAACTATAAGCATTGCTAAGAACCCTACTACTTCTTCTCAAACCTTTTAATTATGGATACCAAAACCAGACCTAGACATCCTCATACCATGACAATACAGCGATGACCTCTTTCCTGATGCAATTTCATAATCTCTTCTCTTTCAGGAAATGAACACTAACCTAGGTGGCAAGTAAGATCGACTGAAATCATGGTAACATTTTGGTTGCAGGGTACTGTCCTATCCCAAACAGGAACACCAATGATGCTAAATGATGCGAAGGAGTAAGGTGGAAACTACAAGAAGGATATTGAGTTGCTAGAGCATGTACAGAGAACAGCAACAAAGCTGGTGAAGGGACTAGAGAAAACAATGCTTATGAGTAACAACTGAAGGAACTAGCGTTGTTTAGCCTGGATAAAAGGAGGGATGAGCAGAGACCACAACACTCTACAACTAACTGAAAGGAGACTGTAGTGAAGTGTGCGTCAGTCTCTTCTATCAGGGAACAAGTGATCAGACATGAGGAAACGGCCTCAGGTTGCACCAGGGAGGTTTAGATTGGGTATTAGGAAGAATTTCTTCATAAAGAGTGATCGAGCCTTGGAATGGGCTGTCCAGGGAAGCGGTGGAGTTCTTGTCCCTGGAGGTACTTACAAGACATGTGGACATGACATTAAGGGACATGGTCTAGTGATGGGACTCAACAGGTGAGGTCGATGATCGGACTTGATGACCCTGAAGGCCTTTTCTATGTTTTGCCCAAGTTATGCAACGTAAGGAAGCCTACAACATTTACCTACAGTATTTAACCACACTTTAGATTGTGTGTCACTACAAGGCATGAGCATCATTATTACCAGTTTCAGAAGATCTTTTTATTATTATTACTTTTGTTCTTCAAGGGAGACGAGAAAGGAAAGGAAACATATTTAACAAGCAACTGTCACTGTTCTATCAAGAAGTGACATTTAGACACTGCTCCACAGTCCAGTGAAAGTTGTGGCCTTTCATTTCCAGTGTTCTCGATTTTATTTGAAATTATGTGAAAAGTACTCACAGCACTTCACACCCTAAATACTACACAACTGAAAATACCAAGCAGGAATGATTATGATGGCCTCTGGGATGGACATTCTTGCTCTATTTGTCTATTGTTACCTGTTACATTATTCTCAGGAAACATCTCCTCCTGAGTTGACAAGATATCCAACTCCTCATGACAAATACCAGAGGATTTCTCACTTTTAAGTGGATCAGAGACGGGCATTTCTTTCGTGGTATCCTCTTCCCCTTCCTGCAGAGCTCTGGGAAAGTAGGACACAGTCACTGACCTGAGAAACTCAACATATCAACTGCAAAACTGTAAAGTAAATTTACTGGAATAGATTAAAGCTATGCACTTCTATATACCAGTCAGAAAAGTGGAAAAAAAAAATCAGAAGTCAAAAAACACACACAAAACAACTTCTGGAATTTCAGCAAGAGAAATACAAAGAACAGGGACTGTTTTACCTTTCAAACTCCTCTGGCTGGCTCTCCAAAGCAGCATGCGTTTCTATGCCTGAGACAATTTGCCTGTCATGCACGTTCAGTTCTAGCAAGGTAAAGAAAAAAACAGAAGAACATTTGTCACTCAGAGGTCAACTGGACTAATACAGAGAACACGTGTAGCTCTCTAAGTTATGTATGTATATATAAAGACAAATTTTATATGAAAAAGATTTAGCATTGAACTATCAATAGAACAAAGAAAAGGATGGAATGAGGTTTCTGCCAGGCATGGAAGTCAGTATCTGATTGTCTGAATGTTTGTTCTAGAAATAAATTTGGAAAGACAGGTTCCAGAATCAGTGACAACATTTGGGAAGCAACAAGCAAACAAATAAACTAGCCCAAAGTAAAGACAAGACAAAATTCTATTCAACTAAGAACTGTGAACTCACTGTTGCACACTACCAATATGGTATTCAGAGAATCGTAACATCTATTAGTTTAAAAAAAAAAAAAAAAAAAAAAAAAAGCTACAGAGCAACAAAAACACATCTAAGATCATTTTCACATACCATCTTTAGAATCACTCTTTGAAGGTCTGGAAGAAGATGGGACAGCAGCTCCAGAGCGAAACTGATGCCTAGCATCTTCTTCATTGGGCACAAAGTCACTCTCAAAGTCCTGGCTCTGTGAGAGCTCTAGAGCTCCAAAAGGCAGCTGTGACATGCCTGTATCTAACATCAAACATCCATAAGTAATATATGTACCAAAAAAAAAAAAAAAAAAGCCATTTTTGCCATGGCAAAAGATACGCTAAGATACTGCCAAAGCCCCAAATAAACTAACAGACTCTCAATTCAGCTGTACCAATTAAAACTATAGTAATAGTACAGGGACAGCGACCATTACATCTAAAGCCAGTGTTAACTAGCAAGGTCTTATACAATGCCATTGAGTACTACTGTATATTTGGATACCAGAAAACAATCCTGATAATATTGATTCTGTCCCTGAAAGTCCTTTGATGACAACCATTATGCCAGTTATCTCCTCTGCCATAAAACGGCTCCATCTCCTAGTGGTCACCACGCATATTCTAAGCCATCCCTTGTCTCCAAAATCCTTGGTAACGATGATATTAAGTCCTCACGGATTTTCAAGCTCCAAAGCATGCAGACCAGATGCCAATGGAAAAAGATAACAGTAAGATGCAATGGAAAAAGATGCCAATTTCTGACCAATTATTGCAGGCATGACTACCCTGGTGGGACAAGTGAGGGAACAGAACTGAAAGCTACACAGAAGATTGATCAGATTCACCACCCAGTGACCTGAGGCGGAGAAGATACCTTCTACACATGGCGAGGTAGGACAGTCCTCAACATCGCTTCCAGCTCTTTCTTCAGTCTTTACAGGGGCACTGCAACAGAAAGACCTACTCACCTCGGGGGTTCCCGCGGGCTGCCTTCCGACAGGCCGCTGCTGCTCCAAGGAGCTGCTTCACGGCGGCAACGAGCCCGGCGGCTCCCGAGCCCGCCGAGGAGCGCAGCCCGGCACGGAGGCAGGCCCCGCGCGGCTGCGGCGCCGGAGACCCCGCGGACCCCGCTGCCGCCGCCCGTGCCGCAGGCCGCTCACGGCGCGCGGCCGCCATTTCGTCGGGCGAGAGCCCCGCGAGGGGGCGGCCGGCAGCCGGCGCACCTCGCCTCGCCTCGCCTCGCCCGGCGCCCACCTGCTCTCCCCGCCGGGCGGCGGCACCTCCTCAGCGACGCGGCTGCGCGGGCCGGCAGCGTCCGGGCGGGCAGGGCTCTCCATCGGCTCCGCAAGCACGGCGCGGCCCCGCGCCCCGCTCTCACCTGCGGGTCGCTCCCTGTCCGCCCCGCCGCCCGCGGGCGCCCGGCTGCCGGCAGGGCCGCGGACGATCTCCTGCAAGACAGGGGCACGCGTCGCGTCAGGGCCGGGCCGGGCCGGGCCGAACCGAGCCGGGCCGGGCCGGGCCGGCGCTCACCAGCACGGGGCTCGGGCTCCTTCGGACCGGCAGCCGGCGGGCGAGCACGCCGAGGCAGGCCTGCTCCGCGTCCTCCTCCGGGCCCGCGCTCTCGGGCTGCGAGTCCGCCACGATCAGGCAGGGCGTGCCTCGCTGCGAGAGGCCGGGGTCCGGCTGGCTGCCGCCGGGATCCATGCGGGGCGCCGCGGGAGCAGCAGCGCGCGGCGCAGCCCACCCGCCGCGGCCCTACGGCGCCCGCCCGCCGCCGCCCCGCGCCACGCTTCCCGCAGCCGCCATCTTGCAGCGCGCGGATTGGCGGCGCGCGACCGGCCCGGCCCGCCCCGCGCCGCCGTTCCGAGGGAGGCGCCGTTACCAGGGAGACGGCGGCTGGGGCGCCGCGGGACGAGCGGCAGCGGAGATGCCGCGGCCCCCGCGCCCTTCAGCGGGAGGCGCCGCGCACGCGGCCTCTCCGTGAGAACCGGGGAGAGGGGAGGGGCGGGGGCAGGGCAGCCGGCCCGCCAGAGCCCCCCTGCCGAGCGCCCTTTGTCGTTACTGGCACGCGAAAGCCCGGAGCTCCTCCAGGTCCGGCACGGAACTGAACGCCGCTCATCCCGGACAGCCGTGATGCTGTTCTATGTAAAATTCTAGGCACCCGAGGGAAGTGAAATGCGATTCATTTTCCTGCGTTAATACCAACGGTTACTGGAGAAGCTTGGGCGCAAGTTAAGACCACGTGGTTGTCTTTCAGCTGTAGAGCTAAACTTTTTGCTAAAAATTAGTTTGAACAGACTAATTCAAATCCTCTTTTGCAACTCTTCTTTTTTACTGCTGCATCTCTCCATGTGTTATAGATGAGAATTCTATGTATTTTATTTAAAAATCTGTTGTAGAACTGAGAACAAAGAAGACTGAAAAATAATACCTGGCCTGGAAAAAACTGGTAGTATTCAAAGTTATAGGCGTGAAGTCGCACATGGTAAAACCCTGAAAATAAGAGTTCATGTTAACAAATTTAACATGTAATGTGAAATCCAAGCTTGGACACTCATGTTAAGAATGTTAAACGAGCTATAAATATTTACAGTTCTCACGGAGGAAGGATGCTTTTTTGGCTGGCTGTTCACCTCTCAAAAGATGCTCCTTTAGCACACATTAAATTGTGTTAGTAAAGCTTTTTCTGATACACTAGCTTCCAAAATATGTACTACTTTGGATAGCGTGTGAAGTTTGTCCTGATGCTGAAGCACGCCGTGAGGCCTCTGACTACTAAATCCTCTTGAAAGCTGAAGTTGTTGATAGGCTTTTGCTACCCATCTAGAGAAGCCAGAGTTCATCTTCACAACATGCTTTATCCCAGGAACCCAACAAGAATACCAGGTTCCTTAAAGGACGGTTAGCAGTCTATGATCCCTAAGTGGCTCAGAAGTTTTAGAATGGGCTCTTGCAGTCTGTTCATTTTTTTTTTTTCATGCAGAATTCTGCCTCCATCAGACTGAAAGCATTTTAGATGGTCTTCCTTTGTGCTTACTCTCAACATTAAAACCGTAAAATTCCACAGTGTTTTGGTGAAGTAGAAAGTAAAGCTGCCTTCTAAAGCATAGGTGTTTAGCATGAGCCCTCATCTTTGGGGAAAGTTTGTGGTACACCACTACTGATCCCAGCTGGACTTACTAATGTTTCTAACCTTGCTACTGTGTTCCACTTCAGTGTTTATGAATATGCTCCTTTTCTTATAGAGAGAATATTACACAACTGTATCTTTCCTCACATCATCTTTTCCAATTCTATCATGCCAGCAGCACTTTTTTTATTAGCTTTTCCTACAGAATACATGTTCTTCATTAGAGCACTTGAAATGTCTACCTAAGCCAAGTCCTTCTTCAAAATCCAGACCTTCATTTGAAGGTGCTTTTACAGTAGATACTGTTAACACTAACAGGGAGGGAAAGTCAAAGGAATTGTGTTGTAACAACAGAAGTACATGTAAGTGGACAGAATTTATCTCTGGAAAGAAAAAAAGGGCAGAAAAAACAAAGAATGGATCTTGAGAAACAGACAACAATAAAACGGTAACTGGCAGGAGGTAAGATCTTATGCCACAAAAGAAGTTACAAAGGGATGGCAGTCTTTACTAAAGGTACAAGTGCAAACTATCTTAATACAAAGAAAGGATAACCCTGTACACCACAGGAAACTAATTTGACTCAGGTATGACATGCAAACATGGAGGAAATCATTCTGGCTTTCGTAAAAGATCAGTGTAAAAGAACGTCAGAAGCATATAGGGACAAGAATGAAAAAAGCAAAGGCCCAAAGATAGAAACGGTCCAAGAGCAAGAAGAAAATTATTTTATGGACATATTAGCAGGAAAACAACAACCAGAAGAACCATTGGTCTGCCATTTTCTGAGGGGATGCTGCTGGGAGCTCAACGTCAAGAAGGCTGAAGCATGTACTGCTCTTCTCTAAAATGGTTATCAGAGAACAGGAGCTAGCTCAGTTAAAAGACAATGACAATGGCCAAGACTTCACCCTTAAAGCCAGGATGAAACTTTTTAAAGAGTGCTTATCTAAGCCAGATACTTTAAAATCTGTTGAGCTTTCATTTTAAAACATGTTGTCTTAGCAGTTACCTTCTAGAACTCCTGGAGGATAATGGGGTGTCTGAAGACTAGAAGTGTCAAATGTACCAGTCTCTCAAAATTCCTTTAAGATCTCTGAAAACGTTGATAACATATCAAACAAATTACCTGTTTGTACCTAGAAGGTAATAAGGAGATGAGTTAGCAACCAACATAGATCTGCAAAGACAAAGCATATAATACCTGATTTATTTTCATGCCAGAACAGGCCTTACAAACAGAAGAAAAGTGGAAGAATAGCAACTTGACTATAGTACAACTTTCAGCAATATCTGTATGGGGTGATCATAAGCAAAAAAGGGATGCATACCTGTGATGAAATTTCAGTAACATAATTATAAAACTTACACTTTGACATTGATTCCATGTCAAAATGTAAGTAAGTTAGGATGAGAGTCCAAATGTAGATGTGCTGTGAAGGGATGAAAGACACAGACAATATGTCCTCGTTGGAGTTCTTGAACCAACTCCTGCAGCGCCGCGACCTTATCTCTTGTGAGTGGCCATTGATCCACCCATACTGGAGATTCCCTTTTCCATGCGAGATGGAGCATCAGTTGAATTTCTTGTATCTTAGAGAGTTTGCAATGGACAGTTGAAGCTATAGTTTATTTTATTCTGAGCATTCCTTTCTAACATAGTCTACTAATTGGGATGGAAAAATGAGAACCAGGTCTCCTAGTACTCATAATTACTTTCACTTTGAATCTATTTCTCTGTGTCTCAGAGCAGCCTCAGGTCCTATCCTCAGATGAGGATAGTATTCAGATGGAGAACACCGAATTTCCACAGGTATCTTAAAGGTGGCTGTAGCGAGGTGGGGGTTGGTCTGTTCTCCCACGTGCCTGGTGACAGGACGAGGGGGAATGGGCTAAAGTTGCGCCAGGGGAGTTTTAGGTTGGATGTTAGGAAGAACTTCTTTACCGAAAGGGTTGTTAGGCATTGGAACAGGCTGCCCAGGGAAGTGGTGGAGTCACCATCCCTGGAGGTCTTTAAAAGATGTTTAGATGTAGAGCTTAGGGATATGGTTTAGTGGAGGACTGGTTAGTGTTAGGTCAGAGGTTGGACTCGATGATCTTGAGGTCTCTTACAACCTAGAAATTCTGTGATTCTGTGAATACCAGATCTTGATTTCAAGTGAGAGTTAGATACAAGAACTAAGGCACCTAATAAGATACCTAGGCTTACTAAAGGACTAAGGGTGTTACCTGTCTTTGAAAATCTAAGTTTAAGTATCGTACTCTATTATCACAGTTGCTATTGTTCACAAGGGAAAAAAAAACAAACAAGTAAACAAACAAAACCTGCCTGGCCGATTCCTGTACAAATTATCCTTTGCTCTACTAACCCGGGAGTAAACACTGCATAGTCTACAGCATTCTCAGGGCCTGCGAGTCCGACGGCAAATAAGAACGCCCGGTATGCTACAGACCCAGAGGTCACTAAAGGCTGCCGTGCTGTTTAACATGGAAGATGCCTGGAGCTAACTGGAAGCCCTTGCGCTTACAGCTGACCTGGGGCAACTGCAGAGGCAGCGCGGTCACCGCCGTCTCCGCGTGCACGTCCCACAGCTCGCTGCTTGCAGCGCGCGGGTTAGCCCTGCTCCCCGCCACTGGACGCGTCCCCGCGCCTCCGCAGCCGCCCGGGACCCGCCCCCGCGCAGAGCGCTTCGCGCCCGCGCCGCGCCCTGGCCGCGTTCCCGCCCCCCCGGCGCGGCGGCCAGGCCCCCGCGCGCCCCCGGCCCGCCGTCGGAGCTCCCCGGACAAGGCCTGCGCAGCGCCCCGAGCCGCGGCGGCGAGGCCGTCCGAGGCCGGCCCGGGCCCAGCGGCGCCCCGCAAGCGCCGCCGCGGAGCTGCTCCGCGACTTCCGCGCGCTTCTCACGCCCGCAGGGACGGAGCCGCCCCGGCCGCAGCACGGAGGACGCGGCGGCCGCGAGCGAAAGGGGGCGACGGAAGGGGGAGGCCGCGGCGCCGCCCCAGCCCCGGCCGCCTGTACCTGGTCGCAGCCGGGAGCCCGCGAGCGGGGCCAGCGTCGGCGCTTCGGTCTGGGGCTGAGGCGCCCGAGCCGCATCCCCGTCGCCGGCTGGACCCGCCCCGCTGGCGGTAGGGGGCTGGGCCCCGCCCGACGCCCGCACCTCGGCTTTGCGGCTGGGGCCTGGGGCGGCCGGGGCGCTCAGGCGGACGGCGGGGCCCGGCCGGCCCCGAGGCCCGGAGTAGCGGGGCCCTCCCCAACGCCTCCGAGCCGCCTGGCCGCAGCCCGAGCCGCGGCGGGCAGCAGGGAGCCGGGGGACGTACCCGGAGGCTGGGGCCAAACGCCAGGCCTGGGTTCACAGGAGCTGGTGTGGTCTGGGCAGCTTGGGGCGTGTGGGTCCTGCCGCAGGCCGGCAGCCCTGCCACCTCTACTGCAAACACAGGCCACCGGAGCGGGAGGCTCGTCACCCAGCAGAAGGTCTCCGAAGCACTAGAGACACAAAACAGACCGTGTCTGCCTTCCCGCATCAGCACGGTGACCCCAGGGCCGGCAGCCCCCAGCACAGCACTCTGCTCTGTGTCTTTATTATCTGCCAGATGGCAAAAGAAGAGCCAGACCGAGTACTTCACAACTTACTGAGGTGACAGAGCCAGGAACTTGGTGCTTTCCTCCAGGGTTCCGGAGGACATGCTGAGGCGCAGCAGCATCCTTGGTCATTGCCCTGGCCTGCGACCAAAGGCCTTGATGCCATCCCCACAGTGTGGAGAGTCAGTGAGCTTTTACAGTCTTGGCCTGTACTGGCATCTCACCAGCACCACAGTGCTGACGAAGTGGCACAAGCTGACCAAGAAAAATGGAGGCATTTAGGTATGGGTGTGGGAGAGGAGCTTTTGGAGAGCTGATAGAATTTTAGACGTGGAGTCCCTCCTCGGAACACAGATTCAGAAAACACAGTGTATGACATCACACATTGCACATTTGATCCCTACCAGAGCCTGGAACTCTACTGTTTGTTTCCTGAGCTAAAATACCTTCGTCATTCTTGGAGGCCATGGCTGAAAACAAGGTCATGGGTTTTCTGATAAATTTACGTGGGAATGTGGGAGAAGGAAAGAGATCAGTGCATACGCCATTTTGGCCACTGTCATCCCAGAAAGCCACATGCCATCCAGCCATGGATAGTGAACACAACCCATACTCATCCCATCCCTGTGCTTTCATTAAACCTAGTCATGCCAGTACCCAAAGGGAGTTGCTCATGGTGGCAGCCAGGAGTGACAATCCCCTCTCAACTGTCTCACCTTTAGCCTCATACCAGCTCCCTGCTGCACTGTCCTTGTCACCTCCTCCAGGACCATGCCAAAGCTTAATTAATAATTAAGAATGATTAACTTGGCATTTGTTTTTAACATTAAATCAGTTTCAGAACAGTGTACAAAAATTACACAATGGCCCCTAGAGGGTGCCCTGCTGACATTGATGTCCTTTTTTGTTGAGAAAGATTAATTCTGGATCCTGAGAAAACGCTTCCTAAACTTCCAGTGGCTCGATTCAAGAGTAATATATGGCCAAGTGACACTATGTTTCTATCAAACTTTAAAGGAAAACTAAGATAATTTTAAATAATTTCGTACAGACGGATACATGACTGCACGACTTAGACACATTACTCTGACTTGTGCTATAGGATAAATATATGTAAACAATTACTTTCCTTGTGTTACCTTCTGAGACATGAAAGTGGAGGACTCTGCTTCCCTTGATGTATTTGTGGTATCATGAACTCCTTAGGCAGCAGGCCTGAGGACCGCTTCCTTAGGTCACAGCAATGCCCACCTTGCAGGATGGTCTCTAAGTCAGTCCCAGAGGGTAAATGAAACAGCATTTTTTGTAGATACTCTGTTCTGATACCTTATTCCTTATTGCACTTCTTTGTCAAACTTAATTTTAGTCAGATATTTCTTTATTTAACGTTGGCTTATTTCGCCTTTTGTTAATATTGAATTTCAGTGCAAACATAGAAGAATTGATCACTTAACCACTGTTCAGAGGCTGTGTACTCTAGAAGTAGTAGAGCACTGAAAGGTATACAATGGGACAAGTGTCAAGCATTGGTATTCAACAATGCAGTTTCTTGCTCTCCTATGACCTTCAGGCAAAGGGCCTCAGCATTAATCCAATATATGTATATTCTTAAGTTGTGAAAAGACTGACTCCAAAGATGTGCTCATCACGTGAATGTAACCAAAGAACAAACAAACAAACAAAAAGGGTGGGTACTTAATCATGTATGCCGTACATAGCTAGCAATACCACAGCCAATAAGCTTCCATCTTGGGCATGCGTGTTAGTTATTGGCTTACATATCACTTATGTTAGGCATAAATATGCCTAATATTCAGTAACATAAAAAGCACCATGTAATACCGAAGTTTAACTGTTTACCTGCAAGCCAGGATCACACAGTTTCTCTGCTCCTTCTTCTGGAGAAATTTTAGTATCACAACCTGGCTTTACCAAGCAAGGGAAATTGTGAAAGACATGCACAGATATGGTGGAAAGTGTAGTATCATAATTTCTTTGCACTGTTCAGTGAGGTTGCTGGCAACATGTACGGCTCAGTCTTCAAAAATCTATTCCATTTCTGCACATTTTTTATGCTTGTGCTTTGCCTGACTGTTTCAAGTACATTATTTTAATTGTTTTTAATTACGAGGAATGATTAAACAAAGAGGTAAGAATTCTGGCCACTTTGTATTTAATATTTAATGCATTAAAAATCACCTTGGGTTCAAACAGGAATTGCTGCATCAGCACAAATTAGTACCTTCCTTGGTCTGATAAACATCTACTTTAATTCAAAAGCTCTGCATCATTGGAAATGACACAATGAATACACAGTGATAATTTTATAGGTAGGTAAATCCCTGTCTTGATCAGAGCTGCAGTCATTCCAAATTTCACAGGAGACATTCAGTATCTTGCAAAGCCTTCTGTACAACAGAAGTTGGAAGAAAAGCAGGACTGCTCCAATAAATCATCCAGAGGGCTGAAGAGAAGCAAAACATATTAATTAAAAATATATATCAAAAATTAAAAAAAAAAAAATGGTTTGGTCAAACTGAAGGGCTTAGCTGTCTGTTTCTCTTTCTGTATCTTACAATACAACTTGGAAGTGTCAGTATAAATGGCAAAACAGTTCCATCTCTACAAGGAAGCATTACGAATGCCGGGCTCTTCTGCTCCAAGGACAGCTGTGATTCCTGCAGGTGAGATCAGGACCTTTATAAAGAGCAGAGTCCCTTTAGGAAGTCACCTATTGTTCTCTGCTACACAGAAAGGTCACAGCCAAAATTAAATTATATTTTACCTTGGTTAAAGGCAGTAGCCTTATTCAGATACTGCCATAGATCTCTGGCTCCCAGAAGTAATTTTATTCATATGGTCATTTTTAGCTAGGGAATAGAGAAAGTCAGCATTCCAGGCTAAAGGACTAAGATAATGAAATTAAGTAGATTGTTCTTCCTTTGATATTATGAAGATCCTATTTATGCTCTTTTGAGCCTGTTTTTTAAATCCATTTTTATAATGGTCATTTACCTGTGATTCATCAGCTACCTCTGTTCAGAGATACTGCTGTCTGCTTTTGCAACCTCTCATTCTGTCAGCACCTGATGCTTGTCAGGACCTGTGGTATCTGCACTCAGCCCCAGTCAGCTTGTGATGCTTCACAGGGGTGCCTATTACTGCCATGGTGCTTGAAAGCAGAAATTTGCACGTTAATTGCTCTAATCTATTGGATGCATCTGAAATGTGGATTTACAGGGAAAAGGAGGAAACTCTTAGGCTAGAAATCCCTCCTTTCGCTACCTGATGCAGAGCACACACACTAGGGCTGATGAAATGTAACACCAGTATGGCTGCACTGCTACTCCATTTCTGTTGTGACCACAGAGAGATCCGATTTACATCAGAAAACAACAGAAACGACGTGATTCTATCATTTGCTAAAGAACATGCATTGATCACGCTATGAAAACACCTTTCTTAACTGTCCTCCCAAGAGGTTCTTGTCACTATGGTACAGGACCATGCTTGGACGTTCTTTTTAAGCTTTCACTATAGTTTGCGTGCCTCCTGTTTCTTTTCCCCTTGGCAGAAAGCCAGCTGGAGGAGTCTCTCTGCACTGCAGTGGAAAGCTGCAGCTCTGGAAAGCTACCATGTCAAAAATAAGCAGCAAATGTTAAGACTGAATCACCTGAAAACAGAAGGCATTTCTACCAGCTGGTGTAAAAATCTCCAAAAATCTTGCATCTTCATATTTGCCCTCCGTGATCTACAATCCTACTTTCAAGATAGAATTTATTGTACGCTGATGTTTATTTGCAGGTTTCTCTCTTTACTCATGTATTTACTTGCTTCCATACAATCCCTTGAGACAAATCAAATTAATGATGTTATGCAAGGTACAACACACAAAAGTAAGTTAAACTGTTCTGATGCACTAATTCTCTATTTGTAAGATTTATTTATTAAATATCATAGCCAGCCACGTCGCCACAATGTAATGTAAAAAACAACCTATTGCAGCATCCCCTCACTCATCTGTTGAGAGTGAAGATCTCCTTTTGAGTAAAGATCTCAAACTGAGAAACTGTGTAAGCTAGTTACATCTCCAGTAGTCCGCAGAAATAACTGTTCTGGATTTTTCCCTCTTTCTGTGGCTGGCTGTTTTCCCAACTAGCTTCTCACAGAGGCTTATGACAGTACGGATTTTCAGATTCATATATGCTTGCCAAAATGCCGTCTGAACCTTCTGAGGTTTCAGCTGTGTCCCCTCGGCAGGCTTGGCAAGTCACAAAGGAACAAAGCAGGACAAGACACAGGTTTATCGTCAAGCCTCTTAGACTGTAGCTCATCTCTGTGGAAATCTTGCAGACTGCAGGGGGCAGAACCTGACGCTGCTTTAGGAAACACTGCAGATTATTTCTGACTTCAATCTTGTTTTAAAGTAGCTGGGATGCCTTTCCACTCAGCTTCATCAGCACAAGATGTCTCTCCATTCCTTCGTCACAAGAGACATGGATTTTACTACTTTCCGGTGCTTCTCCCTCGCTCGGCACACCGAAGTCTCATACACTGTGTTTGCTTGGTTGTTCCACATACTGCACTGAAGTGCTTTCAAGATGTGGCTAGCTAGAACAGACTGTTAGGGTTGTGGATCTGTGTCCTGAACTAAGGCCCTCTCTGGTCACTCTGCATGTTAAGAAGTCCTGTCTACACAGCAGGTGACTGTTCACAACCACTGTTTTACACCCGAGGGTAAAGTTCAAAGAGATTTTTCTTGTATACCCTGCTTCTGGAATCTAGGAAAGCTCATCATGTACCACTGGAGACAAGTACACGTCTGCAACTGAATAGGGAAAAGAATCGCCAGGAGACAACGATCTCTCTGTTCTGTTTACTACCGCGGGACAGAGAAGAAGGAAAAGTAAATGATGGCAAGCCTGGGCATCTTTTAGCACTGCTGGCTTCCATGATTTTATTGTGGATATTGCAATAACCCAATACGGGGCACTTAACAACCTCTGCGGAGTTTAAGCAGTACTTAAGCAACTCTCTCCCGTCAGATCAACAACGATTATTCTTTCACAGGCCGTGAGTTCGGCTCACGGCTCGACCGGCTCACGGAGCGCTGCTGCGCCTGGCCGGGGACCGGCAGCCCCGCCGCCCTGCGGCCCGGGACAGCTCGCGGCAGCCGCCGGCCGGGTAGCGACGGCGCCGCGCTTGGCGCCTGCGGACGGCGCGGGTTCGGGCAGGCCGGCTGCGCGCGGCCCGCGCCACGAGCTCCCCGAGCCGGCGAGGAACCCGGACCCGAGGCTGATCCCGGGCCGAGGCGCGGGGCCCCGGCCCGCGGAGGGGCGCGGTGCCGCCGGGCCCGGCTGCGGCCTCGGAGGCCGCGCCCCCTGAGGCCGCGCCCGCGTTCGCCGCAGTAGCGCAGCAGCGCGCGCCGGCCGGGCCAAGCGGGGCGGAGCTCGGGGCTCTTTAAGAGCCGTGCGCCAGTCACGGCGCGCTGCAGCAGCGGCCGACGGGTTGCCATGGAGACGACGGCCGGGCCGGTCGCTATGGAGACGGCAGCGCCCTGGCTGCCGGGCGGGCCGCGCGGCCGGGAGGCGCGGAGGCACGCGCTGCTGGCGGTGATCGGCGAGGTCGGGACGGAGCCGGAGCGCGGGGCGCTGCGCGGCGCCCTGGAGCGCGGTGAGGAGCGGGGCCGGGCGCCGCCGCCGCCGCCGCCTGAGGGGCCGCGCGGGGTGCCTGCCCTGCCGCCGCGCCGCCGGGAGGCGGACGCCCGGCCCCAGGCGGAGCCGCCGCCGGGTCGCAGAGCTTCGTCCTCGGCCCGGGGGGACGGGGCGACGGCGGAGCGGGGGGGCAGGTGTCGGCCGAGGCGGCGCGGAGCGGGGCGGGGGGGCCTCGGCGGCGGGGCCGGGCGTCATCTGCGGGCGGGAGGCGGCCGGGGCTCTGCTGCTGCTGCAGGCTGGCGTGCCTGCGGGCGTTCGGGCCGCGATCGGCGGGGGTGCTTGCCCTTTTTCCTTTTTCCCCTCTGCGAATTCTTCTACTTGCGTTAGCCAAATGCCTTCAGCGCTGTGCGCAAATGTCCGGAGTTTGAAGGCGTTCCGTGGTTCTGGAATCTCCACCTCAGTAGAGGAGCGGTAGACCGGGCCTTGCTCCCCTCGCCCCCGAGGTTCCTCCTGCCGAGGCTTTGTCTCGCCCGAGTGACTTCTGCAGCTGCCGGCGGGGGCCTGCGGGCGGAGGGGCTGCGGGCGGCCAAAGCCCGGCACATCGCAGGGCGAGGCGCGGTGCCGGCCGCCCGGCTGCAGCTGGCGATCGGCGCTGGGCGCTGCCCGGCGCCCTTGGCGAAGGGTCGTTGTCGGTGCGATTGGCCGCGGGGCCGTTCCAAGGGCCGGGGGCCGGGCGGTGGGGCGGGACGGTAGTTCTTGCTTTGCGGCAGCTTCTGATGGTTCCGAAGGAAAAAGAGAGGTTGGATTGCCGGCTCCGTGAGGACCTTGCGGCGGGGGAGGGGGTCCTGTTTCATCATGCAGTTTAGCGCATCACTGAGAAATGAGGGGTAGCTCATACGCTTGGAAGTTGGTATGCGCTCCCCTCGTTTCCAAGGTGCGTTGTCTTAAAAGATGCCAGTGATGTAAATATTGGCCACACTGCGCTATTGGGAGATACTTCTGTGGGTGTGTGCCTTTTGACCATCAACAGTACTAAGGGACAGACAGACGGTGTGATTTAAGAAGGGGGTGTAAAAACGTCGTGCCGTGTCCAGTTTCTCCACTTCAGCATCTTTACCATCCACCCGTCTTTGGCAGGCCACTTACCAACTACTGACAGTGCTTCATTCCATTTTCCGAGGGACAACTCTATTCAGCAGGGATAGATCGGATTTTGACCACTTAGGCTCTGAGAGGCTTTGAAGGGCTGCTCCTGCTTTCTGCACATCAGGATGGCTTTATTTGCTTGGGACTTCACTGAAATGGTGTGCCAACTTCCATCTCGATCCCATTTTTGAACGAATCTTTGAAATAGTGGCTGATTGGACTGTAAACTAATGGATTGAAATGCCAATACCCTAGGAATTCCAGAAAAAATAGATGCAAATTTTGCAATACGGATTGTTAAGTGCCATAACACATACAAATTCTACAGTTAATTGTGTCTGACCAGAAATGAAATCCTGTCAAGTGCAGCCATCTTTTGGCATAAGAGCTATTTAAGCAGGAGCATTGGTACATCTCTCCCAGTAGAAGTGAATGCCTTGCTCAGTAGCAAGTGAACTGCTGAAGAAGGTAGGAACCTGGATTACAGGCTTCCTTTTGTCACTGATGGGGTGCATGACCTCCAGCAAGCCATAGAGGAGTTTTCTCCACTGTGGAAACTGAGGGAATGGCCTCTTCTTGAAATAGATTGAGATCTGTAAGTTGAAAATTGATATAAATAACAAGAATCATTAAAATGACTGTGTGCGTGTCTTGAGATCTATCAACACACAGCATGTTATAAAGGTGGAGGCAGCTATACCCTTGGTCAGGGAGTTCTGGAAGCATGGAAACAGTACAAAAATGATGTATCCCATTTCTTAAGGGTAGCTTGCTGAAGAGGTTTCACATGAGGCTTGTGTAAGGGTAGAACAGGCTGCTAAGCAGAGGATTTGATTTCCTCAGGAAACAAAGCAGTATAAATAACAAAATGCTTTTGCCCTTCACAAAAGCATTTTTCTGCAACCTTGCAAGCCTAGGAAGAGGCTTATAGATCCAGTGAAAATCAAATTAACAAAACTGGCAAATAAAGTTGGTAAGCCAAACTTGTCTATCTATCTATCATTTAAGGATAAAACAGTTCGTATTTTGTTTCTTTCTGTTGGCTGTGGGGCCCTGCCTGCACAAAAACTTACTGGGAGGAGATACTTGAAAAGTAAGTGAATAAATCTCTTACTCTGGCTGAACCAGAAAGTGTACTTTCCCTTTTCTTCTTGGTTCAGGAGAATGGAATAATGAATATAGGATACTGTGGGAACCTGCTTGTTCTCACACTTGGTGCTTCTTATGCAGTGGCATTGTGTATCTGTGGAAAACGTGAACAACACCTATTCTAAAATGCCGTCTAACAAATACTGGTCTGATTTCTCTGTTGCTGTGACTCTTGTCCAGTTATAAAACAACATCTGAAAGACATTCTATGATATTAGAAGGAAATGCCAAATCTTATGAGCCAGTTATGTTGGCAAGAAATAAAGAAGTTTACAAGGGCATTAGGATAGAGATGGGAAACTGAGTTCCATGGTACCTTACCCAAGCTGTGTACGTGTGAAGAGCATGGGCACCTATAAACCTTGTTACGGTGTAGTCCGCACTCCTGTATCTGGAAACAGGAAGCCAATCAGCAAAGACAATGTTCTGACTGTCCTGCCATGGTATAAATTGAAACTGTGGCAAGGGGAGTGAGATTCCTTTCCTGGAGGGGAAGGAAACATTGAATAAATTGTGACAAGTAAGATAATGAGTGAAATGAGAATTTCACTTCTCCCTTTCCTTAATCTGAAAGAGTGTCTCTCATGTCTGTGTCTTAGAGGAAGTAGCAGTGCCTCAGATATCATCTATCTCTGCAGTAGGACACCAGGACTCTGGCACAGCAGCTAAAGTCAGCAGGATATGCCCTGCAGAGTGCCACCTTGCTCCTGTTTGGGTCGGAATGCTCATCAGCACTGCATTAAGAGGCACTTATATTTGACATTGGTTTAATCCATCATGCTTTCCAACGGTATTTCATAGGAAAACATTCTTTTCACCTTTTTGCTCCTTGTCTCTTATTGCACATCTTACTTTTACCTATTCCAAGGCTACACAGAAAGGAATAGATGTTCTGTGACACTGAAAGTGGCAGTAAGCTTTTTTGATGTTCAGAGGGTTTACTTTTTTATGCTTTGCTGTGCAGACTGTCGGTTGATAAGCTGCATTCCTCTGTCAGCTGCTACCAGAAAGAAACTAAGATCAAAACTTTCTTGAGTTTCTGTGGATTTTACAGGCCTCTAGACTACTGAACTGCGATGCAATGCTTAGTAACTCTGTCTTGGTTTTGTGTACAAAGCTGGAGCTTGTATCCTAGAAGGTACTGTTTCCCACCAGTAGTCAGCAGCTCTTGTGTAACATCAAGTTATGGTGCTGGAGAACAAAAACTGCAGTAACCGGGAATGGTATCTGCATGAAAAGTCAAAGTGCTTCACTTGGAAAGAGAGCAGATACTGGATGCACAAACAATAAAACTTTTTTCTTTATACAAGAGAGGACAGGTTTCCAGAAAATGGTGGAAGAATTGTCATCAAGGACCCCCCAAAAAATGGAGCTGAAACTCTTGTTGCAATAAACTCTTAGAAGTCTGTGATATTGTTCTTCAACAGCTGTGCTTCTGCAACCAGGAGCATAAGAGGCCAGAGTAGTGATTCATGGTGACTTTCCATTTCTATTCTGTGGTACCACAATGTAGTATCACACCATCCAGGAGAGGTTGTTCCTTACTGGTTTGTGAAGAAGATCTGATCTGTAGTGTTTGGTGTCATCTAGAATGTACAGCTGCTCACGCTGAAGTCTGAAGGTGACTTCCCAGCACAGCGTGGTGCCATTTGCTCCGGGAGCAGACACTGTTTCCTGCTGATATGAAGGCGATTAGCTTACAAAGATTATGTAGATTAAAGAGCAAACTCAAAGGGTCTTTGAGTAGGATCAGGGGCTTTGAAGGAGTGATTAGGCAGAGGGAGTTGGGGGGGGGTGAGAGGGGAGGAGGCTCTTGTGACTTGGAGGATGCTCAAGCTATAAGAGCATAGAAACCAGAGTGACTGAGGTGTTGAGTAATTGAAACATTCAGTAGCCTGTCTCTATATGCAACCAGTGCTGGATAATGCAGACGATGTAAAGGTAACATAGTGTAATTGCCTTGCTTGGGCAGTCGAGTAATTTAGCCACTATCCCTTGAACTTTTTTATTAGTTTCACTCATTTGAAGCCTAGGTTGAATGACGAGTTGCTTACTGCATGTACTCCAGGGATAGATGTGTTATGGAAGGGAAACACCTTCTGACCCTCTGATTCTGAAGACTTTTTCTCAGCCTGAAACGTAGAATCATAGAATAGTTTGGATTGGAAGGGACCTTAATGATCATCTAGTTCCAACACCCCTGCCATGGGTAGGGATGTTTGGAAGACCATCATTGGTTCTTATGTGTCTTGTTAATTTCTGTCTCCTCTTCTGTTTCTGGAGTAAATGTAACAACAGTTCACTGTTCTTCTTCTGTTGGGCAGGAATTCGTTCCTGGAATATTAACCTTCTCTCCTGTGACCTGAATCAGCAACTGCGACTCTTTGTAACCCGGCACCTGGCTCAGTTTTCTTCAGAAGTCAAAGGTCAGTTGTTAGTTTATCACCATTAACTTTTACTTTTTTTCTTTCTAGATTAGAAAAAATACAGAATACAGTTGATTTTGATTTAGAATGTCATAATCATTTAGTGAATTGTTTGCTCAGGATTCTGCAGGCAAACACTAAAGAAGAAAAACAGTCTTAAGGATCTGTTGGATGTAAGGAATTTAACTTAATTACTACTGAGAATAGAGTGAATAAAAATGTGCCGTGTAAACGTGTATTAACCTAGTTAGAATTTGTCTGTCTTCTGTACCTTATTCATATGGCACAATATAGTGTTACTTGAGTTATGTACTATCTACCTCTTCCTTTTGGGTTTTAGAATGTACTTTTGCATGTATAAAATATGTTGCAAGGGGTGTGTAAGACTAATCAAAGGGCTTTCTGAATCACTTTTTTTGGAGGCCTGTTTCCTCCTCCTGAGAAGAATAATAAGTAAAAGCATTTTGACAGTGTCATTAACAGTCAAAGCTTGGATTCTAGTTATGCTGTTTATAATTTATGTAATGTATGTTAAAGTTGCTGTAATAAGCACTAATGATGCTGTTGCAAAACCTTATAACAACTCTCTTATAACTCACTGTTCCTTTTACACTCTTGTCAAAGCTTCTTGAATATATTTTCCCCAAACTGTTCTCTTAATGGATAGCTGTGAAAGAAGGTACTTAGACTCTTCTCAAATCTGCCACTGACTGAGGTCTCTTAACTTACTTGTGACTCTTTTAATATGGGGATAGAAAATCTCCCTACTGGCAAAGCAGTGTGTATATTATGGGGTCTTTTCTGTGTGTGTATTAAAATACTGTTTATTAAACTTGCAAGCCAAGACATGGCAGAAGATCTGTCTGCATTTAAAGCAACTATTACAGGGGTTATGGTACAAATAGATTCAAACAAGGTAACAAAGTATAACGTTCACTGAAGAATTCTTAACTAAGGGTTGAAATATCTGGATTAATATTAGTAGCGTGTATTCTCTCACCTAAAACTTTTTCTTTCCTCCAGAGCAAGGGGGTGATAAATGCAATGCCAGTCTATAAAGAAGGTTCCAAGAAGGATCCAGGGAACTGCAGGCCTGCCAACCAACTGCTAATTCTATTGGGCAAATCAGTAGAAACTATAATAAAGGACAGAATTAGTGTCAATCTGAAAACAGTACCCACCGATTCTGCAAAGGGAAGTCCTGCTTGTAGTTCTTTGAAGGAGCCAGCAGACATAGATAAGTGATTTTTTTCCACTTGTCAGTGTTTTGGAAATCAAAGTCCATGGAGTCTGTTCAAGGAATCCTATTAGCCATAGAACAAGGGGCAAGGTTCAGATCTCTTGTCTGGATATTTTCCCCTATAACTGAAAATATTAAGCATATGAAATGTAATACACTTTCCAGTTACCATTATCTCTTCAAAAGTGATATGCCAAACAAATGAGCTGTTTTCTATCAAATATAATAAACTAATCAAAAGGAAGCGATTCTGCTTCTGCATACTGTAAAAGTAACTTCCGGCATGAATTCCTAACCACGTTTAATATGAGTGCACTATTGTAGCTGTAATGAATTGGTTACGTTTTAGGTAAGAGCTACAGGAAATACTTTTCTTTGGTAAGTTGAAGCAGGGAGAAAGGTAGGTGGTGGCCAAATTCCTTTTTCCTATGAAAAGACAGTGTGACTTAGAGCTATTGAAGTCTCAGCAGTGGGAAATAGTACTTAAATCTCTTGCCATGTTGCTTTTTCAGTATTATGGTATCACTAAGGATAATGATCATTTTAGTCATCCTGGGGTGAGTCCATTTGCACAATCTCAGCTTGGCTTGTTTCATTTCACTGAGGAAGTTGAAATTGCCCAGGCTTTGAAATTGAAGGCTTGCAGTTTAATGTGGTACTAGATATAGTAGCATTCTTTCTTAAAGCCCTTCTCCATAAATACACATCTGCAGAATTTCAAATAGATCAAAACGTTTGTTTTGACTCCACACAAAAATCTCTTGCTGTAGTACTCCTTTGGGAAGGGAGAAGTACAGCTGGCCTTCAGCTGTTCCTGCTTGTGTGATGAAGCTGTCAGCAGTATAGACATGAGATTCTGGTTTGGTTATCTAAGGATTGATCTTAGGAGCTGATTAGTTTCCATAGGTGGCTACTTGGTTTGTTGCAAGTGTGTGCAGCTGGCATATGACTTCTCTAATAGTCCCCTGGCAGCACTTAGAGCAAGAACAGCCAGGTAGAGACAGTCTTAGGGGTTATGGAAGTTGAGAGAGCAGCTTTGCATCAAACTAGAAAGTTGCATGTTCTTGTTGATCAATTCAGTAAACATGTTAGTCAAAATGCAGCAAGATGATTTCTCAGAGGGATCGCTCTGTGGGATCAAGAATCTTGAGGCAAAAAGAGTGAGTGTGAGGATAATAGCCACAACTTAAGTTGTATTAAGCAACTGCCTCGAGCTGTAGACAATGATGACAGTTCATGTAGTTCAAGATTATTGCAGAAGATAATGTAGCTTAAAGGTGAATGCCTTTCAGCTTGAAAACCGAGGAGTTAGGCTATAATACCATCATTTATTTGAAGGTGGTAAATCTTGAAGTGTAGAGAGATTTCTGGTGGTAGCTAGCAAGAAACTGGTTATGGTATGGTTAGGAGGAGAACATAGGAAAGATTGCAAAAACAGAAATTGCAGGTCACAACTGACATGGTAATCTAGAAAAACTTTAAATGTGACCTGGGAACAGTCTTTATGCATTACATATATGCCATCAGATCATACCCTCTGGAAGATAATTGCTATCTTAAATGTTTTTAGCTGTGCCACACTTGTTTGAGCAGTTTTTTCTATACTAAGTACTTTCATGTTTAAGAATCCAACTTATTTTCTAACTTCTGTTTCAGCTTATTTAGAGATGAGGAACAAATGAGTCTAAGATGTGGCTCAAATGAGAGGAGATAAGCTGAGGGCAAAACCAATAACGGTGAGGCAGTCATAAATGATACCTAATCCACCTTACAAAAGGTGACTGTTTTGCTAACCTATCTTGCTGGCTCACTTCTGATTATCACAAACAACACGACTTTTTTGCTCTTGGGGTAATTGTGCAGCATAGTTTGCAGGAGAGAGCTATGGATGGTAGGGACAGCATGAAACAAAATAAGCATCTGATGATGAACTGTCTACAGGGAAAAAGGATAGTCCTGATTGGCAGCAGAATAATGGAAGAAGGTAGGAAGAATTAGAAAGGATCTTGCATGACAAACTCTCCGTGTGTTATGGAGAATCTGGAAGCTAATAAATGTCCTGAAGGAGGGAAAGGGTAATGTGATGAGAAAAATAACTGTCAAACCAACTCAAGGTGAAATATTGAAGGCTTGTGTGCCCTTATGGTGAGGGTACCCCTATGTGCATTTTTGTACTGCTGTCAGTTGCCATTGGCTGCCATAAGTACTTGATCATGTACACTGTCTGGATGGTAATAGTTCTTTGCAAAACAGAGAGACTATGCTTTTCCAATAGAAATTGACATGTGGCAATGTAAAATGCTCAGAATAATTACTTCTCAGAACATGATAAACCTACTTCCTGATCCTTGTTTGAGTTTGTTTGGGAAAAAAAACAGTTACATTCCTGTAGAAAGCAGGAATAAAACAACAACAACAACAAAACTTCAGAAATAGTAGCAGCTGCTTTCGGCTAGACTGGTAGTTTAAGATAGTTGAATAGCTATACTAGTAATCTTTCCTCTCAGGTTATATTCTGTGGTAGTCTTCAGAAAAGTTGTTATAACCAACTAATGACACAATTGAAAGTCAAGCTAGGCTTAAATAGTATAATTAATATTTCATAAGGTGCATTATATCAATATGATGTTTGAGGCTCTGACAAGCTTTTTTTGGCTTTATTAACAAGTAAGGTCCTGTAATGACATGCTAGTTGTTATTCATTATATAGTCCATGTAAATCCTTACTGCTGATAGGCTGTCCAGTTTTCTAGGACTTAAATGCCAGAGTACTAGATCTCAGGTTGGAAGCTGATTTCTTCTTAGTCAATCTCTTAGTTCTTATGTAGAAATAATCTGTTTGTACAGACTGTTTAACAGTACCACTATTTCTAAATTTTTCTTTAGAATAGAAATTGTTTCATTCTCTAAAATGATTTATTCCAAATACATAATAAATTCACTGAATATTTCCAGCTTTATTCAACCTGTAGAATGAGAGACATGTCATACAAATGTTATGAAGTCGTAAGACTTTATTTCAAAAATACAGCTTTTACAATCTTTAACATACTTCTTTCAATACTAAGTGAGCTCTTTTTGTAAAATAATACATCTTCAGGATTGTCCCTGATAATAATATTGGGCTTCATCTTACCTGTTTGAAGCCAGCATAATGAACCTTCTTTGTTAGGCCAGGTTAGGAAGTTATGAGGAATATTTTTTGTTTTACCTTTGTGTATTTTAAAGTGTTGCTTTGTTCATAAAGTATGCGTTTTAGTTCTTACTGTGATAGCCCAACAGACTGCTTGATGGAAAGTAAGAACCCAGAGCTCCAATAACATGTTCCTATATTTGAGCTAAGCAAAGGTTAAATGAATGTTGGTTTCTTGTTTTCATGCTGTCGTATCCAAATGCTGGCTACCGATTGAAAGGGTAAATAGTGCTTCTCTTGCTCCAGAATTCTTATAAATGTTTAACCTGCATTTTACAACTGACACTTCTGTACGTATTTATTATACACTTGAAACTACTGAGGATTCAGTAAAATCATATAGGATTCACTCATGTGAAGTATCATTACTATGAAAGAAATTAATTTTCAGAAATGCTCTGATTCTGTTCATCTTCTCTACTGTATAGTAAGGTAAGAACTGAAAATTCTATTCAGTTTATTAAAAATGAGTAAGGTCAAAGGAAATGCCATACTGAATCAGATCAGTGGTCTATGTAGCCTGATATTGTGTCTCAAGAAGCAACAATAAGAGATGTATTTCAGGGAGAGCATATGAGTGTAGCTGCTTTTGATTGTCCTCTTTTCCTCATACTCACTCACTCTGCATAATGCTTGGATTTGGGATGTTAAAGGACATGTCCACAGCAACTCCTTTTAGTTAAAAAAAAAAAAAAAAGTTTAATCCCTTCTGAATACAAATACTGTCTGCATTCACAGCTGTGTAACAAGTTACTGAAATTACTGCTTGCTATCAAAAGAAGTTATTTATTTCTTAAGTTGATTTAGCTTCACTGAGCGTTTCCTATCATTTAGCATTTTAGAATTTGGTGAGTAAGTGACCTGATCTATGACTGATTTTTTTGTAAGCCTTGAATGTATTTCATGCTCTTGCCCTTCCTCTCCAAATTGAAGGATTTGGGACTTCTAAGATTAAGTCAGTTGTTCAATCCCTGTGATCATTTTGCTTATCTAAGCTAAACTTGAATGGATAGGCGCACTACTTCACATGCTTTTGAAGATAACGCTGTGCCTTCTTAATTTATTGTTTGCCCTTTTAATAATGAGCGATTCATGAAACTATGCACCTAAAGAATGTGGGGGGAAAAAATCATCCCCTTTGAACAAGATCTATCAGATAAGAAATCTAGCAAAATACTGGCTTTCCCTATTTGAATGATTTCTTGGTGTTATTGCCTCTCTATAATTGCTGACCCTTTTTGTAGTATGCTTCTTATGTGACTTCTTGTAGTACTTGAGCATACAGCTAAGACTTCCAGTTCTTATCTTCAGCTGCTGTTCATGAGTGACATCACCACAAAATAAAAACACCTACCTGCACTCCAGACTTCAGCATCCTCTAGAATATGACTTGCTTCCATAAAATTTGGCTGAGGTCAGTGCACTACTGGCTCAAGTTCTGAGAGCTGGGTGCCTTTTGCTGGAAAGCTGAATTGGCTGTTAGGAGTCAGCATTTGCATACTGAGAGCAGTGTCTTTCATGACCTTGGTGAACACCCAGTTCTATTGTTCTGACAACCCAGGCATTTCAAGTGTTGCAGGCACTGTTTTTAGCAACTTATGTAAGGCTTTTTTTTTTTTTTTTTTAACTCATCAGACAACTGCTATCTCTTACTGTGTAACCTATTTTAATTCTTTCTATTTTTTGCCTAGAATAGCACTTTTTTTCTTGACTGTCTGGCCTTATTCTCTTATCTCTACTTTTCTGAGCTGTGTTTCTTATTTAAATAAGCGTTTAACAGCTCTGAGTGAGATGGCCAGTTAAGAAGAAAGAAGGGGCATGTGATTGCACTCAGCATCTCTGGAAAAACAGCAATAAAAAGTCAATACTATTTTCTCCATTTCATAAAATGAGCAGCTTTCAATTACTGGATAACTGTTTATGAAGGATCTATATGCTGCAAAATAGTTATGTTAATTATCTGTTCTCAAAGACAGGCTTGATGCTACTTTAAACAGTGCTCTGGTAACTAGTTCATGTTCCCTCACAGTGGCTACACACAGAAACTTTGACTTGCATGTTTTTCTTGCAGTGCTGTAGTGACACTTCTTTAACTTGACAAAGGCAACATTCTCCTCGTGGCTGTGCGCATTGTAAGCACAGCAACTACAGTGACAGTGGCCTCACAAATAAGAGTAGCTCTAGCACGCTCTTTTTTTCTATCTCCTACCCTTTGGGGAATTTCATGTTTGTTTTAGCAGAAATGGTGGAGCTAGATGTAGCTATTACAAGTTAATACAAGCTCTGGGTGACTTTGTACAAATGATGCTGGAATCCCAGCCATACTTGGAGATTGGTAACAAAAGCTTTGTTAATGTATTGCTAGTGTATTATTAGCTTACTGTGGCTATGAATGTTTCTCCTTTAGTGTCCCTGCCTTCAGTGGCTTACAGTAGGCTTTTCCAATCCATGTGAACTGGACCTTGCTAAGACATAAGATAGGCAAAAGGGAAGGAGGATTAAGTATGAAAATAATCCTGAACATGTGACAACAGCTGTGAATAACTTTCTGACAGATTTCTTGGTCTGTTTCACTCTACAGTAGTTTCACTCTACCCTGCTATGAATTTCTTCCTTTGCTTTTAAAGAATTCCTAGTATTGGCATGGGCTTGAGGAGGGAGCATCTGACCAGCAGCTCTCAATTCCTGTTTACCTGGGTGGTGTACTTAAACAGTTGGAGGTAAGTGGCTTAAGATGTTTCAGTGCCTTCCTCCTAGGAATGAGCACCTGGGCTGAGCCATTTGGACTGTTACTCTGCCTGAGATCATGAATACATCTAGAGAAGCTTGTTTTTTCAGAACGTCCCAGGATAGGTTCATAAAGTGGAAGGCATCGTTACTTACAGCCAGCAAATGTATCCTATCTCACTTCCCCACCGGAGGCATTAACGTGTAAGAAATGAGCGATGTCATCATCTTCCCATACTGGTACACGTGCTCGTGTGTTGCTCGGAAATGTTGTCCACCCATCAGTCTGCAGAGCGGCAGCACTGCTTCTGGCACTCTGTTGCATCCAGCTTGGATGAAAGAACTTAGCAGAGCTCGTCTGAAGTGATCTTTTCTAGGATTTTAGCTGCTATTTCAAAAAATATTTTTTTCCCTAGGTGTGGACTCAGAAAGCCAGCACTGAAGGAGCCTGTTAATCCTATTTTGCCATGAGATTAATTGTTGTCATGTGCTATTGTAATTTTAATGCCATAAGTCCAACCTCCTTAGAAGACAGATGTCCCTGACTCTGATTTGGCTCCGTTCCAGGATTTTGTCTTGCCCTGTTAACCATGGTGTTGCCAGAGAATATGCTCTTTTTCCTCTCTGTAAGAAGTTAAAATTGCAGACTGGAGACACTATTTTCCTTTCCTGAACTGGTATTGCTCCGTACATGGGGAATCTGAGATGACATGCTTTCTATTTGATCCTGAAAAATTATAAAATTCTCTGAGCTATAAAATCACGAAGTTTAAAATGGACTTAATGGGCATTGGTAAAGACTGTGTGTCTAGAAGCATCTTCTGAAGTGGCACCTTTTATTCTTTGTAATGGAATGTCTTGCTACTTGATTTGGAAACTTTAGGAAACTGCAAAAAATACTCAGCTTTTCTTTATTTCTTGATAGAGCAAACATGTTTCTGTATGGTGTCCACACCATACACCTATTCCATCTGATTTCTTACATATTGCCTTATTCTACTAGCCTATATGAAGCAAAAAATGAAGCAAATTAGTCAATTTCTGAATTCAGGCTTTAGAATGCTAAGAGAACTGCAAGGAAAAGATATTTACTACCTGAAGACAATCTCACTTTTTTTTATTATTATTATTATTATAAACAAAGCAAATGTTTTAACTATTTTTGTTTGGTAGGTGAGAGTGTTGTGATTTTTGTATTATGCAGACAATTGTATTAAGGTGAGGTGCACTATGTATTAAGATGAGGCATTGCTTTTTGAATGCATCAGGTTACAAGCAGTCTACCATAAACCATTGGTTATTACTTTCAGTGGTTATAATTGCCAGTGGTTAAAACTGTTCCTCACATCTAGGTTGAATTCATTTACTGTGCTTTGCAGTCACTATATTTCATTCTGACTGTATCTGCTATGTCTGAGTTCTCTTCTGGAACAAATTTTACTACCTGTAGATGCCTTCTCCCCTTCCCTCATAATGAATCCTTTTGTATAAATCAAACTAATTTTGGGGAGGGAGGGGACTGTTGACCTCAAGCAATACTTTGTGTTATGATACAACAAACAATCGTGTTACGATCTCTTCAGTTTAAAGAGCCTTAGAATCTGCTTTTCAAAAAGGAAACCAAAAACTACAAACTGTAGTGGTCTCTGACCATCCTATTGATCACATTCTTGCTCTTAACTAATAGCCTGCAATATATATCTACAGCTAGCTCTCTACCATGAACTGAATTTGTGTGTTCTCAGCCATGGTGTTGCTGTTTTCTAAATGTAACCAACATGGCACAAATGTGATATAAATTCCTTGCTTTTTTCTGTAATGTGTCTAGTCTAGTAGAAAGATCAATGGTTTTGGCACCAATCACAAGTTTCAGTTAATTATTAGTTATTTTAAATATTAATTATTAATTATTTTCTTGCAAGTAACTGAAGTCTTGATCACAAGTTATATGGGATTCCCCTAGAAATATGTTGAACAAATCTCTGCTCATCAGCTGTTTGTCACTTAAAACTGACTTTAATCTTTCTGACAGTGATTTCTGATCTAGTAGAACGTATAAATTTATCTTTTCTAACAGAGTAACATACAAATGCATCAGACCCATCCAGCCTTCTGAAAAGATTTCTCCATAGAGCAATGAGTTGTAGTCCCAGATCCTGTGTATTTGTTGTTGTTGTTGTTTGTTTGTTTTTGTTTTTCTTCAGGATGCTCAATGACTTGAGTTCAGGGATAGGGTAGGTCCTAAAACTGCAGGACAGCTTCTTATAAAAAATTTCTTGGGGAGCAGGATTATGCTGCGTACATGAAAATGATGCATGCATATGTGGTTTCTTGGGCTAAAATAGTAATGTAAGAGTTCCTACATAGTCCAATAGCTGTCACAAGATCACTTTTTTTTTTTTTTTTTATTGCAAGTGTGATTCTTTGACCTTCTTTACCTAAAGTAAATGGAGTACTGCAGGCACACAGTTTAATTGAAAGAAAAAGTTCAGCAAAATTAGATTCCTGTTCTCTTTGGGGATGGGGTGAGGGGTGGAAATGGTAGAGGAAGTGCTATCTCACATTGGTGCTGTGATGTTCACTTACTCCAGAAAAGCAATACATGTAAGAAACCACTCTGATCAAAAATGTGGCCAGTATAGGTATCTATTTTGCTCCATCCGTATCCTTTCCTTAATTATCACTTAAGGCTGGTATGTATGGGAAGCTTACTAACAAAACTGTCAGTACAGTGCTAGTAGGTGAATTCCATATGCAGGCATACTTAGTCCAGAATAAACCTCCACTAATCAAATAGTGTTGATTGAATTATATAATGAGAAATAGATTTATATGGTTATATTTTGTACTCTTAACTAGTCTTAATACAGAACAGACAAAAATTAACACTTGGTCTGTTCTGTTCTTTCTATTTTCTGCTTTACCTTCACGCATACCTCTAATTTTCCAATTTTGCCAGTTTATTAGATAAAGCTCCCAAAGCCGAAATAACTGAAGTTGTGAATATTCACTGGTAGCTCTTCTGAAGTTAGTACTTGCCCTACTAAACTATTATTTTTGCTTCTAAAACTAAGTATCGTGGTTTAGTATTGTTGGTAGTTTGTGGAATTCAAATTCTAGAAGTGTATATGGCATATGTGGAGGTAAAGAGTAAATGGGTGGGTTCGTCATGAAAGTCTTTTTGAATTCTTCATGAAAAATGAAGGTAGAACAGTTCTGTTTTATATTTCACATGTAAATAAAGATTCCAGGTGTCAAGATCTGTTTGAATGGAACTAGAGGGATGATTAACACTTAAATTTGATAGAAAAGGAAAACTAATAATGAAGTTGTTAGTAAAAGGTTGGTTATTTGTTCAGGACACAGAATGAAAGAAGCATATTGTCATTGTTGCATTTTCTTAGTACTTCTTGTCCCAGTGGATGTGGGTATTGTCTTACTTGATTTATTTTTAAATATGAGAATGCCAAGAAATATTAAATGCAGGCCAGTCTGTCCTTGAGGTAGTAGTGTGAATAACTGATTTGTATTTCTCAATCCTCTTTAAATGTGTTTGGTGGAATGCATTTTAAATACATCTAAAACAGTGTCTTTTTATCCCTACTGGTATAGGTCTTTATCTGTAGAATTACTGGGCAGACAAGCTGGATGAGACTAGAATTTTTCATGGTTAAAAATAAAAAATGAAGACAGCAAAAAGTCCCCAACCAATAGGACACAGTTATATTTTGCTTTCAAATGACCTCTGTTTAGCAGTTCTACTCATAGTTTATAAAACCGAGGCCTGGTCTGGATTTTGTTTACTACACTTTGATGCTTGCAATCGTGGAAACTGGTTATGGCTGTTCAGTTACTTTGCCTTTAGGTAGGTGAATAGTGTGAATTTTACCAAAGCCTACAACTTTGCTTCTGAAACTTTGAGTATTAATGATTGTGCAGGAAAATCTGCAGTAGACAGTTTGACTCCTATAAAGAATATTCTTCTGTTCTGAAGATGAGACTTGCTTGTACTTTTACTCATATTTCATGGAGATTAATAATTCAGAAGTGGTTATTGATTTTTCCTTCCATTTGTCTTTTTTCGTCTTGGGTTTCATCTGAGCTGCATCTTTGCAAGAAAGCACGTGCTACAGTGCTCATCCTGCAGGATGGCATAAAAGCAGGAGGGAACAGTGCCTAAAATGGATGTCCTATTTGATTTCTGCTAAAAAAAAAAAAAAAAATGCTTATTTCACATCTTTTCCTTTCTTGACTAGTAGGCCTTACAAGGAGCAAATAGCTGTTTACCATAATGCCCCCTACCATGCTTGCTATCTACTAATGCTAGTTTGGAGGAACTGCATTTTTACTATTCAAATTTCAAATATGCCTCACAGAACAGTTTCTGTTCTGTAATCAAAGTATATGGCTGTTTCCTGTAGTATCTTTGCACATAGTAGCAACTAAATCCTCTGTTTTTTTTCTTTTTTGCTTGTCTTTAAACTGCGATTCATTGTGAGAGAAGCTTCCATATGATGGCACTTAAATCTGAACACTGATAAGTCACAGGTTCTGCATTTTTCCAGGCATATGACCGCTGTTTTATGTTTCTTAAAGAAAATGCCTACATTTCAACATCTCAATGTTTTCCGACTCTAAATATCACACTGAGGAGAAAGGTAAAGGAAGACAGGTATGGGTTAACAAAAACTCTCTTTTTGAGAGTCTTCAGTAGTCTTTTATACTGAGTTGCATAACAGAAATGACAGGATATTGCAAACTTTCCCATGTATATTTTGTTCTGGAAATCTTACCTATGCCACTGCCAATTCTAAAAGTTGTTCTACCTTCTCCCCAGCCTTTCTTTTGCTTTGTCTATCAGGCTTAGCTTCCCATCTTCAGTTTGCATAATCTTCAGTCGCCACTGCTTGTTGCAGGTTTGCCCCTAAGGATCCTGCTGTGAATTTCAGAACTGTCCTACAGGTGTCCTCTATAACATTTGTTATCTGGATAACCGTATCTGGTAAATCAGTGCCTCTGATCTAATAAATACTCTCCTTAAAGATGTCAGCAGCCTTTCTGTTTCTGTTCAAGCCTAGGAGGCAGTTGAAAAAGCAGCAAGTCCCTGGGAATCTCATCCTTCTCAGGGTAGCTGTTGTCTATTACAAAAGATAAGTGGCTCTTTCAGAGAAAGAATGAGATAAGAAACTGTTAAACATATCTGGAAGAAAAAGATGCTCTCTACAGTAGGAAGGATCTTGCACCATAGTTTGGTTCTTGCAGCTTCTCTCACACTGCCTTAGGTATTTCTTTGTTACTTTTCAGTGCTAGACCTGGCTTATACCTTCTGTTGTTCTCAACATATGCTGAGACATGTGAAAAGACATGATGTGCCTCTGGCTGGAGAAGTCTGGTGGGTGTTAACTGGGTACTAATGCTGGTGAAGGCTGCTGAAGATACACAGGCAGCATGGACTCTGTGTGTGGAAGACACGAGTTTTTCTTCAGGTAGACGTATGCTACTTATTGGCAACATTTGGAGCAGTCTTTCCTTGAACTCCTTGTTATAAAACCAACAGGATTATATCCTAGTCCCTCCTTCCTCTCTACTGCATTAAGCCACCCTTTTCACAGAATGGCTGAGGTTGGAAGGTACCTCTGAAGATCATGCAGTCCAACCACCCTGCCAAGAAGGATCACCTTTTGGGTGCTATGAAGTCATCCTTTGCTCATGCAGGCTACACATTGGTTCCTACTGTGCCCCAGTATTTGCTTCAATCCCTCTTTATGTTCCTTCTGGTGTTTTAGTACTGCGCATGTTTGCTCCAGTTTTGCAGCCTTGATTTTTATGTCTCTTTATCTTTTCCATCAAGAGCTCTAGACAGGTCATCTTCTGTTATTTTCCCTAAAGCTTTTGAGTTGCTGAGTTAAATTAGGATCACCATTTTTAAAACCTTCTTTTCTGGGACAAGAGAGACCAGAGTGTTGCCAAAGAACTCTCAGGTTTCACAAATTTGTTTAAAGTAGGAATTGGAAAAGAGGTTGATAACAGGTGCTGACAGTCTCTCTGGACCTACATTAAGAATGCTATTTGGTGAAGAAAATGATAAACAGACAAATGTAACAGATGATTTGGCCTATCCACCTGTGAACTTTTTAAAAACCACAAGTCAAAGTCTAAAGAAACTATTTCTCAATAGCTCAGGTAATCACTCATTAGGCCCTGAGGCATCAGAAAGATGAAAAGATTACTCTCTAATTAAGAAGTGAGCATAAATGCCTAACAATAGTGGACCTGCAAAGCAGCTGAAAAAATAAAATACTTAAGGGATCAAATGTTCCTTGACAACTAACAAGGTGTGACTGCTTTTCAGATATAGATACTTTAAAAATATAGTCACTCAACAAGAGCACGAAGTAAATACTTAGTCAGAATTTAAGCAGTCATACAGAATGGAAGGGTACTCCTATTTGTAAGTAAGAAAGAAAGCTGGAAAGACACACAAAATAGTTACACAAAAAGATTCAGGTGTATTTAGCAAAAACAAGTATTTAAAAAAATCCTGGTAAAGCCCATAAACAAGAGCAAAAATCAGTGTACCTGGAGAGAAAAGAGGACAGGCAAGAGGGTTGTAGAAGTGATTTTCCAAAAGCTTGAAACAAGTAGTCAGTTTTGTTTGTTTGTTTGTTTTGTTTTTTTAAGAAGAGAGCCTGTGGAAAAGTCAGTAACTGGGTAGTCAAAAAATAATCTTCCAACAGGATGGATGCAAACAAATCCTTGCACAACTGTGGTCTCCTTCATACAGTATGCTGCGGAGGTATCCTGCTACTTCTCTAGTAATTACATTGCCAGGCCAGTCTTCTGTAATGAGATACCAGAAGTCAGAATTCTTTGCATTGTAAACTGTGTGCTTTTCATTTAGAGGTGCTAGGAAATACCTGACCTTACTAATAAAAACAGAACTCAAATTAAAAGCATGGCTATGGCTTGGTGTATACATGGTAATCCTTTGTTCCACCAATCCAGATGTTTGTATGCTGTTTATTAGAATCTCTAGTCTCATTAAAGACTTGGTGTATGGTTATGAAGGAAAATCAGGTGCATTTGAGCCAAAGAAGCCTATGGAAGATAGCAGGCAATTCTGAGCCACTGTCTGAATATTTACTGTAAGCTCTATTCAGTATTATGCTTTAGCATAATGTTCTTGGAATTCTAATATTTCATCAAGAAACTCAGCCTTCACTTTATATAAACTTTTCAACATCATAGTATAGAAAAGCATGGAGGTGCGATCCTGGCTGTAACCTAATACTTGAAAATAACAAGAAAAAACATCTTAAGAAGTCATTTTTGTTATTTGTGCAGGCCTGGAGAAATAGCCAGTTTGTGACTTCCAAGTATTTATGATCAAGAACAATCCTATCAGTGCGATACAGACTGAGGTACACAGCGATGATAAATGTTCGTGTCAGTAACAGTTTAATTCCTTATGTAATTCTATGCTCTAGTCAGTGGGGATCTATACCTTATATCTCAGGAAGTTTCTAGGCCCTTTCCAAGCCCAGCAGACAGGGACTACAGTTTTCCAGCATAAAGAGAGGATCTTTGTTTCAAACCCTGGTGACTTGGTGGCTGTCATTATTTGACTCATTGAAGGAGAGTTTTTGTTAGTGTAAGTGGTAGAAACTCCATCCCTTCTCTAATTCTGTTAAAATAAATCTGTCCTTGCATCATAGAATAGTGTCCCTAAATACCAGTGTTCAAATGGTTCTTGGAATGGAACATCAGTAAGCCTTAGTTAATACCAAGAGCACTAGTTTTATTTTTTTTCCCCCCTCAATGTTTTGTGGTCCTGATGTTTGTGATGTCTTATAGGTGACAAGTGAAATGTACTTATTTCCTGAAAGAATGAAGAAACTGTGATGATGTTGATCATAGCTCTGTAGGTCTTTCTGGCTTTAGAAAGTAGGAACTGGAAGCTAGAAAATGGCCTTCCCTTTAGGAACTGGAAGAGACTTGAAGTTCAGTAAGTGCTTTCTTTCTTAGTGCACCTTTTCTTCTTTCTTTGACAGCTATTCTTAGGGGGTTGGCTTTTGTTTTTTCTAAATGATAATTTGTTGATCTCTTTAGAAGCTGAAAAGAAGAGGCTATCTGCAATTGTCATCTGATCACATAAAGGCAGGAGGGCTGCCTCAAAGAACTGTGCAGAAAGAAGGCTTTTTAGGCCAGTTAAATGACTGGTTTGTGGTAAAGGCAGCAACTGTTTTAAGAATCCCTTCTGCTTTGAACAAATGTTTTGCTAGTCAAGCAGCACAGATATGAGCTGATTGTACGCCATGAATTTGTACTTTGTGAAAACTGCCTTAACTCATAAGTAATTCTTATTTGTAAGAACACTTGTGATAGACAAAAACACAACCCTGCCTGCCAGGGCATAATCATATAACAAACTGGAAAGTGAGGGGGTAAATTAGAGGTAAGAGATGCATCTGTCTCCTGTTCATTCATTTAACAGAGAAAAACATTTCTGATATAAACTCTCAACAGCAACTGGAAGACTCAATTTTTTTTTTTTTGTGATTTACATGGAGGCAGATACATTGAGACAAAAGAGATAAGATCATGTTAGCATTTCTCACTTTATAGATTTCTCACTTTATAGAAAAGGCAGAGGAAAAGCACCATTAAAGACATGAGAGTATGGACGCACTAGTGAAAGTTAATGGGAAATAATTCTTTTTATTTTCCTCTACTGAATTAGGGAGTATGACACAAAATCACTGGCCAGAAGTTACAAATCAAGTACGTAGGAGGAAGAACCTTTTGTACATGATGCGTTGCTAAACAGTTGCCACAGAGTTGAAAAGTATACATAGATTCAGAGCGCAATAGAGAAATCTTCTAAATGAAGATGGAAACAACCTTTGTTGGAGAGCGAGGGCTCCTAAGCTGGTGTCTTCCAGAAACTAAGAGGTATACTCGCCGGTATACCAATCTGTCTTGTATCTTATGCTCTTGCACAAACTGGTTGAGTTTGGAAGGGACCTTTGGAAGTCATCTGGTCCAACCCCCATGCTTAAGCAGGGTCACCCAGAGCAGGTTGCCCAGGACTCTGTCAGAGATTCAGAGATCTTCTGAAGATCTCCAAGGAAGGAGACTCCACAACCTCTCTGGGTAGCCTGTACCACTACTCAGTCACTTGCACAGTAAGGAAGTGCTTCCTGATTTTTAGGTGGTACCTCTAATGCTCCAGTTTGTGCCTATTGCCTCTTGTCCTGGCACTTGGCATCGCTGAGAGGAGCTGGGCTCTGTCCTCTCTGCACCCTCCCTTCAGATGCTGATGAGATCCTACCTGAGCTTTCTCATCTCTAGGCTGAACCGTCCCAGCTCTCTCAACCTTTCCTCGTGACAGATGCTCCGCTCCCTTTATTATCTCAGTGACCCTTTTCCGAACTCCTTCCAGAAGCTCTATGTCTATATTGTTCTGGGAAGCCCAGAAATGGACACTCAGCTCCAGGTGTGGGCTCACCAGGGCTGAGTGGCAGCATGACCCCCTGGAGTATCAGCTGCTCCACCCAGTTTTGTGTCATCTGCAACCTTCTTCAATCACTTAATTGCAGTTGTTGCTATTTCTCTGTGGCTGGAATGTTATGCTGTACTGATGATTCTGGTGACTGGAAAATAATTGTGCCCCCCACCACTTGTTAGTTGCCCGGTTTGACTGTCAAGTGCGTAGCTGGGCACAGAGCGACAGATCAGAACTGCTCCTTGTGGTGACTTTTACTTTGAAGGTGAAAGCAAAACTTAGAAGGCCCTGTCCTCACCTAGTGCTTGCCACAGGCATTCCTAGCCACCACAGTACGCTTAGTGGCATGTGCAAGTAGCTGGTGTCACTGCCTCTGTGTTGGAACTGTCAAGCAGCAGACTGGGATGTGGCAGGTGTAACAGAGCAATTCAGCAGCTCCCATTGCACGAAACTATATATATATTTTTTTCAATATGCAGCTGAAGTTTGTCTCTTTGAGTTCCTATTTAAAACATTAAAAAAAAAAAAAAGCCTCAGATGTTAGATTCCACTGTGTTAATGTTTCCTGAGGTTCACAGATATTAACCACTGATTAGCATCATCTGCAAGCTAGGGAAAGTAAAGTTGTAATTTATTGTTAAAATGCATCAGAATTTGGTTACAGTTCTATTCCTGAGCCTTCCATTGTCTCAGAAGGTCACCGAGAGGGACACTTGCTGTAGGGCAGGCAGGACGCCTTCGGCTTTCCTAGTTAACTCTGTAAGCTGGGACCTTGTGTAAGGCAAGCAGGACCCTGGTAGTGGTTTTCAGTGCTTGCTATGGATAAAAGGTTACTATTGGCAATTAACATATTATGGAGTAGTTACAGGCCCTGCATGGAGTGTTCCAAATACTGGGCTCTCATTCCTGCTCTGCTGGGCTTAGAAGCATGCTTCCCCTGCCTCGCAAGTCTAACAGATCAGGCACTGTGATATTGGTTAAGAAATGAGTTGCGAAGTTCTTAGCGAAATGCTTAAATCATTTTCTGAAAACCGTGCTGGAAATAATCTCCAGAGCTCAGGTTGCTGGCATTCTCGCGTCGCTCACTCAAACTCTGCTGCTAGCCAGGCAGCACTGTCACCAGCCAAGCTGCTCAGGCTGTACCAGCTCTCTCCCTCTCGGTTCACGGCTAGCCTGGCGCAAAGCCCCCCCTCAGACGAAGGGGGGAGTGCCGCTGCTCAGGGGCACCGCTCCGCGGAGCAGCCTGACTGGAGCCCGCGGGGGAACAAGCGTTCTGGCAACGCGGGGACCCGCTCGGCCCCCGCCACGCACCCGGCCTGCCCGCGCCCACGAGCGGCCGGCCCCGACGGCGGCGCTGCAGCGGCGGGCAGCGCGCAGGGGGTTAAGGCAGCCCCGCGCGGGGCCGCGGGCGCGGCGGGGGCCGGGCGGGGGCCGGGCGGCTCCGCCCTCGGCTCGCCCTGACACAGCAGCTGCCGCCGCGGGCCTGCGCCGCGCATCCCCGGCTCGCCCCGCGCCCCGACACGGCCGCCGCTCCGCGGGCCGCGCGTCCCGGGACACGATGGTATGTGCGCGGTGCCCGCCCCGCCCGGCCCGGCCCGGCCCGGCAGTCCCAGGCTTGGGCTGGGCTGGGCTGGGTTGGGCTGGGCTGGGCGGCGGGGGGGCGGCCGCCGTCAGGACCCGCCGTCAGGACGGCGAGCCCCTCGCGGGGCCGGGGCAGCGCGGCTTTGTTCTGGGGCTGATGCCGTCCGCTGCTGTGGAGAAAGCTCGTCGGTCGGGGGAGGACGGGTTCCGGGGGGTGGGGGTGGGGGGGGTACTGGAAGTGCAGGTACCCGGCCCGCGGACCGCGCCCGGCTCCGGCTCCCCGGCCATGGCCGTCCGCTGGCGGACCGGGGGGCCGGGGCCGCGCTGCCCTTGCGGAGGAGCGGCTGAGGGCTTCGCGGAGCAGGCTGCAGCGGCCGCGTTTGGCCTTCCTTGGAGTCTTATTGGAGCCGGGGGCCGACCGGCCGGTGGTCGAGGGGGCCGGGGTAGCGACAAGAGGGCGATGGGGCTGCGGATGGCGCTGGTCGTTTATGACCCTTGTGAAGACCTCGCCCCTTTCAGCTGCTCCTGCTCCCGGGTGTCGGGACAGACTGGATTCCCTAGCTGCTCAGCTGTTTACTGCGCTTGTGTCGTTAGCTCAGGCACAGAGAAGGATGCACACTGAATCTGGAGGAGGCTCTGGAGAAGACGGTCTGCCTGCCGGGGGCTGCCGGAGCCAGCGCTGCGGCGCTATGTCTGATCCTGGCGTGGTCGTGCCTGAAGATGCGGCGCTCGGGAGAGGGGCGGCGGCGGCACAGGGCACCTCGCGGGCGCTCCCTTTCGGCAAGGCTCGGTGGAAGCCGGCAGTAATGCCCGCACCGCCGTCCAGCTCGGCGCTGGTGCTGGAACGAGGCTAATGCCTGGCAGGAGCGGGGAGGGCTGTAAAGGGGGACTGTCGTGCCGCCGATTAGATGAAAGAGAGATGCGGGCACCCTCCTGCTATTTCTCTTTCCTTCAGTGCTGCACACCCACGCACGAGTAGTCTCGGAGTAGCTGAAGTCTGGCTTTGAGCTGCTCAACGCTACATTCTTCCGCTACAGGAGGCCAAAAAGCATTCCAACTCTTCCAGTTAGTGGGGTAGGAAAAAGGGAAGGTTCTTGCAAAACGCAAGTGAGATGCAGCTTTTCTAGGGCAGCGGAGGAGGAGAAGAGATGTGGCTAGATTTGGAGTTGAATTTTGTTATAGTAGGCTACAAGGAGGCATTTTGTGGTTTAGAAGTGAAAACGACAAAGTGCTTTCTTTTTCCTAGTAGCAGTCCTTCGTCGTCCCTTCCCCTGCTGTGCTTCCCCATGTAGCACAGTGGTGTATGGGGCCAGCTTTTCCCTTTTTGAGGAGGGGAGAAGGTGCGTTACCGCTGGTGCAGTGTGATGACAGCTTTGCGGTCCATGGACACACAGGGATCTGGTTTTTTTTGGATATCTTTGTCCTCCGTTAGTATTGTCTGTAGTAAACATCTTGTTAAAAGTGTTAAATCATCTATGCTAGTGCTAAAATGTATTGAAGCATCTCAAAATAGGGCTTTTTATCTACAGCGTCCAGAGCTGGAGCAGGGTTTAGCGTGGTGCACATGTCAGGCTACATGACTGTGAATATCTATCGGAGACTGCTGTTTTGGCTGCGAGGAAGAAAGAGAGGCAAACCTCTTTGACTGAGGAGGGAGCAATTAAAAGTCGGTACTGATGCCAACAAAAGCTTTTTTAATAGAAAAGAGAGGGGCCGCTGTGGCTGGGGGCTGTGAGCAATCGGGCTGGGGCTCACAGTGATGTAGGAAGGAGAAAAAGGAGGGAGCTGGACATATTTATCGCACAGCGGGCTCGGAGGGGAGGAGCGTGGCTGCTGCACACTCACACGCAGAAACGCGCACACACACACTGCGGCAAATTCTGCAGCTGGTGCCTGCTGGCTTATGACTGCAGAAAAAACAAGCTCCAGTTTAAACTCTCTGATCTCAGAGACGAGGCGTTTCTATTCCAAGTATCTCTGGTTCCACTGCGAAAAGCCCTGCAGGCTGGGCACTCTTCCAGAAGGACAGGAATTCCTTTTCTTCTGATGGGGCAGGGGACCTTTGACTGCATAAGGTCAGTATCCTCCCTGTCTCCTTGACAGCTCTGTACTGCTTGGTTGCATCCAGATTGCATGTCTGCCCTTACACTTCCTCCAGCAAGTCGTGGTTGTATACAGGCCAGAAACTCTTTTTCTCTCCCCTCCTTTCCTTTGATCTGACAAGGCCAGGCTGTCAAATCCTTGCTCCCATTTTGTGGACAGAGGGATGTGTAGATTTGCAGTAGTTTCTCTCCTGGCAAAACAATCCATGAGAGGAATGTCGTTCACATTGTCTTTGCCATTCTTCCACGTCTGTGTTGTCAGTATACCTTAGTCATGTCCTCAGCAGATATGGAGGTAAACAGACGATGGACTTGAGCAGAGGAATACAGTCAGCAATAGCCAGCACAGGCTCTCCTTAGTGAAAGCAAGGAAGCCGTCTGTACGTAAACAAGAAATGCAACGTGTCTCATTCAAAGGAAGGTGGCTGGGCACCAGACTAGGGGTAGAAGAGGGGTTCTACAGCATGAGCTTCTATGGGGCATGGTCTTGCATTCTTCTGTCTGTCTTCATTCACATACCATTCTAGGTAATTCCTGGGATGGTTGCATCTCTTAAAAGAATAAGAAACTGAGAACCAAGTAAGGATCCAGCAGTATGTCTTTGTGATAGGTGTCTGAGATCCCAGTTGGTTCTACTGCTGGCCTCTTGGCTAGCACAGCCAAATGTGCTATGTGCATTATCACAGGCTTTCGTTTGTGATTGATGGATAGGAAAGAGAGAGACCTGCAGGCCACTGAATGCTATTGGAGGACAAAGAGGACAAGGTTGGTTAATATCCAAGGACTTCACAGTAATAACTAGCTCAAAATGAAGGGTGTACTTTCCAGACTGCGAAGTGTTTGTGAAGCAAAACTACTGCGAAGGGAAGGAAGGGAGGTAGTATAGTTACTGGGCTGATGGATTGTCTCTGTGTATGGGAAGGAAAGAGAATAAGTTACATGTATATGAAAGCTTAGAAAATATTCAGGGGAAGATTCACTGCAGTGAAAAAAGAGGATTTGTTTTTCTTTCCCCTCAAAAATCCTGAATTAGTTACAGGTCCATATCATTCTACAGACACAAGTCTTGCTGCTGTTGAGAGGAAAGACTAGAAAAGGTATTGAGCTACTTCGGTTCTAACTTGGTTGGTATTTGTTCTTTTTCCATCCCCTTTGAATTGCTTGATTGAATTATGTGAATTAGAGCAGCTTGGATGAATTCTGTGGACTCCTCTTACAAATACACATTTTTCTTTGTCTAGGACAAACATTTTCCCCCTTGCTAAAGCATTCAAGGTAACAAATTTCTACAGGTTTAACGAAAACTGTGGGGCAGTAGAGGAAAGTGATCCAACTTAGTGCCTTCACTGGGACAGTACGTATTCTGTTTGGCCTGCCATCTGGGCAGTCAGCACTTATGCACCAGCTGGTCAGACAGTGCACTTCTATCTCTGAGTGTGCTGCCCCTTGACTAGTTGGTAGTTATGACTCATAAGAGGACCTGAGGATATTGCAAGGAACATGGAGGGTAGCTAGGATTATTACAGTGCGACAGTGCAGTGTGGACACATAAAATAGTCATTAATTGCACGGCTAATGGAACAACTTAATTGTATATCCGGTGCTTCAGGGAGCCTTCCTAGGCTTTATTCACAGATGAACTTGAACATTGGTGTCCTTGGCCAAGAGGTTCTTAGTTCTCCTGAGACAGGCCTCTAAGTCTTGCTGAGTCAATCTTTCAAATGGATAGAGTAATACTGGGTTGGACTATTTTTATGGGAAGTGCAATTTGGTTTCCCTTTTGCGTTCCAAAAAGACATCATCATGCAAATACCTATGTTTTGAAATAAACCAGAAAGCCCGTTCTTAGCTTCAAAAATAAAGGTTTGGATAGTTAAAATAGGAGGATGAAATTTGAGAATCGCAAATGAAAGGAGGAGTGTAAGTCACAGATGGGATAGGCTTTAACATGCACGTCTGTTATCAGTATGACCTACTGAACTTGAGTCTCTTTGTATGTATTACTGTCTTTCATGGGCCTTCTTGTGAAGCACCAAAATCTCTTGCTATTTGCTAGAACCTACCTTAGTGTCCTGGATTCTCAGTAGACCAGGTATGTAAGGTTCTTGGTGAATTTGGCATTCTGCAATACAAGGCATCTTTTTAGTGATTTTTTACTGGCTTTTGAGATCCTGGAGAGTAAGGTGCAACAGGAGGAGAACTGAACTATAGTCACTGGTCAGTGCCTGGGGCGTTTTCCCTCCATTTCTTTAGTGTGAAGCAAAGGTGAAAACAAATATCAGAGCTCAGGCACGGCAAGACTGCCAGACCATTCATGTGTGATGTCTGAGCCAGTTCTCCTTTATCTCCTGGGATCCACCTAAATGCCTCAGGCAGCAGTGGTTTAATAAATGGTTGTTACTGAATATGTTCATAGAGTACCTGACCTGAAAGTCTTTTAGCTCTTTTAACCTTGGGAAGGAGAGACCGTTCCTGTCTCAGGGGAACTGGACATGGTAAGAAAATAGAAATACCAGGTGACAGGACATAAACAGCACAAGCTATAGCCTTAATCCTCACCAGGAGGCTTGTCCAAAAGTTGCATGGTACCACTGCTTGGGTGGGCTGACATTTTCTAGCTCTGTTTTTCAGGTATCTTGTTAGTCTTGAGAAAAGTCCTTCTGGTTCTTTCCAATGAAAAGATTAAAGCTGTAAAAACTTGGTTCTGTTTTTCACAATATGCTATAAGAAGAAACAGATTAAAAAAAAAAAAAGTCTGGAAGCATAACTGGCAAGTCTAGATCATTTGTTTCCTCTACTAACTTTCAAGTTAAGAGATTCTGTTAAGAAACTTTGCAAAATTGTTTTTCCACTTCCTGTAGCTAGCCAGGGATTTCACTGGGATATAGCCATCTCACCTGTGCCATCCTCTGTTAAGTGCCCCTGCCAAATTCTTAAATAACTGAGGAGAAAGATGGGAGGAAAAGGCCCTTATCTCCATTTTGAATGTTGTCTGAGGAATGTCAGCCTGTCATCAGACACTCGTGATACTAACATCTATCTTAGAGGTAAAATGGGCAAGAAACCAGTGACTTCTTGTGGGCTAGATTTATGTTCTGAAAAGCCTAAATGGTGTGAAAGGGGTGGACTGCAATACTTGGACGTAACAGAGAACATTGCCCAGGTCATATAAGAAGTAAATTGCTTCAAACAAGTACGTGGCATCTTTTTGAAGAACCAGCTTGCAGGCTGGTAAATATGAGTGCAGTTGGTGTTTTGGCCCAGTTCCTGACTGACAGATTTGCATGAGTGTTTTAATTGTTAGGGGTTTTCTTTTCTGCTGCTGGTCCATGTTCAAAAGCAAAGGCGGAGGAAGTGGAATGCATGGGACTGTGGAAGGGGTCTGTGCCTACACGACTCTGAGGGAGCCAAACAAGAGAGAGGCTCTGAGACAAAAGTATTTGTGATCTTAGAAGACTGTTCTAGTCCTTTTTATTCTTCCAAGTTGGTAAGTTCAGTCCCTGATTGCAGCATAATCTGTGAACTGAGAGAGACCTGGCTAACTGCATGGCATTAAGAAGTAGGGGCTCAGGCAACTTCAGTGCAACTTCAGTGAACTCAGTGCAAGGCAGACTGGTGAGAAACAGTGGCTGAGTTGATCTGTCACTGGTATTGACAGAAGATGTCTCTACTCTGACACAAGCCTCCCTGCCTTCTCTCAAATACTTCTCATTGTTGACCAGACAAGCCTTTTATTTTCTGGCAGAATGCTCAGGTGGCCTGGAAGCTCTGCACCTTTAAATAACTTTCTGTATCTCTTTCATTGTCACCATACTCCATGCTGTAAATGAAATCCCAGGAATCCAGACCATGTAGAGAACTTATGAAGTGGCAACTAGATCCAAGAGTGCAAAGTCAAAATACAGCAAGGAAAAATGTTGGCAGAGGACAGCTGCTTTTTCCTCAAACACTGACAGAATACAGCCCTTCTGTGCTTTACCACTGCTGTCACACACAGTCCACAGCTGGATTCATAAACATGTGTTGAATAGAGATCACATTCAGCATGTCATCTTCAAAGAAAGCAGGTGAGAGAGAAGACAAGCTACTTAGAATGAGACTGTTAGCTTTAGGGCATAGGAAGGAAGTTTGAGGAGTCTAAACAGATGCTAGAAGTCAGGGGCAAAGAGCAGACTTGCTAGAAACTTGGCATCTGGGTGGGCCAACAAGAGGAAATCTGAGATTGATTTGTGTCCTTATTTGTGACAGTTGTCCTCTCTCCGATACAACTAAGTTCTCTCTGCCTCAGGCAAGATCTTGCTTACACAAGATCAGCAGTAACATTTCATATTGATCAGTTGTCCAAAAAAATAAACAAAAATCAGGGAGAAACAGGACAGATCATGAGCTATACCTCCAAGTCAGACAACTATCAGCCAAATACTTCAAAACTAGAAGGACATAGCGAAGATATGTTATGTTCTGCTTGTACGAACATGTAGCCTGTTACTCATATTCTTATTAAAATTAAGAAATTGGAAGCTGCCCAGCTCTGCTACTTACAGGAGTCTTTAGCACTGGTATCTGGAATGATGCATCTGCCTCAGTGACAAAGAGTTTTATGGGAGCCTCTGTTCAGGGACTGGTGGCAAATCACAGCTGAAATTCTACTGACAAGGAAAACGAGAAAAATTAATTTGTTTTCCAAAGGGAACATCATTAGTCTGTCAATAGTTGGTGGAGTGAGGACAACAGATAAGAGGGTGTTTTAAGGTGTTCTTAGGTTTCCTTTAGTGGATTTAGCTGGAGACATTTAAGAAGCTACATCTCTAGCTCCTCACAGCTGGACAGAATGCCCGAATGCAGAGTTGTGTTCTTGATTCATGTGAATGCCTTACACTATTTCACAGCAAAAGAGACAAGGAGAGCTTCAATTAGCAAACAACTCCAAGAAGGAGAGAAGTTTCTCAATGGGAGTTTGAGTCAGCTGAAAGGAACAGAATCTCTCCTGACTGATTCTGCACCTGGCAAACTATACAGAAGTGCTCATCTTACCCATTAATGTAGCTCAGCTGTGGTGTAACTTCCAGTTCAGGGACGTTTAACAAACTGTTGCTGGAACAGTAACTTCTGGAAATAGATACAGCTGTTTCCAAAGTGAACATCTGTGTCTTCAATTAGAGGTTCTAAAATGGCTGAGTTGTCAAGTTGTTCTTTAGTATAAGAGTGAGACAGTATGTGCAATTGAAAAGCAATTAGATGGTTGCTATGGTTGGCATGGTATAGAAATAAAAGTTGTCTGGGAGAGGAGCTGTAGATGGCATGAAAATATTAGAGGCAAGGTATGGAATACAGAGGAAAATGATAGGAGGGTGTATCTCCTGGGATGTAGCAAGTACCCAGCACCTCCCATACCTTATAAAAAAAAAAAAAAAAAAATCTCCTCTCCTTGTTCAGGCGCTGGCTTACCTTCGTCATATTTCCCCAGAAAGTTGTCAGGCATTCTGCACAGTCTGTTCTTATCCAAAAGTGTGACTGAATCTCCTGACGAGCAGTAGCAGTACGGTAAGGTGAGTTATTAAACATCTCTAGCAAGGTCCACAAAAGGAAAACTGAACATTCCTTCAGGCACCTCAAGCCTTTCAGGGTGCTGTGTGATGCCTGCCACTCTTCTCTGTGTCAGTGCCTCGCATCATGAAACCCTTGAACTCTATTAGGCTTTAGTGCACGAGGTGTTGTATTCCTGAGGGGGTGCTCTTCTACCCTCTGCCCAGCTCCAGTCTAGCAAGAATACAAGTAATAATGGTAAATATGCCACGTATACATAAAACTCCCATCAGTCCATGTCTGGGATGTTACCAAAACTAAAACCAATACCAGGAAACTTCCACAGCTCATTATTCTCAGCTGCTGAATCATGCTAGAAAGCTAAAACTACAGCACTTTTCTCATAATATTTTTATTATATTAAGTAATTACTGTAACTGTCACTGTTTACATGTGTTGATAGTGATAGGACAAGGGAGAATGGGGGAATGGTTTTAAACTAAGACAGGAGATTTAGATTGGAAATTAGGAGAAAGTTTTTCACTCAGAGGGTGGTGGTGAGGCACTGGAACGGGTTGCCCAGGGAGGTTGTAGATGCCCCATCCCTGGAGGCATTCAAGGCCAGGCTTAATGTGACTCTGGGCAGCCTGCTTTAGTGGTTGACAACCCTGCCCAGAGGAGGAGGGTTGAAACTAGATGATCTTTAAGGTTCTTTTCAACCCATGCCGTTCTATGATTTTGTGTTGTGAATAGAAGCTGGTGGAGAAGACTCTGGGACAGCCCCTTTCAGATGTGATCCAATCCATTGAGTTGATAGCACCCTTTGCTTCCCTCATCTCTGGAAAAGAAATAAAGAGTTGGACATACCCAGAATTGCTGGGATCTCTACCTTTCTTTAGGCACCTGAAGCCAATGATTGGGCACTATTTTGCACTGCAGCCTCCCACCTAGCACTAAAAATATCTCCTAGTCTTTACTGAGCAGTTTACAACAAGCTCCAGCTTTAGTCTTCACCTGATTTTTCTCCACTTACACTGCATGAAAATCTCATGTCATCTGACACAATACTACCTTTTAAGAAAAATGAGCAATAGAGTGGGAAACATCCCTTTGTGAGGGGATCCACAAGCGGGTCCACTGGCACGTTAGCGATCCTGCTTGAATTCCTGAGCTGGAAGAAATGCACAGATTTAGGATTGCACCAAAGCAAAGAGGTCTCCCTAACCACAGAGCGCTGCCAGTACCAGTGTGCTCTTTGTGTCCCCTGCTGAAATAGCTGTGGCTTGTATAATTGAATAATTATTCCTTAGAGCTGTTGGGTGAGGGAGAAAAGACTCTCACTGTACAGTCTGGCGTTTGGGACACAGATGTGTCACGATCTGTTCACATTTCTGTGCCTAGCGAGTGTTTCAACTATGTATACAAAAGAGACTAACTTCAGCTGGAGGGACCAAGAGCAGCTCTGTTCCGTCTCTGGCAGACATGGAACCAAACAGAGGTTTGTTCATATCCCGAGGGAGTCAGCCAAGAGCAGACCAGTGGCATCTTCCTTTGGGTTCTTTGCCTTCTACAGGACTGCTAGATACAAGCCTCCATGTGCTTCCAGATTCCTTAATACTTCTCTGTGGCAGATCAGGGTTGGGATGTAGGCAACACCTTGATTGTGGGCATGGACAACGATGAATTGGAGGGTGTTCTGAGCAGTCAAGAGGAATAAAAAGGTAACTCCGACAGCCTGAAGAGCAAAGTCTCATGGCAAGAAAAAACAAAGTGGTTTAAACTGGCAAAGAGTAGCGACCCTATCTTATCTTCTCAGTCAAAGTGTACGCTGAACCCAATACAGCCATTTTTGTTTGAAAAAAGAATGAGTCTGGGATTTTATGTGCGTGAATAGAGTATCCTGCAAATAATTTTCTGAAAACTTTTAAGGGAGAGAAAGAAAAGTAAAAATAACTGACAAATCAGTGCAAGTTTAAGAAAAAAAATCTTTATCTTTTATCAATAACTTTAAATGGTATTTAATTCTGGCAAATATATTATGTTGCAATCTAAAAAAGTGAATATTTTGCTTTGAAATTAAAAGTTTTTTAAGAACAGCTCATTATTAAAATGATTGTTTTAATATAGTAGCGAATATGAGCACTACATTAGCTATGGAATCTAATTTACAGTCTGTGGAAACTGAGACTGTGGGTCATCTTGTCTCTTCAGAATCTGAGGAGCTGGCCAAGCTCCTTTCCTTGTGCTTGGGTGATTCAGTTTGGACGTGGGATGTAACTCTGAACATGAAGGTGGCTGCCTCCTATGTGGCTAAGTTCCCAGAAGTAGAAGCGGACTATTTTGCTAAGCCAGGCTGACACTAGCACTTTCTATGCTCCTGTTTGCCCTCTAAAGGTCAAACCAAAATGAGATATAGCCATTTGCTCTCCATGCCATGTTTGTGGCAGTGACAGTTACTGCTGGTTGTGTAGGGCCAGGCATTGTTGCACAGATGCTCTACTTACAGCAGCTGCCTCCCTCTGCCAAAAACTTTAACTGTCAGTTTTCTTTAAAATAGAATTTTCCCCAGATCTTTCCTTTCTAGATCCCACCACAAACGTCCACATGCTGTTCAGAATCTCTTCAGCCAATCCATCTGCAAAGGGATTTCTTCTTACATTTATTGGGGATGCTCCTCTTGAACATGTTGAGCTCACAGGCAGCAGGATGAGTGCGTGCAAACTTTCCTATTGCTGCTCACATTTTAGTTCATACTGCCAGTGCTGTGGTTACCCACAGGTTGCCCATGCTTCTGCTCACAACTATGAAAGCACCAAAGCATGTGTCAAAGGTTGATGTAGCCCCCTCACATGCTACAGCAGGTCAGGGATGTTATTCCTTCAGTACAGCAAGGATACCCAGGTACAGAGATGCACAGGCAGTCGGTAGGTAAGGAGGTGCTGAGCTGTGATTTTGCGGTTGCTGGTTTGTGTACTGGCTGCCAAAGCAATCTTTGTGTTTATTTTTTAATCCCTGAGCCCATCTGACTAGCTGGCAGAGCTTCAAAATCTCCTCCAGCTAGAGCTGATCCTACCAGCTGTATGCTGCTCAATCTGCATGCTGGAGGAAGGAACTTCAGCAGCTGCGTGCCCTTCAGGTGGTGGTTTTAGGACATTGCTTCCAGCAAGAGTGCACTCGCTCTTCTCCCTTGCTGCTAAACAATGCAGGGCTTCCTTGGGCTTGTTGGTAGGGTGGGTCTGTATTGCAGTAGAAGGTAGGAATATGTTTTTGCACAGAGGGGATAAGAAGTAATCTGTCTCTCAGTAATCTGTCTCTTTTCCAAGGAGCTGTAGCTTGCTGCACTCATTACAGTGTTGGAGTGTTTGTGAGGAAGACAAAGGAGGTAAAGAGGAATATATAATATTCCCTGGATGGGGGAGAGTTAGTTTCTATGTGGTCAGATGAACAGCCTGCATTCTCTTTTTGCCAAGGTCCTGCTAGCTCTGTAGCACAGACTTTGCACGTTCCCATCAGATACTTTTCCAGGCTAAACAGTCCCAGCTCTCTCAGCCCTTCTCTCATCAGAGGTGTGCCTGTCCTTTAATCATTTTTGTGGTCCTTCTGTGCATCTTGTTTATTAAGGTTTGATGTACCAGTCAGAACATCATGACTGACTTTAGCACAGTCTCCCTTGAAAGATGCCTCTGTAGTGCTCTGGCCTAGGTGACTGTATTTTACAAAGACGAGAACCTGGGTACACTGGCCTGACAATTGATCTCTTATTTCAGGCAAGTGCGTTGTAGCTGTAGTTTCTCCAGTTCTCATCAACAGAATAATTAGACCTCTGAGATTTGGTGGTCTGAAAGATTACAGCAAATGACAGGCAACAGCCCTTGCAGCTATACTTGTTAGCCCTTCAGATCAGCCCAGAAATTATTATTCAGCTACAGTTTTTTATAGGTGCTTTCAATTAGAGTGGCATTGCACATTACATACAAGGATCTTATTTGACAGCAAGAGCAACTTTTCTGCCTCCAGGGCCATCTGTCTGCTTCTGGGATCATCTCTTTACTCGACATTCTGCTTGTCACGTAGTGACCCTAGACCACTGTCCTTTGTTTTAGCCTAGACTGGTCTTCCTGCATCGTCCTTTTTGCTTGACTGCTGATCACTAAGAACAGTGTCAGGTCCTTCATTCTCTCACAGTATGTGTGTTTGCATATGTAGACAGCCGTGGATGGGTAACTCGCACCAAAATCTATATGGTTTTGCTCATCGCTTGCTTTCCTCCAACAAAACCAAATAAAGTCTACATCCAGTGGGCCACATAAAACAAGCAAACAAAACAAACAAAGAACACTTTTCTCCCTCATCAGTCACGATCCTCAAATGCAGCCTGCAAATTCTGAAATGCTCCTTAGTACTAGCTTTAGAAGTTCTGCTATTGCCTAGAAAAGCTGTTCATCACGTCTGGGACATTAATGTATAATGCTTCCCTGGACAGTTCCTGCTGACTTCTATTCAGAAGGCAACTGCCCTATAGAAAAAGAGCTTTATGCATGCTATCTGTGGTCCTTCAAGATGGAAGTGGCATTGCTTCTGCACAACGGTAAGTATTGTCGTCTATGTATAGGAGAATACCCCTCTCTGAACTTTCAGTGAAGTCATGAATGAGGCATTTATATAGAAAATCTTTACATATCATATACTGCAAGCAGTTTGTGCAGGTAAAAAGCAACTAATACCATGAGTAAAAAACTAGTTAAGAGACAGAAAAAAAAATATGTGGCCAGGTTTGTGCCACATGAGGGGGTGAAATATAAGGGCTTCATGTTTTCCTACTAAATATAAAGTTGATCAATACAGCAATGACCAGAAAAGGGTTTGGAATGAACACAGGGGTGGATCAATTTGCAGATGATTCAGTTGCTTATATCTAGAAATGACTGTTAGGAACTTATGCAACTAAACTGTACAGTCATCATGATGTCCCATTAAATTTATTGTCAAAAAATGCAAGATCAAGTACACTGGAAATATTAAACCTTCCGAACTCCTTGTAAGAGCTCAGTTAATTGCATCATGGCAGGATGAAATTTGGATGTCACTGTATACCCCTAACTGAAAATCCTAATTTGATGCAAAGTTAATGTTAGGTTATGTTATGATGCCTAAAAAAAAACAAACCAAACCAAACCAAAACAAAACAAAAAAAAAACAAGATAGGGAATAATACAGAAGATACAATAATTCCACGCTGCGTATTTTTTGTGCTCCTTCTTGTTTTGATACTTGCACTCTTACTTATCATAAGGGCCGTAGCAGAACTAGAGGAGTTTCAAGAATTAGTGACAGTGGGATGAGAAACTCTAGAGAAACTCTCCTTTTAAGAAACAGATAGCAAAGACTATGATTCTGTGATTCTGTGACTAGGGCATTTCTGCCTTGGTGGGGATATAATAGATAGAAACATTCTTTGTAAGTGCAGAGGCATTGTGGTTACTGCAGTAATTAGTGTTCCTTAGCACACAAAGTGAAGATTCATGTGAAAGGGGGATTTCAGTGTTAATGAAATTTACTCCCAGAAATACTGGGGGAGAGGAGATTTTGTTTAATGTATGCAGCAGGTGAGCATGGTTTGAGAGGGCTGAGCAGGGATGGGGATCCATGTTCAGAATGCACCTGGAGATCTGTAGGCCTCAACCTGTGCTCAGATGTTTGTGCCGGGCAAGTTGAAAACAGCAATTTTCATGAGCCGGAGAAGGATAGTCTTCATACTGTAAATGTATTTAAAGTTTTTTCCCATTTGCAGTGAGATTTCCAGGTGTGCAGTTCACCATGCTAGGGCTCTAGTAAGGATCATGGCTATGACCCAAACAGTGTGCTTTCAATCACTGCCCGCAATGTAAGTCACACTGTTACTCATTTCTGTTGCAAGTAATTTTTGTTAGTAAGAAGAAGGATACCAGTCAATGTGTTTAAATCTTGGGCAGGCCTGTGCAGAGGGAGCTGCCAGCAAAGGGCTCCTCAGACTGATGAGCACTTGTATTCAAAGAGGCTTTGGAATGACTGGCATTCCCTTAGCTGCCAAGCCTGCAGCCACTTGACTGTAGGTCTGAAAGGAGTTCAGGAACAAAAGCCTGAGGGCCAATACTCCACAGTCTGACTGCTTTGTCAGACTTTCCTGCCAGTGTTGTGGCCCAGCACAAATATGCTGTCTTCCTGGCCTGTTCTCTACCTTTTGCCTCTTACTGGCCTTGTTCTACCATGGTGCTGTCTCTGAGCAGCCAAGGCACAGTTTCCTCTTCCTGCTGACTTCTCATCTGACTAGTGAGATACTGTTTGTAAAATTATTTCCAGACCCAGGAGATACCGTTTGTTCTAGAAGCCCACCCTAGTTATAGGCTTGCTTTCAGCTGATGTTTCCTTTTCTGATTTGTTGTGAGTGTCTAGGAAAACTACTATAAAACAAGTTAAGCAAAATTTTACCTAAAGTAAACTTTTTATTTTCCTATTCTTTTAAAAGAAAGTTGGTGTTCTTTCCTACTTTCTTCCCCTCTTTTATCGGTAGGATAGTGAATTCTAAACTCATGGTTCACATATCAGCCAGCTGTAGGAGAACCTCTCATCAGTTTGGCGTCAAGGTTCCTAATCCTGGTGAAATCCTAGGCCAGTTCGTTTCCAAAAAGCTGCAGTAACTGATTTTTACAGGTTTGCTGTGCGCATTCCTGCCTTAGGAATGTTCCTCTGGATGTTGAGTCCAAGCCAGATCAGCAAGTCCCTGAGTGGCAGCAATTGCTGATCTTTCGTTTCAGGGATACAAAGGGGAAACAATACTGATGATTGAAGTAGGACCTTGAGCCCTACTTCTCCCAGTAAACTACTCTGAAAAGGGTCTTGTTTTATCTTGGGCAGTCACCTGATGTCAGCACAGAACCATCATGGCAGGGGAGCCAAAGAAAGTATCACCCTTCTGGCTGTCCCAGCAGCATCTCTCATGTGAGACGTTGTGCCAGTAGAATAAAGCATAGTTGGGCCAAAGGAAGGGTGCTGCAGCAACAGAGGAATAGTGGTGCTGCAGGGCTGGACAAGCACCCCTTCTCTCCCTCAAAGAAACTCTTGTTTCTGCAGCCTGACACGTGCTGACAGTACCTGGCAGTCCAGTGCAGCTGCCACAGCCCAGCCTTTGTTCCATCCTGGGCAGGGGTGCGGCTGTTGCCAAGCTGGGCCCGGGGTGCTGGCTCTGAGGGGCTGACAGGCCGGGGGGGTGGCCGTGTGCCACCTCAGTCACAGCACGCGGTTCAGCCAAGAGCGTGTGTGCTGGTCTGATTTCTCTCTGAATTAAGTGCAAGAACCATGTTGGGTTTTGGTGTGCATGCATGTGTACAGTGATTCAGTGTTTCTGGAATGGGCTTGTCTATGTGGTTATGCTCCTGTATCCTTCTGAGAACCAATTGCAGCCAGGAAGGCCAACCATATCCTGGGGTGCATCAAGCACGGCATCGCTAGTCGGTCAAGGGAGGTGATTGTCCTGCTCTACTCTGCGCTGGTGCGGCCTCACCTCGAGTACTGTGTTCAGTTCTGGGCACTACATTACAAGAAGGACATTAAACTGTTGGACAGTGTCCGGAGGAGGGCGACGAAGATGGTGAAGGGCCTAGAGGGGAAGATGTATGAGGAGCGGCTGAGGGCACTGGGCCTGTTCAGCCTGGAGAAGAGGAAGCTGAGGGGGGAACCTCATCACAGTCCACAACTTCCTTGCGAGGGGGAGTGGGGAGGCAGGTGACCTGTTCTCTGTAAACACCAGTGATAGGACCGGTGGGAACGGTGTTAAGCTGAGGCAGGGGAAGTTTTGGCTGGACATCAGGAAGAGGTTCTTCACCGAGAGGGTGGTTGCACACTGGAACAGGCTCCCCAGGGAACTAGTCACTGCACCAATCCTGTCTGAATTTAGGAAGTGTTTGGACTGTGCACTGAGTCACATGGTCTAAACTTTTGGGCAGACCTGTGCGGTGACAGGAGTTGGACTTGATGATCCTTATGGGTCCCTTCCAACTCGGGATATTCTATGATTCTATGAATTGCTGCCACTGGAGAAAGGGAATCCACCCAAGACTGGGTCAGGAGCAAAGCTCTGGAGGACTGCACTGCTTCACAAGGTCACTGAATTGTAGGTTGGAGGGGACTTCTTGAGATCACCTACTCTGATCCTACCTACTCAACAGGGTCAGCTACAGTGGGTTTCCCAGGACCGTGTCCAGTTGGGTTTTGAGTATCTCCAAGGATGGAGACTCCAAAACCTCTTTGTACAACCTGTTCCAGTGTTTGACCACCCTCACGGTAAAAAAGTGTTTTTTTTGCATGTTCAGATGGAATTGCAGGTATCTCAATTTGTGCCCATTGCCTCTTGTCTTGTCACTGGGCACTACTGAGAGGAGTCTGGCTCCATCTTCTTCATTTCCTACGATCAGGTATTTATAAATATTGATAAGTTCCCTGTCTGGCCTCTTCCTCCCCCCCCCATTCTTTTCCAGCCTAAACAGTCTTATTGTTCTCAGCCTCTCATATGAAAACACTTCAGTCCCTTAATCATCTTCGTGGCCCTTCATGAGACTCAGTACTTCGCCATTCTTACCTTCCATCTGCCAGCAGCTGCTGGCTCCACAGCTTGAACTCTTCTCTTTCTTTCAAGCATGAAGGGGACTGCCCCTCTGTGGGATGGGAGGATGTGAGCAGACTGCTAACCAGCCATGCTTTGTTTACCAGTCTCAGCAGTGACAGCTCAGCTGCTTAGGTTTGAATGACAGAAATGGCAGAAAGCAGCAGTATTTTAATGCCTGTTAGTCCTGCAGACTGGCCCCTTTCCCTCTATGACTGGCATTGTCCGTTACAGAGCCATTAGGCTGACATTGCCTCCACAGCACCTTAGTACCTGGCGCCTGGAAGGATGCCCATGTGTTGGAAACAGTGACTGCTCTCTGGGCCTGAGAGCCCTCTTCATGCAGCACAAGAATGAGGCTACTGGCCTTGGTTCTCTACACGAAGTTGTGTTCTCCAAGTGATGTGGATAACAACTGCCAAAAAGGTCTCTATAAGCAGGAAGGTGGTAAAAGTTGAAGCAATGGGATTGTTTCCATTTCTCAACTGTAGGTCTGGGACAGAGTGGAGTAGATTGTTTCTGCACTGAGCAGCATGAGTGGAGGCCCAGGTGTGGGGTGAGCTGTGCAAAAACTTCCCAATGCAATCAGTGAGGAAACCAGGTACTCCTTGTGTTCACTGATGGGATCTAAGCAACACCAAAGTATCAGTGCCTTTACAGTTATTCTTACTTTAAGATAAGAGTACGATGAGTGGATGAGTATTTTTTTTTGGCTGCAGTGCATGCCCCAGACACTTCCTGGGCCCTTCTCATATGCTCCACCTGCCACCCCACATACCACTCGCTGTGGGCTCACTTGCAGAATCCCTTCTTTGTGCAGGGGCTTGTTTTCTAGTCTGGCAGAAATGCCACTGAGCTGAGTGCAGACATTTCTGTTGCACAGTGATTGGTTTTGTTTTAGTCTGGAGGGACCATTTCAGACAAACTGAAAAAAATACAAGTTCACAAAGCAGATAGAGAAGCGGAGTATAAATAATTCTGCTCAGAGCTTAAAGCCTTTGTCATTTTGGTCTGAAAGATGCATTCAGGGCATTTCTAGCTGGTTTATACTTAATTGCTGGCAGTAAAACATCCCAGTAAACTGAGTTTGGTTAAAGCTATGCTAAATATTTGCCTTCCTCTGAATTCTTTCTTTTTGTGTCCTTTTGGTACCGTTCTTTGAAATACCAGTTTCATTATGTTATTTTAGAAGGATTGTGATCTGCCCAGAAAGAGAGATGATGGGAGGCTGTGGAATAAAGAGGGTGGGAAGAACAACACTGACAGAGAGCAGCAGATGTATGGAAGATGAAGGATTAAAAATAGAAATAGATGTCCATTTTCAGTGAAGATTTATGTCCCTCTAGACTATATGAGAAGCTAAACCCTATGAAAGAGTTAAACCCTATAAATTATAAATTTCAACAGTTAAGTTCTAAATGTTTGGCTTGTAGAGTGGATGTAATATCCAGAGATAGGTATTTGCAAAGGCCAGAATGCAAAAACTTGTATACCACCTGCATTGTCACAGGAAATTCTGCAAGGAGGGTCTTTTACATAATCCCGCTTCACAGAATTGTTTGACACAGATACAAAAAGATACCTCTGTCCTTTCCTTTCAGGATAGCAGGCACTTACTACTGTTCTTTCTAAAAAAATGAATAGGGCCCAGGCATTATGTCAATATTTTGTGAAATTTCCATGTAATGCCCACATTAAGTTGAGCACACAAAGTGTTTGTTTTACACTACTAGGCACTTGTTTGCTCTTTGGCTCTTCCCTTTCTGCCTGCATACAGAGTAGATTCTCACCTGGGTGCCTGTTTGTGACTCTCACAGAAGGAAGACAGGAGAGCAAGCATTTTAGATAGCTCCCATAGCAGCAGTTCACATCTAGGAGTGCAGGTTTTTTTTTTTTTTTTTTTTAAAAAAAAGCCTTACTAAGGAAAAAAAAGCTCACTTAGAATGACAAGAGTTTTGGTATTGGTGCTGCATGACAATAGTGAAGGATGAGTTGGCACTGAGCTTCTTGGCACCAGCTGGCTTACAAAGGACTGTGATGACTAAGGGTTGGACAATACCCATAGATACCTCTTCATGGTAGCTGCAATGACGGAAGATACTTCTGTCTGGGTGGGATAATCAGTCTGTGCCAGTCTGTGTGGGGCACAGTTGTCTGGCACAAGCAGGCAGCTTGATACGTCTGGCACCGTGGACTTCAGAACATGTTGAGTTCAGATGCAGAGAGTGCTGATCCAGAGCTAGGATTTTTTCCTTGTTACCAGAAAGGGCTTGCTTTGGTCTGTCAGACCCAATTAATAAATTGGGTCTTGAAAGTAAGTTGAAGCCTTGCAATCAAAGCCATGCTGAACTGGAATTTTAGAAGCTAAAACATTAGTAGACAAGACCCTTTCTTACCAACTTCTCCCTTCTCGTTTAATTTCTTGCTTCTCCCCAGGCCAAAGAACCCTCCATCACCGGAGTGATACCCTGGAGACAGTGATCCTGGTAAATCCCAATGTGGACAGCATCGTGTCTGAGGTAAGGACACTGTGTTTTCTCCACATCAGATCTCTGGCCTGTGCTTGACTTAGAGGGCCATGATTATCACACTTGGCACCTTCTTGACCATGCTGCTGGTCTGCTGCAAGGTGTGGTGAGGTTACTAAGCATTCTGGTCTTGCCAGTAAGATATACGCTGTAACCAGTATTATTTGGCACAATTTACTGCTAGACAAAGAAAGACACAAGAATGTATGGTTCCTTGTGTGCCAGCCTGTTGTGGTTTAACCTGGCCGGCAGCTAAACACCACACAGCCGTTTGCTCATCCTCCCCCCTCCCTCTCCGGGATGGGGGAGAGAAACAGGAAAGTGAAGCCTGTGGGTTGAGATAAAGACACTTTATGAAGACAGAAAAAATAATAATAACAATAATAAAATAATAGCAATACTGATGATAATTGTCCTACTAATAATAATGTGTACGAAACAAGTGATGCACAATGCAATTGCTCACCACCTGCTGACCAATGCCCAGCCTAACCCGAAGCAGTCCAGCCCCCCACCCCAGCTAGCCACCCCTATATATTGTTTAGCATGACGTCAGATGGTATGGAATACCCCTTTGGCCAGTTTGGGTCAGCTGCTCTGACTCTGTCCCCTTCGAGCTCTTGCTGCATCCCCAGCCTGCCCGTTGGCAGGACAGAGTGAGAAGCTGAAACGTCTTTGGCTTGGTGTAAGTGCTGCTCTGCAACAATTAAAACATCAGCATGTTATCAGCACTCTTCTCATCCTAAGCCAAAACGTAGCACCCTACCAGCTACTAGGAAGAAAATTAACTCTGTCCTAATTGAAACTAGGACACAGCCCTATGGCAATGAGCTGCTTCCTGGAAGAATTAGTGCCTATTGCTTGATGTTAACTATTTCTCAGGAGATTGTAGAGCTTCCTAGCAAACATTTTCTCTTAAAACTAGCCCACTTTCCTAACGTGAATTGTGATGTGGAGCTGTGTCAGGAAGGCAGTAGCATCATCTTCCCTTTTCAGAAACCTACTCTCCTGTATATAGAAAACTTAAGTTTTGGCTATTTGTAAATTAAATGAGTAAACATCACCTGGAAGTTTTTGACTCTCCATGTGGTTATGTTTCTGGGTACTGGTGAAGAATATAGGTAACTTTTTGACTGCAAATCAGATTCATGACAACATTGTCTCATGGCAACAGGTTCACTCACTGTTGTGTGATTCATCAGCCCACAAACTACTGATCTTCTGTGGTCAGAGCTCAGACCAGGAAGGAGACTTGATCCTGCAGACGGGGACCTTCACTTACCAGAAGTTTGCTGAGATACTTTCAGACCCAGAGGTGAGCATGAGCAGTAAGCCAGGATGTCTCTTCCTCTTCCCAAAGAGCATGACAGAGCACTGGAACAGGTTGCCCAGAGCATTTGTGGATGCCACATCACTGGAAGTGTTCAAAGTTGGGTTCAGTGGGGCTTTCAGCATCCTGATCTGGCGATGTCCCATGTCCATGGCAGGGAGTTTGGGCTGGATGTTCTTTAAGGTCCTTTCCCACCCCAACCATTCTATGAGTCTATGACTCTGTGAACTCCAGCAAAATAATTGCACATTGTAAATAACTTATGGTGTAGTTGTGGGCATCTTGCTTTACTTCCCTGGCTTAAGTTTTCCAAAATTACAGGCATAGGTGATGCCACCTTTAAGTGCACAGCTTGAGACATCCTTCCAGACCAACTCTGCAGTGGGCAGACACTTAAAATTTCTTAATGCAGGTTTTAAAATATGTTCAGGTGACTTCCAAATAACGTCCAACGGAGGCCATTGTCAACCTAGTAACTGTTTCTCTTCACTTCACAGTCTGTCTAGTGAGCATAAGCTGTTCTCAAGGTTCAGTGTGTTCATTAGCGGGGTGTATAGCTATATACAGAAAAAAAAAGTGACAGAGAAAGCTTTGAATTCATTGCATAAAGATGACACAGAAATGACTAAATGATGATTAAGTAACTACAAATGTAGTTATGTAATCATACAATTGCAAAATCATTTAGGTTGGAAGGGAACTTGAGAGGTTTGTAGTCCAACCTCTTGCTTAACATGGGCTCAGCAATAAATTTAGACATGATTGCTCAGGACTTTGTCCAGTATGGTCCTGAAGACTTTATAGGATGTCTGTTAACCTTGGATCTCCTGCTTATTATCTTGGCTAGCTGTACTGTAGCTTTCCTCAGAGGCCTTAAGCTTTCTTACTATTGGAGCTCATTGCAAACACATATAGGCTTCTTCAGGTTTTGATAAGCCTAGCTTCCACTGATGATTGTGTGATAGACATTTATAATGCCTCCATTGGATTGAAAGTGCAGTTGCTGCAGGAATGGCTCATTGATTACTCTGACCATGGGTAACATTGCTGCTGTAATTATATCAGGAAATCTGAATGCCTTCAGTTATTTTAGGTTGATTGTTTGAGAATATAATGCAAAGGAGGAATGTTCCAACCTCATTCCAGATTCTTAGTAAGTTTGAGTTGTAATGCTTCTTTGCTCAGGATATTTTCTCCACAGCTCTAAGGAGCCTTGAAAGTGATATCTACCTTAGCTCTAATTACTAACCATGTATCATGTCCCCAGCCCCATCGGAGATGGAGTCCTGACTTTTTAAAATAGGCTTCAAGAAAGAAAATGGATCTGAATAGAAGAGAAAGTCCCATGGTACTGAAATGCACAAAATGCCATATGATTGTTCAGTAGCCAATAAGTGAGGATAAGTTCCGACAGTGATGCCTAACATTGAAAAGGGTATTTCAGGGTTAGAATTCACAAATCAAAAAGAAACTGCTATTTTTGAATCAAGCTAGAGACTGATATCCCAGGTTGAATAAGAAGAAGTAAAGAAAGAGGACAAGGTGGCTTCTGCTTCTGTTCTCTTTCCTGAGGTATTGTCACTGTGCAGCCCAAACAGTCAGGAAACAAAAAAAAAAAAAAATCAACATGAAGAATTTCAAAAGAGAGCAGAGTGTGGCTGCATGCATTTATGCTTTTGGAGTATTTCATCTGTTCTCAGCATTTCCTCTCAGTAAAATGCTCGTGGAGTCTTTGCAGTATTTCTGCATTAACTGGCTATTTTTAAAAGAGCTGAATTGGTCTCAGAGCTCTGTTTGACCTTTATTTGTCTGTGCCTGTCTCAATAGGTCACCCAGATTCTTAGCAACACTGATTCAGATATCAAGGCCTCCCTTACTGTATCGTGTTTGGGAGAAGGAGACTGGAGCAACCTTGGGCATCCTCGATTTCAGGATATTATTAATCTGAAACTGAATCCTGATCCAGTTCTGCCAGAAATGGATGGGGTGTCTGAGTTTGCAGAATATGTCTCTGAAACAGTTGACGTGCCATCTCCATTTGATCTCCTGGAACCACCCACCTCAGGGGGCTTTTTGAAGCTTTCTAAACCCTGCTGCTACATATTCCCTGGTGGAAGAGGTGATTCTGCTCTCTTTGCTGTCAATGGGTTTAACATCCTTGTAGATGGTGGCTCTGACAGGAAATCTTGTTTCTGGAAGCTTGTAAGGCACTTGGATAGGATTGACTCTATTCTTCTGACCCACATTGGTGCAGACAACCTACCTGGTATCAATGGGCTGCTGCAGAGGAAAGTTGCTGAACAAGAGGAGGAACAATCCCAGGGCTCTACCAACTACAGTGACTGGATGAAGAACCTAATTTCTCCCGAGCTGGGGGTGGTATTTTTTAATGTTCCTGAAAAACTGAAGATGCCTGAATCATCTATGAAAGTAAAGAGGAGCATTGAAGAAGCCTGTCTGACACTGCAGTATCTCAACAGACTTGGCATTAAATCAGAGCCTCTGTACAGGGTAGTGAGCAGTACCATTGAACCTATCACGCTTTTCCACAAAATGGGAGTGGGTAAGCTGGACATGTATATACTGAATCCTGTCAAGGACAGTAAAGAAATGCAGTTTCTAATGCAGAAATGGGCTGGTAATAGTAAAGCAAAGACTGGCATAATTCTTGCAAGTGGAAAAGAAGGTGAAATTTCTGTTCCCTATCTCACATCCATCACAGCCCTAGTGGTGTGGCTGCCAGCTAGCCCAACAGAGAAAATTGTAAGGGTTTTGTTTCCTGGAAATGCTCCTCAAAATAAAATACTGGAAGGTCTTGAGAAACTCAAGCACCTGGATTTTCTGAGGTACCCCGTGGCTACTCAGAAAGATATCACTTCTGGAATACCTCCACCTGTGCTGAAGCAGACCAAAATTAAACAAAGAACTGACAGTAAAGAGAGTCTTAAATCTTCCCCCAAGCCGTCTGTGACAAAGCAAGCTAAGAAAGAAGAGGCAGTTGAGGAAGGGATTAAGGAGGTAAAAACAGAAGTCATAAAGGATGCTAAAACTGAGAAAAAGGTTAAAGAACACTCTGAGAAGATTCCTGAGAAACCTGTTAAACATGAAAAGATAAAGACAGAATCAAGTGATGTTCTCAAAGCTGAGAAAAGAAAACTAACAAAAGACAAAGTAGGCAAAAAGCACCTCAAAGAGAAAGTATCCAAACTGGAGGAGAAGAAAGACAAAGAAAAGAAAGAGATTAAGAAGGAAAAAAAGGACTTAAAAAAAGATGATGGAAAGAAAGAGGAAAAAAAAGATTCAAAGAAAGAGGATAAAAAGAAAGAAATCAAGCCAGAGCCCAAAAAAATGTCTAAACCAGACTTAAAACCATTTACTCCAGAGGTAAGAAAAACATTATACAAGGCAAAAGTTCCAGGCAGAATCAAAACTGAGAAGATCAAAATCAAACCTGAAAAGGAAGTACCTACTGACCTGAGGACATCACCAATGGAGAAGATGCCAGTAGAGGTGGAGCCAGGAGAGATTTCCATAGCTGAACAGAGGTTAGTCCTGTCTTCACCAGAAGATCTTACAAAGGACTTTGAGGAGCTGAAGAATGAAGAGAAAGGGAACTTGCAGGGGGCTCAAGAAATTTGTGATACAGAAGTAAGTGATAAGGTTATGAGAGTACCTGAAAAGGAGATGAAAGAGTCCAGTGACGTGACATCTCAGAGTCACCTGGAAATGGATACGATTTTGAAAACAAACATTCCTGATCAGAGAACAACTACTACTGATTTGGAAAAAGAATCCCCAGCAGAGGAAAAAGCAGTCCATCATCTAGAACCAAGAGCAGGTCAAGCTGAAAAAATAGAGGATGAAGGAAGAACGTTAGATGAAAATCTTGATATGAGATACTGCAAGAGAAAAGCTGAGCAGTACAAGGAAGTTCAGCTGTTGCCAGACAGAGAACAGGTACCAACACACAGTGACCTCGTAGCAAAAGCTGTTTGGTCACCAGCATACAGAGATGAAGACAAGGAAGAAGAGGAAAAAATCTCTTTGGACAGAAAACAGAGGGAAGCAGAAACAAAGACCTGTGAAAAGTATACTGAGGGGACAGAGGCACAGGAGGAAGGTCAGAGGGAAAAGAGAGAGGATGTGGTAGAAAAGGCAGAACTGGAAGAAAAGGAAGAACAGCAAATGAAGGTGGAAAAGAGTAAAGATTTCTATGAACTGAAGCAGGATGAGAGGGAGGACAAAATATTTACCATTAAAGAAAATGAAAAAGAATTTAGTGACATGGGTGAGAAAAACAAGTTAGTTGGAAAAGAGGTAACAAAGGAAGAGTCGTATCTGAGCAGTCTGCCAGTCCCAGCAGGAGCAACAGCAGAACATGTTTCATATATCCAAGATGAAACTATCCCAGGATACTCAGAAACAGAGCAGACAATTTCTGATGAAGAAATACATGATGAACAGGAAGAGAGGATCCCACACTTGAAGTATGATGTCAATGCATATGACATTTCTGTTCCTGACCACCCAGGCTCTTTTGAAGCAATACATGGAATACAGGCCATGCCTACTGCAGACCTTGCAGCCAAGGGCTATGCTGGCCAGGAGTCTGAAATCCTGGCATATCCTACAAACATAGTGGCAGCTCCGCTAGCCGAGGAAGAACATATTTCTTCTGCTACCTCCATTACAGAATGTGATAAGCTTTCATCTTTTGCAACTTCAGTAGCAGAAGATCAGTCAGTTGCATCTATAACAGCACCACAAACAGAAGAGACTGGGAAAAGCTCTTTACTTCTAGACACAGTAAACAGCATGCCTTCCTCTCGGACTGAAGCAACCCAAGGTCTTGACTATGTTCCCTCTGCTGGCACAATCTCTCCTACATCATCCTTGGAGGAAGACAAATGTTTTAAATCTCCGCCTCCTGAAGATTTCCATGCACTAGCAGAAGGAGAGAGAAAACTGGAAGCTCAAAAAAAGGATATTCATGAAGAGGCAGAAGAGGAAGAGGAAGAAGAAGATGGGACTCCAAATATTGAAATGCCTGACAAACTCAGAGGCCATTACAGTGCCCCACTGTTCGCTCATCAAGAATGCACTGATAATATGTTAACCGGTGTCCCCACAGAAGTGACGCATACTTCTGGTTTGCCATTATCCACTGAAGAAACACCGTTTTCCCAGGTTGACTCTGCAGAGGCTGAAGAACGATGCATGAGTCCTGATGATAGTACAGTCAAAATGGCATCTCCCACCCAATCTGGTCCCACTAGTGCAGGACATACACCTTTCCACCAGTCTCCAGTGGAAGAAAAGCTAGAAACAGTAGATTCAGAGCTATTTGAAAAAGAAGAAGATGCTGCTACTAAGAAATTGGAAGATCGAACTTCTATTGTGGTAAAGGGAACCAAGCATGAACTGCTCAGAGATGATGAGGTGTCTGCATCTAAGTATAGACATGAAAAAGAAGTGTCTGGACCTGTACTACATAAGCTGGAGGCAGGCGCTGATGTGCAGGTATCTCCTGGGGAGGAGGTGCAGGAAGCACCAGTGAGGAAGGAAGAGCTGCCCTGGCTCTCCTACCACAAGCAGGACACAGTGGTGATAGGGGAGGAAGAAGAGCTTCCTGCACTACCGCATCCCAGCACAGATGTGTTTCTGGAGCCTGAAAAAGAGCTAGAAACTAAATCCATGGCAGAAAGTTTAACAGGATTTTCAAAACATTTGTCCTTTGAGCCATTCTCTACCACAGAAACATCTGTGGGAAGTGTAGCTCCTCCATGGTTCACAAACCAAAGCAAATCTGAAAGTGAGAAAACCTCACAATTTTCTCCAGATGATACTAAATCACTCTATCTTACAGAAGAAAATCTTGCTAAAGAAAAATCCCCAGATATTTCTGTTAAGGGGATGGCTACTGAAGAAGGAAAACTACTCTATTTCACAGAAGACACCTCAGAAGAGGAAAAATCTTCTCAGGTTTCAATTAAAGACATTTCTCCAGAAGAAACTAAATCTATTTCTCTCACTGAGAGTCCCAGCAAGGACACCTCTTCAGACATTTTTGTTAAAGGTATTTCTCCAGAAGACATCAAAACTCTTAGTTTCACAGAAGAGATACCCGTGAAAGAAAAATCTCTGTCTGACTTTACCGACAAATTCCCATCAGAAGCTGTTGGATCTATGGATTTCACAGAGCAGAGCCCAGATACATATGAAAAATCACCAAACATTTCTACCAAAGTGCTCACAAAAGAAGTGGCAAAATCGTTTTCTTGCCTAGAAAGTATCCCGGTTAAAGATACATCACCCAGAGATACTTCAACTGAAGAAATGTCTCCCGATGATAGCAGTTTATTTTCTGTAACAGAAAAAGCCACATCTAAGGAAAAAACTGCAGGCTTCTTCTCTCAGGAAGTATCTCCAGATGCAAAGGGCTTATACTTTACAGAATTTAGCCCAGTTGAGGATAAAACATCATCACATGTTTCTGCTGAAGATGTAAAATCTTGTGGGTTCAAGGAAGCTAAAGAAGAAAAATCTCCAGAAATGGATGATTTTTACATGAAAGATTTAGGTTATGAGAAGAAAGTGTGGTTTCCAGAAGAAGTGGAAGAGATTCCTGTTCAGGGAAGGCGGCAGATATATGATAAGGAGAGAGAGAGCACATTCTTGGATGAGGTACCAGAATATGAAAAATCCCCTCCTAAAATGGGAGAAGTGGAGATCCCATCTCCTGTACTGCCTGGCAGTCATACCTGGAGAAAAGTAGAAAGTGAAGCATGGGGCTCTGCTTATGAGTATCTTCAGGAAGGAGGAGACACTGGAAGAGCAGGGCAGTTATCCCGTGAGGAGGATGAGGATCTCTGTCATGCCAAAGACAAACCTGTGTTACTGCAAGCAGAAGCAGAATGTTTAAAAGTGGAATCATGTGATTACAAAGAAGAGACACTGAAGAGTGCCAAACCAACAGCAGAAACAAAGATTGTTAGCATAGCTCCTGCTGACATCACTTTCCCAGACAGTTCTCATTTGGCTTCTCAGTATGTCTCTGGTGAGGAAAATCAGGTTAAACCATTAACTGGAAACATAGAAAGGCAAGAATTGATGCTGACATCCAAACAAGATTACTCCTATTTAGATGATGAGGAGAAAGCTGTCCTGGATATCTACGCAAAATCAATAGACCAAGCACTGAAAGCATCTCCCCTGCCAGTAACAGCTAGCCCTCTGGAAACACAGACTGGCACAACACTAGAAACAGAGAGGTCTTACAAGATAGATCTGTGCAAAGCACCGCAACAGGAGGAAGTCCCATTGAAGGATACAGAAAAGAAAACAGATGTTAGTGGTTTGTCTCAGGAAATGGACTGTAAATACAAGATAGATAGAAAGCAAGAGGATGACTACAAATCCACGGAGGCTCATTATGACTCTACAGGAGGCAAAGAGCAGGTGGCAGCAGCATCTGCTCTGTTCCAGTCTACAAGACCAGCAGAATCTGAATATGTAGCAGCATCCTCAGAAGAAAGTGCTGCAGGGTCAGGGCAGCATGCACACTCCCCTCTAGGAGAAGTCCCTCCTCAGAAAAGCAGTGCTGCCATTGGCCATTCTGAGGCTGTGTGTTCTGTGAGCCGAGTGGCATATCTTCCTGAGTCCTATTCCAGGAGCCCTGTGGACCCTTGTTCCTATGAGGAAGGGGTCTGCAGAACCAGAGGTGATGACGATTCCATGAGACAAGAGCAAGAAGAAAGAGAACCAACACCCTATCCTGATGAAAGAAGTTTCAAGTATGCTGATATCTATGAGAAGGTAATTGTGTCTGGAGTTGGACTCTCCCCCTTCACATCCAAGGATGCAGACATCTCAGGTCACACTGACAAGGTGCTGACAACAGCACTGAGCTCTCAGAAAGATCAAGGTTTTCATGTCTCTGCGAAGGAAGAAGAGTCCTGCCTTTATACCTCTGCTGAGAAGGAGTTGTCATCTCCAGCATCCCCTAAAGATAAAGCAGATGCAGCCTTTGAATATACAGACATCCATAAAAGATACTTGCCCTTGTCTGAAACAGATAAGCCTAAGATATCGAAGGGACAGGAAGAACTGAATGTGTCCTGTGCTTTGCCAGAAGAAGTGGACTCTGAACATCATCCATCATCTGCAGGCACAGCATTTATCTCTCCCACTGACATATTTTATCAAGAAAAATCAGCTGCCTATATTGGTGCCACTTGTCCAGATGAGAACATCGTTTTGTCTGGCCAGGAGCAGGTAACTCTGTCCCTGAAATCTGAAAGCCAAAATCTCAAAGATACATACTATGACAAAACAGGGCAAGGGGAAGAAAGCATGAGTGACTCAGAGTTAGAGAAAGGTGCTACAGAGAGATCTGAAAAGGAGTCTAAACTGCATAGCCCTGACCAAGCTGCAGGCACAGTCTATGCACACATCTCAGCAATGGAGAAGTTCCATGTAACAGAACCACTTCTGCAAAGCAAGCATGAGGAGTCCAATTCACCCCCTTCTACTGCCTCTTCACCTTCTGATCCAGTGTGGAAAGAGGAATATGGAATTATGAAAACTGCATCAGCCACAGCTGTGGGAACATATGTTGCTGGTTACAGTGACTTGCCAGACATAGGCAGAGATGAGCAGGCTTCAGAAATGTGCCATTTAAGCCAGGATTCCTTGCAGAAGAGAAAGGATGCTGAAAAATCCACAAAGGAATCACATTTCCATGTAAAAGATTATCCAAGTACAGAGGTTGTCTCAGCGTGCTATGACCAAGCCATATACTTGAAATCTGATTCTGAAAAACAGAAAGAGGAATACAAGCAGGGGCCAACAGGAGAAGGCAGAGTGATGGAAATCTCTTCAGGATTTGAATGTTCCCTGCTAGGAAAGAGTGAAACATCTAGTGTGTTCAGACATGAACAAACCTCAGCAAGCCATTTAGAAGATATCTCTCTTCCTTTAAAGGTTTCTTGTGCTTTGTCCTCAGGTCAGGGGAAGAAAGATGAGTACTTGGAGGTTTCTGAGATCAGCAGCCATACCTCATCTTTAACTAAATTCTCACCACTGAGTCCATATGAAGAAGATAAACTGTTCTCCAAAGGTGTGGAAAGAGAGTCTGTGCCCCAGCAGCCACTGAAAGATGACTCTTCTAGCCTGTCAGAGGAACCATCATCTGAAGCAACTACTCCTGTAATATCGACTACAGCAGAAAGTTTTTACTCCCATATGCTTTCTGCATACACAAGTGCAGGAGCAGAACCAAGTACCAAGAGTCTTTGGGATGCATCTCCACAGATTCCAGATAATGCTATGAAAACCCATACAGCTGAAACCAAAGACTTCACATTTGCTGAAGAACATGGTTCTGCATTCAGTAGTGGCATGGGTGAGAGCACTTTGCCATGCAGAAAGGAGTGCCAGAGTTCACAGCCCATACCACACTCTGCAGAGAAACAACAGCAGCCCTTTGTAACTAGCCCAGAGCAGAAAGCACCATTTACAGAACAGCTGATGACATTAGCATCTCTCCCTGATGTATTGACATCTTTTCCTCATCATCAGCATGAAGATGAAACCACAGCCAATGGTCCAACAGAGGTGAGCACCAGTCTGCAAGCTTTCCAAAGCACATACCATGCAGCAGAGACAAAAGATGAAAAAACGTGCCCTGATTCTGACAGCAGTTTTTCTCCATGCACAGGCAAAGAGGATACAGAGAGGCAGAGCCGTCCTTCCTCTCTGATGTCCCCTGAACACAGTTTCCAGCCCTTTTTCCCAGATGTGCAAAGGGCTGGAAGAGCAGAGGACCATGGAGATGCTTCCCATGAGATGGAGCCACATTTAGAAGGCATTTTTGACTGCAGACAGAAATTCTCCTCATGTGAATTCAAGCACAGGAAGGGAGAGCTCTCACCCTCCTTCATTAACCCAAGCCCTCATGAGCTCTCTGAAGATAGTGACCTCTCACAGGAGGAGGGTCATCCTTCAGTGCAAGGAAGACCACTCCACACGAGTAGTAGCCCTGTGCAAAGTGCCACAGCAGAGGAAACCCCTCCAACATCAGTGAGTGATTCTGGAACCTCCCAGTCAGACTCAGATGTTCCACCTGAGACAGAAGAATGTCCATCCATCACAGCAGATGCAAACATGGACTCAGATGAAGATGCTGATTTCCTCCCAGTAGATAAAGCTGTTGGAAATGCTCATCATGCCAGTTCTAGGTCCAGCCATGATCCTCAGCCTATTCCAATGGTAGATCCCCATCCTCATCCTCCTCACCCTGATGTCTGCATGGTAGATCCTGATATGTTGGCAAATGAGCAAGGCATGAGCAGAACTGATAAAATTTCCAAGAAGGACATGAAAGAAAAGAGCAAAAGTGTGAAGAAGCCTTTGAGTAAACCTAAATCTTCCTCTCCTGCCCGGAAATTAGATGTGAAAGGGAAACGATCACCCACACCTGTGAAACAGCCATCTGACAAATCCCCAAAATCTGCCACTGCCAAAAAAGAAAAAGATGGAGGAGAGAAGCCCAAACCACGTAGTGTGCTTGTGCAGCCTCCTCACACAGAGGATGAACTGGCTCGGAGTAGTCACAGCAACCCTGGCAAGAACCTTGTTAATGGCATCAAAACAAACCCTGGTAAGAAAGTCTTCATTAAACATGCATTTTTCTCTTCAGGTTCAATAAAAAGAAAAAACACTAAGTTAAATGTAGTAGAACAGAGTTTCCCAGTCAGGCATAAGCAGTGAGAAAGCAGAGAGGTTGTCATACAAGTCACATAAAAAGATCAAAGCCTTGAGGAAAGCTCTGAACCTCTGTAGAGATGAATCCAACCACATCTGCAGAAAGCCCTGTGAGACCTAATTCAGAACTCAATAGACTAAGATTCAGTTCCCCCTGGGGGCTACAGCTGTGGAGAGGCAGTAGGTATTTAGAGTTGGGTGCTGTCAAAGAAATACCAGCAACTGAAGGACAAAATACATCTGTGTGTAAGAAGTGGTGGTCACCTTTTGGCCTCTAAGTAGGGTAAGTTCCACAGGACAGAGATAAAGCTGTCATGTAGAATAACAGGAACCACTATGGTCAGATATTTTCTTTCCTCTGAAATATTAAGTGGAGGTGGGATGGGAGCAGCCCTCATGTCTGAGTACCATGCTGTAGGGCACTGAATGAAGACGTGAAAAGGGTACTTTGCTGCAAGTGTCTGTACAGCCCATGGCCTCCTGTAAGTGTTCACATGGAGACCAGTGCTCTACTAGTATGCTACCAGAGGACACCAGTGTTAGGTGATACAGTGTAGCTGCATTACCCCCATGTCCCTGCTGAGAAGCTGCAGTGCCAGGCTCTATGCAAAACACAGACTGATTTTTAATCTTCTGTTCCAGACCATTGATACTGAGCGTAAGACAAGAGCCAGCAGGAAGATAGTGTCAGGGAGAATGAAGAAAGTCAAAACAGTGCTGATGGGCTATGGTCTCAGCAGATGCCCACTGAAGACACTGAGGCAAAAAGAGGGTTTGCAGAGGCTTTACAAGGGGCTCTTCTTGAGTAAGAACAGCTGAAGAGAAAGACCTGAAAAGAGCCTATATGTGTGCCTGCTGCAAATACATGTACAACTCAGGTGAGGAGATTGTTGTCGGATGACACACAGATGGTGTCACTGACAGCAAGAGGGATGTTCAGGCTGAGTGGTTGATGAAGAGTCTGCTCAGTGTAGTGGGGAGTGAGAGGAAAGTAGTGGATGGAGTAATGAAGTGGTCACAGTGCCAGCCAAGGGAAAAGTCTGCAAGGGAACGTGGCCTGAAAAGTTTCTGAGTCAGCTGACTTGTGAGTAGCTGACAGAGAAATATGGTACAGTCAAGAGAAAGCCTGCATGAGGGTATTAGTAGTGTGTCTGTACAGAGTGGTCAGGTCCTGAAGGCACTGCACAGAAAGAGCTGTCAAGATGGAGTGTCTGGACACGTAAGCCTGAAGGGAAGGTTGAGACAAAGATGCATGATTTCTGTGTTTGGAGCAGTGCTGTGGGTTGCCCAAATCACACTGGGGATGAGGAATAGACATCAGTAAGAATGGCTGCAACAAGAAAGGATTTTTTTTGTTTGTGCCACAGCTAGCCAGCACAATTAGTTGTCCGTGTTGGTGGCTTTGTGCTCACAGAAGAGAGTACCCAGAATAGGAAACAGAAGACAGAGGCCTCTGTGACTCCACAGAGAGCAGGAGGGAGAGAAGGGACAGTCCTTCCATGGGTTTTGTCTGTATATGCCTATTTACTGCTGAGTATAACAACTCCTTTGACAATCTCTCATCTCATAAATATAAAGAGCAGTAAATGAAGAAAAGATGTACAAAAGTTACAGCAGTGTTGCTAGGAAAGAGCAATAGTCCACAGAATAGCAGTGATTCTCAGGGATGGCAGAAAGCCAGGGTGGAGTTTCCAAAAAGACCACTGCAATACCCTAGGATATAAACAGATACAGAGGCCACAGAACAGTTGTTTGTTTGTTTGTTTGTTTGTTTGTTTGTTTTAAGCAAAAATAGATTATTAACATACACAAAAAAAAAGGTAGGACAAACTATTGATTGGGATGGCAACTCTGCAAAAGCTAATAATGGAGCTTTTGAGTCCCTTCTTCAGGAAAGACTTGCGAGTCTCAAGCCTTCCAGCCCCGCTTCATTAACCCCCAAGAACAGCAGAACTCACTCCTTTTTCCTCCCTTTCTTTCAGTGCTGGCTCAAAATTCCACCCAGATCTCCTCTGAGCCTGGATAAATGTTAACTTGTTTGCTGAAGGGAAAAACCTTTCTGGAATCCAGTTTCTTCGGTGTTAATTTGAGTGCCTGTGCGTTCCAGAAGGGTTTTGATAGTCTCTGCTTTCTTTTTTCCAAAGCTTCCAATAGTCCTAAAAGCAGTTTGGCTGTGCCCATGGGTCCACCTGTCTATGTGGACTTGGCGTACATTCCCAACCACTGCAGCGGAAAGAACACAGATCCAGAGTTCTTCAAGCGGGTTCGAGCATCATATTATGTTGTGAGTGGGAATGATGCAGCCAATGGAGAACCAAGCCGTGCAGTGTTGGATGCGCTCCTGGAAGGGAAGTCTCAGTGGGGGGAGAATCTGCAGGTATGTCACGGAAGTGCCTGGGAATGTATGTTTCTCCTTGTGTCATAAGCACTTGGGGGAAGGTGCGTGTCACAAACAAAGTACATTAAGAGGATACAAGTGGTACTGGGCATGTATTGCTCTGCAATCTCAGAGGAGTAACTACTTGTACTCTTGAGAAGGGGGACACTCTCAGAATGATGGGAGTCATGTTAGATGTGTCCTCCATTCCACATCTTTCTGAGAGGAGGAAGCACTTAGAGATTATACATTGCTTCTCACCTGCTGCAGGATGAGCCTATCTGCAAGCAAAAACAAGCACTGTCACAGGCTGAATATTCATCAGTGTCCCATGCCCTGTGGCATTTGTTGCTAGCCTTGCTTGCTTAAGATTTTTCTTTCTATTATACTGGTAATAAACTTTTATAACTTTTATTAGAGATTAAAAAACAAATGGAGCATTCTTACTTATATTTCTTGTGTAGTCAGGTTTGCAGGAGATTTTGGGTAGACGCTGTTTCTGATGACAGGTACAGGAAGTGTGTATGCTCTTTCAGATGATGCACCCCCCGATTTCAAAGTCCCTGAGCTGCACATTGGGTCAGTAGGCAGATCAAGTCTATAAAATCAATAACAGTAATACTCTCAGCATTGCTCCTTTTCACACTGAAGGATCTTTCTAAGGCTGTTTCTGGCGCACAATAAAGAGAGGCTCTCCCCTCCACTGCAGCCATTTTCACCATTATTGGGGTAGTACTGCTAGTGTACAGCCAGCTCAGAGCCCCATTGTGCTGGTACTGCATAAAATAAAGCACCAGCTCTGCCTTAGAGAATGTGACATCTGAAAGGCATTAAATAGAACAAGCAGTACCAAGGGGACAGTGTTCCAAAATTAATGGGAAATTTTAGCCTCAGCTCCTACGGGCATTGTTTACCAGTGCAGTTGTTCTCGAACAATGATGCCTCCTGCTTTCTTTCCCCAGGTGACATTGATCCCGACACATGATACTGAGGTGACAAGAGAATGGTACCAACAGACCCATGAGAAACAGCAGGAGCTAAACATCATGGTACTGGCAAGCAGCAGTACTGTTGTGATGCAGGACGAATCTTTCCCAGCCTGTAAGATCGAATTCTAAATCTCCCAGCCACACTTTGCGTTCATCCATTGACTCTCCAATCACCGATGCAACATCAGAGACACCATCTAATCACAGTCCAGTTCTCTGGTTTAGTCCTCTACATGGTTCCCATTTGTCAGGCAATCGGGTACCCATCTAGCTCAGCACTGGATGCCATGAAAAAGAAGTGCAGGGCTCTGTAATATTCTGGACTGAGCTAAGAGTTTGTGCAAGAGCAGTTGCAGGCCAGGGGCACTTCCACTTTCCCTGCTTTATTCTGCCGCCTGTACAGTTTCTGTAGACTATCTTGGCTGCCTTGCTGCTGTGAGAGCTTGTTCTACTCTCTTCCTGGCTGCCTTGCCATTTAACTTGTAGCACCATGAGCCTCATCTTTCTGGTGAGGGCTGAAGTGCTGCTGCTGCATGTTGACAGTGTTTGGGGGCAGGGAGACAGAGAAAAAAACTAATTCACAAAGCAAACCTACATGATGAGGGAAGGCCAAACCCTCCAACTGTAACATGACAGTGAAAGGCATTCTTCCATCTTCTATCCTGAGCATACAGGTGGTGTTCTGGGTGAGGGGGCCTGTACTCCAACCGGGCAGGGCCACCATTTGCCACCTCTGCAGGCTTCTATCCCAAATACTTGGTTACAGACTCCTGCAACACCTGCTCGCTATGCTCAAGGAGCTGGGCTGAAGGACATGTTGGTTTTTGGGGGGGGAGGGGCGGCAGTGGGAGGGGAGAGTTCAGCCTGTTGCTCTTGGCTACAGGGAGCACATTCCTAACCTGCTAACTTGAGTTTTGCACACTAAGTGGGTAACTTACTCCTGCACATCAGCAGTGCGACAGGAGGAGGCACAGAGGGGCTGTTGCCTGAACAGTCACACTCAGTATCCAAACGCACAACTACAGCCCCCTCTAAAGCAGAAGGGCTGAAACAACCCGGCCTCTGTTGGCCTATGATAGTTGAGAAACCTCCCTGCCCTCGTAAACCAAAGGCTTTCCTGAGGAGTGTGGTGAGGCAGCTGAGGAACTCGCATGCTGTACTGAGATGCTGTTGTCTGGCCAGCGTAGCTGATGTGTGCCAGTTCTGCAAGCAGCAGCAGTTTCCTTGCTACATGTATGCCAGTGGTCCAGCTTCTTAGCTGTGTTCAAGCTTTTGCTGCCCTCCCTAAGTGTGCCCAGGATGTGGGGAATAGAACCTGTGGTGTGAGGAAAGAGAACCCCTTTCCCAAAAACACTTGGGAGTAGTTTAGCAATTGTGTTAGCTCATAGATACTCCACAACTGTGGCAGGAGCATGCATAGCTGCCTGCACAGAATAGCTGCTGGCAAGGCTGTGCTGTGCATACCCTGCAGTTGCAGCTGGCAGCCTGTTGCTTGCACATCTATTGTGGACTTAGGTCCTTGCTGTATGGCCATCCTGGCAGAGATGTAGTTGTGTGCCGTGAGTGCATCATTGCCACTGAACAGTCACCTAGAGGCTCCTTGGCATTCAAGCCCATTCCTGCTGTGGTGCTGCCAGCCCTTGCAGCGAGAGCAGCTCCAGGAGTGCTAGTGCTCAGGCATCTGTTCTGTAGCACCCGGGGAGCCTTTGCCACATCCTAGAGCACTGCAAGAGAGCCTTATCACAGGGATAACTTAAACTTTCTGTGCGTGAAAAAAGCGTGGTGGTGGGTTGTGAAAGAGACATGAGATGGAAAGCAATGCGGCAAGGCTTGGCATACAACTCAAAGTATTTCCATCTGCTGTGTTACCCGCTATGCTTGGCCTTGAGCCAAGATCTGATTCCATAATAAGCATCCCAGGACTATGTGCTGTGCTTGCCGGGGACACTTCAGTCTCTATGCTAGCATTTTCTAGCAGCTGATAGAAAGAAAATGCTGCTTAGAAGCCTGCTCCTAGACTAAAATGGAGTTTCTAGGGAAATGGTTTATTTTGCATTTAATTTATATATTTATTATTTTATCTTAAGCTGCATTTTGTTTGGATTTTTTAATTTATACGTGTTAACTTGACACTATGTGCTCTTGGTGTCAGCTCAGAGGTTTCTCAGTACAAATACTTAGATGCTGCAATTTAAAGAAGAACAACAAAAGACCACAGAGAAATGGGCAGAGTTTTTGCTGGCAGCAAAAGGGGGTCTCTGCTTGCAGCCTGCAAGGCTGTGTCTAAAACCCAGCAGCTGCAGGACAAAGCCTGAGGCCAGAAGCCCCTCCCCGAGGAGCAGCCAGCCCTTTTGATGCAGCCCTTGGTAGGAGCATGTGAGCTTACTCAGGGATTTATGAAATCCCTGCCCTGCGCTGTATTCACGTTAACCATGGAATCACAGTGTGTCTGCCAGAAGAATAAATGTCATTCTCTGTAACCCAATGGGGTCAAGTGTCTATGAATGTCGGGTACAGCAAGCAATTGCAGGCAGTAACAGACCTGCTCCTGTTTTCCCCAGGCACTGCTCTGGGGTTTTGCCTTCAGTGCTTTGGGGAGACCCTGGCTCACCTGCCAATAGCACTGGCTGGCAGCCAGCTGCAGGTGGAGGATGCAAAATGTTCAGTGCCAGGTAGTCAGAGCAACAAACGTGACATCTTCAGTGACTGGATCCCTGGATTCTTCAGTGTGGCTAGGGGTAAAAGCTAATGCACTAACTTTATACAGACCTACAAATGAATGTTTCTCAATTTTAAACTTGAAGCAGTTATGAATAAGAAGCAGTAATGGTGAGGCTTTGTAAGGTGCCTGCATCCTCCAGGAAGGAGTGACATGTTCCAGCAAAAACACCTGCCCTCCATGTGCTGTGCTCCAGCACTCCGCAGCTACGCTGCTTGGACTGCTCTATCCTACACCAGTTCATTTCCCTGTCTTCAAGACTCCACAATTTATTTATTTTTTAAGTCTTTTGTGGAAGTCTGTTGTGCCTCCAGCCTCTCTCTCTCCCATGAAATCTTCTGAAGCCATGGGGGAAAAGGACTTGTAAAAATGCCAAATTCTGAAGTCTGACTCCGCTCAGCCTGCAGGAGCCAGCAGAACCCATCCAGAGCCAGAGGTAATACAACACTATAGAGAGAAACAGTTAAACTCTGCTTTTGCTTGTTTCTGCATGTGGGCAACAACATGTAATCTTCCTGTATGTAATAGGTACAAAATACTATTTTAAACCAATAATTTAAAAAAAGTGAACGTCTCAACTGTATTGAAATGGCAACTTGTGCTCCCAGCTTCTATGCTAAATGTTTTAAAAACGGAGCCCTGATTCTTTTCTTCAGCATCATGTTTCTATTTGAATTTAGTTTCTTGACCTCTGTCCTTTTGCCCATTTCCATGTGAAACACTGTAACTAACTACTGTCAAGAGAGGAGCCCAACACATCAATAATAAAGCCACATTAATTGCGAACAAGAACACTTCCAGCTGTTTCAAACTGTTCTTTAAGTGAGTCTATCCTGTAGGCAGGGGGCATGCAGATCCTGCTGCCACACCAGCAGCCTTCCCTCGATGCTGGCCAGCTACTGCCCAACCTGAGTTCAGGCGGGCCTGGGTGATTGTGCTTATGCCACAATTTCACTCACAGCTGCTAAAACCTGTGACCCTGCCAAGAGGATACCCACGCCAGCGGTACAGACCTGCCTGGGACCCCGTCCTCCTTCCTCAGCTCCAGCGGGGTTTTTCACTGTTGCAGCTTTCGAAGATGTTTCCTGCCCATGTTTGGTTGGCCAAGGGCCAGGATGCAGCCCGGGTGCTCCATGCACAGCCACTCCAGTGGACACTGCAGGCAGCTGCCTTGCAGCACTAAGCCAGGCTCTCCCTGGTGGCTTCTGCACTTCTTGGGAATCACCATTCTGGCCAGCGTTCCTCAAACTGGTAGCATCCCCAGTCCTGTGGAAGGCACATCACAGCAGGGCCTGGCCAGAAGTCTGGCGCAAGCCAGCCAGGCAGGGCACCAGCATCAGGGACTCAGCTCAGGGACTGTGGACACTCAAGGCACTGACAGGGCACCAGGTGCTGCCCATCCTTAGCTCAACAGCACACCTTTGCACTACTGCAAAATTCTGCAGCCTCCCTCTGGAGGGAAAGACACTCTGTTTCAACTCTTCCGCTACTCAGCAGAACACTACCAGAGCAGCCTTCTGCCCTGCCTGTGCAGCAGTCAGGAGGGGCTGATGCCCAGTCAGCTCTGCTCCTGCCTGGTGGTCCCCTGGAGGAAGCTCAGGGGCACAGTTGAATGCAGGGGAAAAAGAGAGCAGGGATTGGGCTGCAGACTCAGAAGGGGGGGCCACTGTGGCTGGGGAGCATATCACAGCTTGTGCAGCTGTCACGGAGAAATGTCACGGAGAGCTTACAGCAGCCAGCACAGATTTGAGGAGCCAGAGCTGGCTTTGGCAGGATTAAACCAAAAACATCAGCTCCTAAAATTGTATCCAGAAATTATGCGCGCGCACACACATCCCAACCTCTGCTTTGTGACTCATAGCACTCACACCACCCATTTGTCTGGAAAGGTCTGGCTGGCCATCAATCACTGCTGCTTCTTAGTCAAGAAAAACACACTAAAGACTGCACTAAGATCAGACAGTTGTGCTCAGGTTTCACCACACACTCTGCAGGTGTTCAGGTGGAAGTGTTTGAGCACCATGAAAAACCACAAGCTTCTTGACAGAGCAGCTATTTAGCAGCTCTTTTAAAATAAAGGGCACTACTTGTTTTTAGCCTACCTATCAAAGGGAGTAGCCATAGACCAGAACCCTGTTCTGGCGCCACTGCAGGTAGCCCAGCTTCCTCCTTGGTTGCCTGTGGAAAGGTACCTGCCTTTAAGGACAGAACATTTGCCTCCAAAACATACATATAAGCATTAGTCGGTACAACTAACCAGACTGCTTCCCTGTTACCCTGCCCTGCATCAGGAAGTCCTGTGATCCAACAAACTGTCTGGAGAACACCACTTAACAGGATTACCAGTATGCAAAGTACCAATGCAGCCAGATAACTGCTGGCTAGAGGACACCAGGAACCAAAAGACATAGTCTGATGTTGAAATTAGACACTAATGAGAATTGGTATACATATTTGCACTTAAGAGATATGAAGTTTTGTATTTTTCATTACAAGTACAAAAACCCTGTCTGGGCCCAATCTCTCATTGAGCTTGAGAGCCACAGCAGAGCCACAGCTGCCAGCTGCTTCCAAAGTGCTGCTCCCTTTTTATTTCCAGGTGAAGAAACAGGCTGAAGATTGGGGACCATTCTAAATAGAACTGCTTCTTTGTGAGTGGGAACAATCTATCTGGGATTTCAACCACTGCTGCACCCTGCAATCCCCTCTTGCAGGACCCAGCCTTCAGGGATGTGCCATAAAGGCCATCTTCAGTGCTTAGATGACCTGGCGTGTCCCGCAGCACCAGCTCGTGGGCAGTGCTACCACAGCAGTCACCCTGCCCAGACGTAGGAGCACAAGGAGACTGCAGGCAGCAGTCACTTTCTCTGGGGGAAAGGGCTCCCAACTACAAAGCACCAAGGCCCAGTTCACTGCCTGCGCTGCTTGTCAGTGTGGCAGGCAGGCAGCCAGCACTGAGCAAAGCCACTGACCATATTCTGGCAACGGGGAGGGAGCAGACAGGCAGACCTTCTAAGAGACTGCTGCAGAGTGAAACCACCCCACAGCAGGCTCCAGGCCCCTGAAGCCCATGCCAAGCAAACGCCCACTCAGCCCCTGCTGCGTGACCCGGCAGCCGGCATCTCGCTCAGCTCCCCCTGCCAGCAGCAGGTGATGGCGGGGCCTGCCCAGGCCACAGCCTCCGCTCCGCAGGTGCTGTCCCCAGGAACCGTCGGTTGCTGGCAGGAGCCAGGCCCCAGCAGGGCCTCGTCTGCGAGAGCGAGGTGTTGGCAGTGGCAGGACCACGTGCAAGCCTGGGGAGGGCTGCAGTGGGGCCACACAGCAGGATTGGTGCTTGGGCATCACCCGAGGGGCCCGTGGGGTCTGGAGAGCTACTCTGCTGCCAGCTCTCCCACGGCCAGCTCTTGGGGCCAGGGCACGCTGAAGCCTGGCAGCCTCAGTCAGACAGGCCAGGGTAGCTGGTCGGCAAGTCTTGACTTCAGGGTTGCCAACAGAAGCCAGAGAGCTTCTGTGCAGCATGTGGAAGGCCCTTTTCCCAGACCCCAGCACCCAAACCTGTAGAAAGGGGAGCTGGGTTTCCTCTTGGCACAGTGCTGCACTAAAAGCCACTGTAAGACTGCTGCATTTCAGGTACAAGTAGACATCACCATACTTAAATATCCAAACTTGCAGGGAGGGTTTATCAGGCACAGGAAAGAGGACATGGTATGCAGGACATGCTTGGAACTGAAGGAAACATTTAGACCGGAGCTCCCATCCTACAGCAAACCATCATGGGCCCTGGGAAGCCATGACCTCTTCCTCAGTATGACCAGTTCTTCAGAGGAAAAAAGGTATCTGGCCTTCTCGAGCAGAGCCCCATGCCTGTGTGCTCACTTCATTTGTAACTAGTCTTGGCCACAGTTCCTCGTTCCTTCAGGGTGGACAAGAACAAGCAGTGCTTGCTGCCCTGGGCATCTGCAAGCTCTGGCACACACACACTGCTGCACTAGTCAGCATCAAAGGCAGACACCAGACCCACAGCAGAGATTTACTGTGAACGTACATCATCACAACACAGCGCAGAGATCTTTGGGCACAGCTTCACAAAAACATAAATCCTAGCTATAGACAAACACACAGACTTGTCCATAAATGCAGGAGGCGCAGGAAGCACAGTCCTGGCCTGCACTAAGGATGTAGCAGGGAAACCTGTGTCAATGTTGCCCTCAGGCTTGTGCTTGCAGGTCATTTACATAAATATGTATTAAATACTTTTCATTTTATATATAATAAAGATTTCACCTTATTGGTTTCTAACAATCCTGATTTGCTCAAATAGCAGTTTCTCTTAATTTCTGTCACCAAGACTTCAGAACTTTACCTTGCCTGACCCTTGGGGACTAGAAAAAACCCGTGTGTGCTCCCTGTACACCCCTCTCAGGCTGGATCTCCAGGCTTCTGCCTGCCCCAGCCCAGCAGAAAAATATTCAAGTCCACTCCAGAGAGATTTCTTCTTGCAAGTGGCAGTCTTGAACCTGTTCCTCTCATTAAATTCTTTCCCACGCTCATTCAGAATGATTTCTCCTTTTCCTATTCTTCCCAACATGGACTCTCTGGATCTGTTTTTGGTGGCCAATGGTGGGCATCAAGAGAGGAAGGAAGGAACAGAGGAGGGTGGCGGTTGTGAAGAACCCAATTACTTTGGACCCAGAATGCCTTTCTCTGAAGGCTGTGGGCCAACAAATCTCTAGGGAGCATTTATCCCCTCTGGACTTACCACCCCAAAAGCCTTGACTCTACCAATCCTCTAACTCTGCTGTCCCAGCAAGCAAACAGCTCTGGGGACACCCTGCACCGATGCAGCGCCACATCCCTACTCCATGGAGGTGCTGTGCCAGTACTGAGACTGCATTTGTTTGTTTAACAGGGCAGATGGGGTGTTTGTTATCTCTTGCTGGTTGGCAAAGAGCTGGCTTGTGTAGGAGCGGAGCAGACTCTTCCACACCCCAGAGTCTTGTGGCCTTGGGATATGGCTTGTTCTGTGCTGCAGACAGCCAGCTGCATGAAGTGTTGTGCAGGAAGTTGGGCTGCCTCCAGGCTAGAAGCGCTTGCAGTGTACTGTCCAGCTAGCCGCTAGTTCTGCTGACCCTCCTGACGCATTGGCTGCAGCCCCTTCACGCTTGTCTCAGGAGGCAGTGGCTGCTCCTGGCACGGCTGAGCAGACAGAAGCTGGCCTGGCAGAGCGCTGTCCCCCAGTGGCTCCTTGCCCATATGCTCTGGGTCCAACACCTCTCCCAGCAACTCGTCTTCACAGGGTACCAAGATGTTCTTGGACAGCCCTGACTGACTCAGGCCAGTCATTCCCCCTGAATACCCTTCACCTGGCTCTGCTCTCTCTCCAGCTGGCCTTATCTCAGACTCTGCATGACACTTTGGTTTCCCTGTGTTTCTTGGGTCTAGCATTTTCCCAGATGATTCTTCTTCATCCAGCGCCAGCACACTGTTCTTCTCTGGGTTAGAGTTCTTGTCAGCCAGCTCCTTGCACAGCTCCAGGACCCCACCTGGCTCTGGGCCCTCACTCCAGGTCAGCATTTCTCGGGCACTTGGCTCAGCCACTGACAACCCAGACACCCCCACCTCCACATCAAGCCCTCCTCTGTCAGGTTCTCTCTCTCCTTGCTCAGGGGACTGGCTATTCAGCTGCTCCTCGCTTTTTGGGGGACTGATGGAAAGTTTCTCGGTGAAGCTGAAACGAGCACAGCTGTCCGAAGAGGTTGGGGAGGACGGGCCTGCACTGGAGACGGTACTGGAGGGGCCACTGCTGTCTGCAAAGAGGAAGAGAAATCTTAAACATGTAGTTGATATTTCCCCAGCCCAAAGCCTGAGCAAACCCAAGCTGTTGCAGTCCCACAAGTTCTAGAAGCAATGGGTGAGGGTCACCTACATGCCATGCACCCTGGTAGGTGCTTGCAGCTGCTGTTAGGTGTGCTTCTGGCAGCTCAGCTGATGAAAACACAAGCACAAACACCACACTTACATCTTGTCATACAGTTTATCTATAATGCCAACACATCACATGTGAAATCTGATGTTGGGCTTTGAGCTGAAAAGCAGTTTCTTTCATTCCTTCATCATTATGGGACACTTTAACTTTGGTGCCCTTGCTACCTGAAGCACAAAATCCCTGAATGTTGAACTAGAGTTGCCACTGGAAGAAGAAATATTGCTTCACCACCAATGTTTGGCTTTGCTTTGTTTCTTTTGTTGTTGTTTGTTTGTTTTCATTGTTTGAGTGAAACCAGAGAAGAGATTTAGATTATATCTAGTCCAATGAATGGGGGAGGATTAAACAACTGTACACCGGATCAGTTTCTTGGCCTTGCTTCCTACACAGCTCAGTACACACTACTCCTGGAACAAGGAGTGTATGGCAAGAAGAGTGGAACCGCCCTTTCAGTGGCAACACTGACTTGTGTTATTAATGCATTTGCTGTGAAACTGTTTGATAAGCCCTTTGAGTTCCAGCCAGATTTGCAAAAGGAATTAACAACAGTCACTACCTCTGCAGAGGCTGTGGCAAGTGAGGCTCAGGAGCTACAGAAAAGCCCGTAAGTGAAGAACTAAATGACAGGCTGTCCAAAGTGGAGTTCTGGGTGAGGCATGTATGTGTTTGATAGGGTATGGAAGGTGCTTCCACATGCTGACACTGAGTTGGACACGTGTCACAGAGAAGCAAGGAACTTGAGTTAAAAATGAAGTGCATTCAGGCTATGTCCTATTGCACTCAGGAGAGGATGCCTGGGGAGAGAGCATCTATCCAACAGTAGATTTCCCTGTGATATACAATGCTATATATAGAGTTCCTTTTTCCATCTTTCTTTGGTAGCTTTCTTACAGGGCATGAGACTTCCTTCCCCTTTCTGTTTTTGTTCCTTCAAAGCCAAAGCATAAAAACCCTGAATACCAATACGTGGCTTTCAGCATTTGGCACCCTCTGCTCCCCTCTTCATCCCCGATCAAGACGCAAGCACACTCACACCAAGGGGGCTTATCCGAACGCTGGCGCAATGGGAAAGAGGATGATGACAGGATTCGCTGAGACATAAAGGGGTCCCCTGGTATCTGGTTGCCAATCATTGAATCAAACAAAGCTTCAAGAAAAACAAACAAACAAACAAACACACACAAACAAAGAAGAAAAACATACAGATCAGTAACATTCAGACAGAGAGATAAAGGAAAGGCCACACTGGGTCAAACCAGAGACTACATAGCCCAGTAGCCAGTAGCACGCATTCAGGAAAGAGCTTAAGAGTGCACATTCAGAGCCATGCTTGCCCCCAGCCCCTGGGAATCCAACCCTCAGATTTACCCAGCTGGAGTTTGTATCCACATCACTGTATTTATCAGCTGCAGACAGACCTGGCTGATCACTTATTGCCAGTCCTGTCTGCAGACTGATCTGCCCCAAAAATGTGAAAGACCAGAAGGCCTTAACTGACTGCTTGCCTCAGCTCTGCTCTGCCCTACCCAGAAACAAGCCCACCTCATCAGTACCTGCAGTAGACTGGACATGTGACTCACTGCAACTCCTGCACACAGCCGTCAGGAACTCATTGACCTGTCGCAAAGAGAGGGAGTTGTGCAGGGTCTCCAGGGGATAAATGGTAGGAACCATGGAACAGCCTTCAAAACCTGGAAAGAAACCCAATCAGAAAATGAATTGAGCAAACAACAACCCAAATCCATGCAGGACTGCTCATGGCTTAAGGAGCTTGGCAGTCTAGGAATCAAACAACAGCCACTCTCAGGCCCAAAGTCACCTTTCCTTTTCTAGGTCAAGAAAATCACCATTAGGCAATCACATGCAGTAACAGACCTGAAAGCAAGCATCCAGGCACACGCAAAAGGAGAAGGAGAAGGAACCATATCTAGCAGCAACAACCTTTGCTGCGATACTCGTGACTTTTTCACTAAAATATCTGTTTATGACAGAGAACTCGGCATAGTTCCCCACAGTTTGCAGAAGCTAAAGACAATTTGAGTGAAGTCAACAGAATTTCCATGAAGATTCCTGCCATTAGTGATACTCCAGCCTGGGACACGGTCCACCCCTCTCACTATCAGTGAGCTAGAGCACACTGCTACCAATGCAGGGAGTGGGAAAAGAACCTCCCTCTCCCACAGCAGGCCCTCCAGTGTACACCTGACAGAACTCTCCCCCAAGGAAGGGCTGGGCAACAGTTTGAATTTTTTGTCCCATAAAGACTGCATTTCCAGCAAACCCAGAATTACCAGAAATAGGTATCTCAACATTTAACAGACACTTGCTTACAGCTAAGCTACATCACAGCCACTGACAAGAAATTCTTTGCTATTCAAGCCAGCAGAATATTATGGCAAAGCGTATCCCTCTTCATCCAAGCTTCTTGGCAATGCTTTGGGGCACCAAGCCAACGTGAATCTGTCAGAGGAGCAAGGAAGAAACACATGAGGCTCTGGACACATGGGAATGCCTCCTTTTGCTCTGCCTCTTGTGTTTAAAGACCTCTATACTTATGCTTAGGTTTCCTATTCTGTGACTCCCCAAACTCCCTCTGAGAAGCCCAGAAAAAAAAAATGGTGAAGGAATCATATCTGTATATCTGTTCTTACAGGTAAGGAAGATTGCTTAGAAAAGCAAAAAGAGCAACAGCTTTTGATGCACTACTGTGTCAGGACTGCTGCCCAGCACACTGACAGGCTAAAATTGGTCCATGCAGCTTGACAGCACCTGCTAAGAAGATCAAGAGTACCTGGAGTATCTGCTAAAAGTAGACATTGTTCCAATCACTTCCAGGTTTCACTGGACGCTCTCTGCTCAAACACACTCACCTAACCCAGTTCTGCAAGAGGCAAGGAGTGCAAGCCAGCAGATGGTATTTAGAGTGAATCTACATACAATACAAGGAGGCTACAGACCAGATCATCACCAGTTTGCAGTGCTGCAGAGACATTCACTACCATCTTAACAGCTACTGGAGATAAAGAACCCTACAGCCAGCCCGGAGAGGTTACCTATGCCACAAAGAGCCTACAAACATTAATTCGAGACGTAAGGATAACAAATCTTTGGCTGGAACAAAGGAATGTAAGACAGAAAAAACACCATTGTCTTCTGTCCCTTGCTGAGAAATCCTTTGAGCAGAAAGGCTGAATAAGGAATATTGTTTACTTAATTATTTTCTGAAAAGCATCCTGGAGACAGATCTAAAAGGAAAAGGGTAAGGTGAAGACTTAAAAGACCAGAAGAGTGGAGATGGTGTTGGAGCAGCACAGGAGAGGCTAATGTCAGTTCACAACAGAACCTGATTTAAGAGAAGCCAAAGCCAGCTCAACTATCTAGGTCTCCAAAGAAAAAGGGAAGAAGATTAAATATAACATAGGGCAAAGCAATGTTGTTACAAGATACGTTGGAGGCATCGACAGGGATGTGAGTGCATGGGCATGCCTCTAACATAGAGAAGAAATCAAATGTCCAATGTCAAAGGAAACATGTGACACCGACACCACCACTGATGTGAATCAATACACCTAGATCCCAGAAGTGCCAAATGCCTGATAGCACAGATCTGTCCAGCAATATGTGATCTCACTGCTCTCAAGAAAGTGGAGGAAAAGGTGGATCTTTCCGTTCTTAAGGGGAAGCACTACATTTACAGTTTTCAAGCAAGCCCTCTCATTTATACATGGCAGCCCACTGCCCTGCACACTTCTCTTTACCTGCCGCTTTGCTGTGGTGAGGCCAACAACAGCAGTTTCAAGCAGAAGTTATCGTTATAGACTATAGTTCTTGTATCACAACAGTAGTAAGAGTCCAAAGCAAAGGCTCTGACCACTGTTGCATAACACATGCTTAGCAAAGAACTGGCACCTTGGGGAAGAGGCAACAAATAAACAAAGCACGAGTGGAAAACACATGAACCTTTCCAATTTGACAGCTACTCAGTGCTGACAGCTCAGCTTCTGATGATACTTCCTGAACTCTTTTTCTTGGGGCCTGCTGGGCAGGAGTTTGTGATGGGGACGATAGCACAAGAAAGTGAACAGAATTTCATTCATTTTATACCAAACAGCAGCCCACAGCCATTTTTCATTTAATTCAGGTTTGTCTACAGTAGCTGCACTAGGGATGCAGACAGTAATCTGCTTCCTCCAGTTAGATCTACCTGCAGAAAGAGGCACATGTCTGGGCTCTGCAGACCAGAGTAGCTAGAAACAACTCCCAAGCTCAGCTGTAATCTCCTCTGGGCAAGAAGCACAGCATGGCTATGGCTCTCAATTTTCTGTTCAGTAAAATAAAATAAATTGGCTTTAAGAGTTGAGTAAACAAGATTTGGTAATGGAAAAAACCTTAAGATACTCAAGACAGAGGAGTCTGCATTATTTTGGATGTCCAAGGAGACTACATGTGATGTGGAGGAATCTGAATGATAACACAGGAGCAGCCTGACACAGCAGCAGAGAGCACAGGACTGCCCCAAGAGCTGTTCTACAGGTAAGAGCACTGGGAGGTACAACCCAGTGCTCTTACAACAGGATTACAAGTCCTGTTTCAATTCTCCCAGCTATGCTGATGCCAAAGCTGAAAGCCCCATCACATTACAGCTGAGTCAACAACATTCCCATTTCAGCTCTCCCCCTGGCAGTTTCTTGGCAAATGCGCACATCACCACACTCTGTCAGAGCCTCTACTCTATATAACTACAGTTTATGAAGAAGTCTTCCAATTGCTGAAGGAGAGTGTGACTCTCACCTTAGAGTAGGGCTTTCAGAGCTGCCCAGTACCAACACACAATGCTTTAAAAGACTTTAATAAAACGACGACTTGGGTATAAGGACCCTTTTGCAGAGATTACCAAGCACACTACACTATATAAAGCCAATGGAGACCTGAACCTGTCTCACGTCCTCCATTTAAACCAGAGAATCCCAGTTTTCTAGGAGATTCCAGCAGGCAGTAGGAACACAGATGCAACTCTTGTGAACAGTTAGCAGATGACCCCAAAGAAAGGGTCAAGAAGCACCACCTTTTGTATGAACATAATGATGAATTCCGAAGCAGCCAACACCTACTTTATGATTACATGGCCTGAACTCCAGGCAAATACATCACAGATCACCGGGTGAACCCTCCGTGCTGTATTACTCTACTGCCCTTTCACTGCAGATCCAACAGGTATTTTTCATCTATCGAGCTGTATCTCCTCCAGTCACCCTGAGGTCTATATAATGGAAGAAGGGAGGAACAAGAGAGAAAGAAAACAAGACTTTGAATTCACAAGCATCTTCTTGATTACTACTCATGTCCCAGTCTACAAGAAAAAATAAAAGGGCAAAACCTTGAGTAAATCAACACCATTGCATTAAGTGGAAGCACCTGATTTGACTCAAGGTAACACAAAGTTTCCTAAAATATGTGTGTGTTCCAAAGAGACCAGCAGAAAGTTTACTGTTCGATATGAGTTCGGAAAGTTGAGTTTATATGGAATGCGTTTCCTCACAGAATGAAATCTGCACCTGTGTGATTACCCCTTAGAACTGGTAATTCATCAGCTCACCTGGGAGCCAGCAGAATTTGTGGCTATGTCACATAAGCAGTTTTCAAGTAGTCCAAATGGCATGTTCCTCAGCTTTACTAAGACTGAGCGCAGGTCCCAAATATGGCAAGCATCTGCACTAACAGAGTAGGCTACTTAAAAGAGAGAAGGCACTGGCTGCTCCAACAGGCTGGTAAGTAGAAAGCATCCAGACTGCTGTCAGCCAACACAGACAGAGGCCAGAGAAGGCTCAGGTAAGAATTCTTTTGGTCCAAAGCAATCCTTTTTGAGGATTATATTTTTGTCTGAGTTCTGAACATTAGTATACATTGATAAGCAGAAGTTACCAAGATACTACGCATGTCTTCAGTTGTGAAATCTACGTTGGAGGGGAAGGAGTACCTATTCCTTTGCAGCAGAGATCCGGAAAGCAGGAGGCAGACCAATGGCACCAATACATCCCCAAATGGTCTCTATGCCAAAGGTCTGTAAGTCAGCTCTTCCGGAGTAAAGAAGCACTCGCCTCAGTCTTAGCAAAGATCCTGAAGGGGATGGGAGAAAGAACACTCAGCAAGTTCCCCCTCCAAATGCCCGGTCAGTCAAGCTTTACTGTGTTGGGGAGCTTCAACATGGCACGTATATCTGTATGTGTTTATATATGCGTACATAATACGTACATGAAATACATTTTTCATGTCCATACCTACATGAAGGACTTTTGCTAAGCAGCCTTTCTAAATTTAAGCCTGTACAGTCAGCCTGAAGGTCTATTCTCGTTCAGTATCTCTCTGCCCACAGTGCCAGAAGTGGATATTCACGATGGCAGTATGAGACATGACAGCATGTAGCGACTCCTTCCCCAAACACTCCCCCAACCTCCAGAGACCTGCGGCTCAGAACTGTTCTGAACCTAATGTGTCTCTTCCAAGACATTCTCCAGTCTCCCCTTAAACTCAGTTATGCTTTTAACACCCCCATGAAGTGCTGTGAGGAGTTCCACTCTGTGAGAAAAAATCACTTCTGTCTGATGTGCCTCCTACGTAGTCTACTAGAAAACTCGTAGCTCTTGTACTGGAGCAGAGACTGAACTGCAGATCCCCCTACCACCTCTCTCCAGACCATCCAGACTACTATTAAAATCACTCTTCCCAGACTTTCTACCTTTTCCATATCTTTCCCGGTGGTGATGGTTAGCTCAGAGCCCATCATTTTATGTATGAATTTGGGTCAGTTTCTCCCTGTTATTCTAAATTTATTTACAGTGAATATCACCTGCTGTTTTACTGCCCAGTCACTCATTATCACACGGTCCTTCTGTGCGTCTTCACAGCTGATCTTTGCCCTTACTACTGCTGTAATTCAGTACCAACACAAGCTCACTTCACGATCTTCCTTTTTTTTTTTTTTTTAACTAGATGAGCACATGTTCCCAGACCAATCACTTCAAGGCTTCACCATTGATCTCTCCAACCACAGATGCTCGCTACAAACTTCAACTCCCTGTTTCCTTCTTTTAATTCTTTTGTGTGGACAGAAGTACAGTTGAGAGATGAGAAAAAGTTGATAGGAATACCTAGTTTTTACAAAGGGGGGAAGTAGAACTGTCAGCTACAGAGAGAGGAGAAACTTTTCAAGGAAGAACCCCAGCAGGAATTCCAAACATGTTAATTAACTGTGGGCTGGATGACGCTCAGACAGGGAAAACAGCAGAAAAAAAGAACTTAACGAGCGCAGAGATCTGATTTCCTCACAGGAAAGCTCTTATGTCGATGCGCACAGCTCACAGCTTGGCTGCATTAGGATAGGTGGCACAACCCAGCATCAGCCTGCAATATTTGGAGTATCACTGCCCAAAGTGCTGAGTTCATTTCCTCTCTCTCCAGGAGCTCACAGGAGGTGGTTGAGATCTGCAGCAGGGGAAACTCAGCTTTGGCTTTGGAACAGTCTGCTTTGTTCCAGCATTTCATCCCTTCAAGCAGTTCTGATCCTCTTTAGTACTTGTTGCTAGGAGACCAGGGATTGTCCTAATTATAGATGAAAAGCAACTGCCATCTCCAAATTGACTACTTTACAGAAAGGGCCATATCAAGAAAAAAATAGACCAAATATGAAAAACTCTCAGTTCCAGGCTCTGAAAATTGCTTGATCCTGGTGCTTCACTACATGAAAAGCTATACTAGGTCTACCCTACTCCTTCCACCTATGAGTCTGAATGAAAAAGGAAGTCCATGCATCACACCACACAGCTCAGCAAGCCACATGCACCAAGCAGGTTTTATGGTGCAGGGTGAACATTAACAGCCAGCCCTAGCTTGCTGCCCCTCTCAGAGAGGAATCTTTTTACTTTTCTCCGGAGCAGGGAGACGTCAACGCATCAGACTTCCCACCCATGCTAGATGCTGACAAATACCCAAGAAATAGTAGCAGACTTTGATTTATAACATCTGGATTCAATAGTGAAATCACCTACATCTTCCCACCAGACACATGACACGCTGCAAACATCCTAACAGGCAGAACAGATGCCATGCAATGCAGACAAACAGAGGCTCGGTGTCTACTCTAGCTTAACTTGGTCTCTCTATAAGTAACACAATCCCACAAGCAGTCACTTTCCCTGAATTTCCACACCAAGTTCACCCTGCATGTGAGCAGCTGCAGTGCATCCTTAATCCTTCTTCCCACACTCTTATTATCCATTTTGGTTCTTCCATTAATAATGGGACACCAAGGAGCACCCTGCTGAGACCTGGAGAGGCATATCATGTCAGCAGGGCATCACACTGGTAGAAGCACAGCATTTCACTTGAAGGAAGCTTATGGGCTTACCCTGGCTAAAGCAAGGAGGCAATGAACAATTGCCTAGGATGGAAAGAGCAGAGTTAGAGCTACACAAAGAGCACTGGCTCCACGTGAAAAGGCAACTTCCTAAAGCTCCAAAACCGCTGGGTGCAACAGCCCACACGCCTTGCTGCAGCAGCCACCCAGAGATTTAAGGGATGCAGTGAGGGAAAGGCTTTCCTTTTTTAGAAGCAAAGCATACTTTGCATTTCCAAGCAGACAGTGGTCCCTACTCAGCTACAAGAGCACGGGACCAAGGCAGCTGCAGCGTGCAGTACCGTAAAGACACTCCAAGTCATCCTGCCCTGAGATCAGCCAGCTCCTGAAGAGGCGCAGGTGGTAGGAGCACTGCTGGAGGTGATGGGCTAGAGTGGCATCCAGCGAGATGTTCCGGCTCGTGGCATAGTCAGAGGAAAAACGGCGCAGCAACTGGGCAACGTGGTGGTGCTCAAACGCATCTGGAGGAAAGGGGGCCATAAAGAGTGAGAGGAGTGGGGAGGCGCAGCTGCGAAATAGAAAAAACGTAGAGATGTGGGGAATGGAGCGGAGCTGCCAGCACTGGGGCTGCTGCATGGGAGATGACCCTCATCACACACCGCAGCCCAGTCCCTCCCACAGTAAGCAGACCAGGAATACTCTCAGTGCTACATACCCCAAATCTTAATGCAGCAGGGCAGACTCCCAGCTGGCCCAGCCTCTGCCAAACACGACTGCAGTGCACAGGCAGTCCCACCACAAGCAGAACAGCAAGGCTTCACCTTTTTAAGTGGAAGTCTGACAAATGAATAAATTCCACAACATATTCCAAGTCCAATACAGTTCAGGTTCAGCAGTATAAGAAAGACAGGCCCAGACTCACCCTCCCAGAGGAGACAAGAACTCCAGACTGCCAACAAAGCACAAAGTTCTGCATCCAAGTGCAGCCAGTCACTTCAGCACATGGAAGAGAACAAATGACCTGGCACCAAATGACTGGAGGCTGTGCAAGATACACTGTGGGGACAGCAGGGCTTGACTGAGAACATATTGTTAGTGTGTGTAGAAAAACAGAAGCACTGACCTTCCCTCTCTAGACTCTCAAAACAGCCCTGTGCAATCTTTTGTGATGTCCTTGCCATTGCATGGCAGTCCAGATACTAGCCAGTATCTGCTAGTACTAGATACAGTACTAGCCAGTATCTAGCTAGTACTAGATACATCTTCTCCATGCATTCAGCCTCAGGACTCATACTGAGCTCCCAAGACTCGTGAGATCAGGTCATGCAACATCTGGCTTGACACTGTGCTTGGCCATGGCTCTAGTTCACCCATCCCGTCTCACCAAGTTAAGGCAGCTCTTAAGAAAAAAAAAAAAAAAAAAAAAAAAAAGCAAAAACAGATTTAGGGCTACGAGTAACTTCTGCGTCCTCAGGCAAGTGGTTCATGCAGCTAAATGTCCTTGCTGTTAAAAAGATGCTTAACTTCAAGTTCAGACCTGCTGGACCTCTGTCTTTGTTTTCTTGATTAAGAATCACTTTACTATTAGAAATATTCATTGGGTTGTTGAGAAAATCTGATGCTCAGTTTCGTTTTATTGTATTTTTTGTAGGGGGCAGGTGCTTTACAGTGTGGCTTGGGAAAGACCAGTACTTGGTATAAGTTTTGTTGGCAAGATAGAATGACACATCCTGCTGACATACACCTTGTTTTCTCAGATGGTTTCCACACATACAAATTGAGCAGTTGGCCACTCTAGGAAAAATAAACCAAGCAAAGAGAAAATAGGTTCCCTTTAGATACGTGAAACAAAGCCACAGTTAGTTGTTCCCTCCTCTTTCATCTTTCCCAGAACTTTGGTCTTTGTAACAGTCTTCTAGATTTTCTTCATCTTCCAGATCACAGAGAGCAGAATTTCTTCGCATTTACTAAGCAACAAGATTCCAGAAGCAGCCATGACCACTTAAGACAGAAATACTTAACCTGGTATCTTTCAGTGATGTGCTTTGGATCTAACTTGTCTCAACAGCAGGAGCCATGAGGTATGGGTAGGAGTGGTGCTATGAAACAAACCTTTGCAAAAGTTTCAGGGTAAGCTATAATAAATAGTAGCTCAAGGCATCTGCTACAACCCATGTAGTGGTCTTTAATCTCAGAAGACTCACAGTTCAGGTGTTAGGTTACTAGCAATATGAAGCAGAGATGGTGAGTAAATATAAGCACAGTCAGATATCTTTCCCTACCAAGCCTCTTCATAGCTACTAGCACAACAGGAGTGAATATGGTCACATCACCCTGCGTGGCACATTGCTGATCCCCTCCTAGTTTGGGATGACACCAGGCCCAAGCCAGCACTGTACACCATCAGCAGATGAAATACCTGGAGAGACATCATTTCCAGGATAACGTCATCAGGAAAGGTGAGACTACTCCCACCAGCACCACCACGCTTGGAGTAACCAAGGGACCACCGTAACAAACAAGTTTGCAAATAGGAGTACCAGTGACCTCATGGCCTCCTAAGACCCCTGTGCTAAGGAATACAATGTGCAGAAGGAATCTGCTAGCACCTCCTGCTCTCCCACGCAGACTGCACTTTTCAAGGTGACACACATGTAGCTCCAGGATATCCTTGTTTTGATCCTTAAGATCTGCTCTGTAGAAACTGAAGACCTAAGCTGCAGTGCTCTTAGGATATGGAGTAGATATTCCCACACACCCTCCAATCCAAGAGCATTCTCTCCACCCCCTGCAAGGCAGCACACGAGAAGGCCTTAACATCAGCAGTGGAATTAAAGGCTGCTTTAGGAGTCCATTCACAAAGCCACTGCTGTTGCTTTTTCACACAAATGTCTGGGAAGGAAAGCAGCCTGACAGATCTCCCACAAACAGCACGGGAACCATTGTGCAGTAACAGCAGATGAGTGAACAAGTTAGTCACAATGAGACAATGGGGAAAGGTGAAGCATGTTTGGACACCAGATACACAGACACGCAAAAAAACACAAGGCGGCTGAAAGGAGAGCATGTGCAGAGAGGAGAACTGAATGTGAGCATGGGGTTAGAAGTGTGAGGGAACGTCAAATCAAGGAAGCAAACGTACCATTAGTCGGATGCTTTGCAAACGACACAGAAAATCGTTTTACGGCTGGCATAGACAAGAGCTCTGAGGAAATAAAAACAGATCATCTCAGTTAACAGCCTACCTCTAAGGATCCCCCAGCCTTCATATGCTTGCAACTACCCTTTCAAGTTCACCTCCTGGCTTGACCCCCATAACACATGCTCCCACTGGCATTGTTGTAGCACCCCAGGCACTTTCTGCCCACAGGTCTGACTGAAGCTCTGAGGTTCCTTGGACACTGTCAGCTCCCCACTTTCCTTGCACTGTCCTACCAGTGGCTCCCCTGACCCTATAAACTCCTTGGTCACACTCCTTCCTATCACACTTCCAGCCATCTTGATGGAAAGCCAGGCTCAGTCCGGTGAAAGATGCAAGTAGGCCATGCTTGCAAGTACAAAAGCACATTACCGAGCAATCAGCAGCACTAGAGAATACCCTGAAAACCTGGAACCATAGTCCTCAGGATTCACCTCTGCTCAAGGAAAACACGCTGTTCTACAGAGGAACTGAAAAGCTGTGGCACTGGAAAGAGCAGCTCAAAACATCCTCTTAATGCAAGTTAAACATAGCTATTTGAGAATTTAAAAGCTTAATCAACACCCATGAAGGCATGCCTCTGCAGTTCTGTTGCTCAAAGCATTTCAATACGGAAGACATTTTGGGATACACTTGTCACACTGGTCCTCAGGCTTCTCTTAGAGCCATGGAGCAAATCAGACCAAGGTCTCTTACAGAAATCAAACATCAGAAAGACAGTTAGTGCAAGGATAGGCTCTATGCATCTAATGAGGCACAAACAGTTGACTTTTAAAACACATGGATTACTCTCCATATGCGCAAAAACAAAACAAAAAAAAAAAAACAACCCAAAAGGATGAAAACTTCAGCTTATTCCCACTCTGGGAATTCCTTGGCTATCACAGAATTACTTAGGTTGGAAAAGACTTCTACGATCACCCAGTCAAACCTTTAACCTTGAACTACCAAGATCACCATTAAACCATGTCACTAAGCACTACATCTACATGTTTTTTTGAAGACCACCAGGGATGGTGACTCAACTATTTCCTTGGGCAGTCTGTTCCAATACTTCACAACCCTTTCAGTGAAAAAATTTTTCTTAATATCCAACCTAAACCTCCCCTGGCACAACTAAAGGCCATTTCCTCTTGTCTTATCACTGGGTGCTTGGGAGAAGAGACCACTCCCCACCTTGCTATAGCCTCTTTCAAGGTAACTGCAGAGCATGATAAGGTCTCCCCTGAGCCTCCTTTTCTCTAGGCTGAACAACCCCAGCTCCCTCAGCTGCTACTCATCAGACTTGTTCTCTAGACCCTTCACCAGCTTCGCTGCCCTTCTCTGGGTGCACCCTAGCATCTCGATGTCCTTCTTGTAGTGAGGGGCCCAAAACTGAACACAGTATTCAAAGTGTGGCCTCACCAGAGCCGAGTAGAGAGGAACAATCACTTCCCTAACCCTGCTGGCCACACTTGCTGATACAAGCCAGGATGCTGTTGGCCTTCTTGGCCACCTGAGCACACAGCTCTGCCAGGCAGCTTTCCAGTCACTCTTCCCCCAGCCTATCATGGGAAAGAATGGTCTAGACCACCTGTATGTATGACTTGGTGTGAGAGCCCAGCCAATCATATCTTTTGCTACTATTTAGGAACTGAGGATGTCATTTCTATTTCATGTTTCATGCATCCATTCCACCTAGTCTGTATGCCTATCACTGTACACCAAGGTTAGGGGTCTTACATACCAATTTATGCTGCCACACCCCACGTTGTATTTCTCTATTTACACCAACTGACTTGCCCATATAATATATTTAAAACAACTCTAAAGGCTGCTGCAATTTCCTTTTGCAACGTCATAGCCCTAGAATTTATTTTTTTTTCCTCTTTAAACTCAACAGATAGATGGCAAAGCTTCCCTACATGTGCATCCTCTGAGAAGTGTCTGAGTCCTAGTGCTTCAGTCAGTCAGCTGGTAACCATCTCAATCTTGCCAGGGACACCAGTCCTTTATCAGGACATCAATTTAAATGGTGCTGCAACATAGGCTACTGGACCACCGGCTTCAGACAAACCAACTTCAAAGCATCACCATCAGTGGACCTTCCCTCAACCTGAGCTTGGGACACAACTCTCCACTGAGGTCTTGCTTAACCCTCTTTCCAGTCCCAAGCAAAAAGACATAAGGGCCACTTAAACTTCACTTGAGCAAGTCCATGATGAAGTGCTATAAGCCATGCATCGTATCCTGAAGCATCAGTCATGAAAAATTGTCAGAGTTCATGCAAAGACATGCTTCAGAATCTGAAGGCTTTTTAAAGACTATTAGCCTGACTGCAAAAAAAAGCCTTGATACAAGTGTACTCCCAAGAGACTGCTGTAGCTGCTATGTCACTTACTGCAGTCAGTTCTAGTCATGTTTGTTTTAAATGCCAATGTTCATCATTTCATTGGTACTTGTTTGAGCAGAACAAACAGATTAAGGGCTTATTTCACATTCCAAACTACCTTCCCCAGAAGATAAACGTCCTTCTGACTCCTATTTGTTTTTCCAACCCTCCCAATTTCTTCTTATTTTTGCAGCAGGGCACTGGTGGCACAGGGTGCCATAGCACACTACGAAATGTGAAAAATGAAACGTACCAACAAGATGAATAATTCTGCATTATGTTAGTCACATATTAGTTAAGTAAGTCTGACTTTTAAATACTTGAATACACAGCTGCATCTAAGCACACAGAAACCTTGTTGCAGAATTTAGGCTAAAGCAGTAGGTGTCTGCTGTGGACCTTGACTGCAAGAAGCCAGCTGCAGGCACAGTCCCACTACACAGCCTATGGAGGAAGGCAGCGCTGCACCAGGACTGAACAGAATCTGTCCTGTTCCCAGTTGAGCACAGAGCAAGCAGTCTGACAGTTTTCCCTGAGAATTAGTACTGCCTTCAGTCCACAATGCTTGCACAGTTGTGGAAGAAAATCAGCCAGAGCCCTAGTTGGCCTTTTCAAGTGGCTTTCTTGGTATCCATATCCGTCTTGTGCCAAACACCATGAGCTTACTCTGGGATCCACAGGTCGCCAGCACTCAGGCTTGTGCAGCAGGGTTTAAAAAAATCCTTCCAGTTCATCCTCCTTGACTCTATCACACAGCCTGTTGTTTGCTAGGGAGCTCCCTAAGGAGGTGAAAAGCAACACCATTTTCTCTTACACTCTGCAAAACTGCACAGAAAGCTGGTGTACCTAATGGTCTCAATACAACAGTATTCAGGGGGTTCCAACAGGTCTGTGCATTGGATAACGTCTTAACACCCTGATTGGCTAGAACATTTTCCTTGCCTTAAAACAAAAATCCAAACGAATCAATCTCCTGTTTTCCCCAATGCCACAAATTATAACCTTAGTTATCTCCCCAGCTTGTCACATACTGGTGTTGTGTTCATTGTGATCCCAATAAGAAAGGCACTCAGACACAGTAACAAATAATAATCCATCCAAATGCTGGGAAACCCGAGTTGTGAAGTACTGGATGGATTTCCAACCAATGCACAGCACACTGTGCAGACCCCATCCATGGAGAGGCTTGTCCAATGCTGCATAACTCAGTGTTTGCAGTACCTGAAGGGACATATAAGATCATTTGTCCTCTCTCCCTTCCTGTGTTACTTTTGACCAATGGTCTTGGTTGGAAAGGACCCTTAAAGATCTAGTCCAAGCGCACTGCAGTGGACATCTTTCACTGTATCAGGTTGCTCAAAGCCCTGTCCAACCTGACTTTGAACACCTCCAGTGATGGGGCATCCACAGCTTCTCTCAGCAACCTGTTCCAGTGTCTCACCACATTAGTTGCAAAAAATTTCTTCCTTATTAAAAAAAAAAAAGCCTCTCTTTCTTATAAGCATTGTTTATATAATGAAAGGCCACAATAATGTCCCTCCAGAGCCTTCTCTTCTCCAGGCTGAACCACTGCAACTCTCTCAGCCTGTCTTCACAGGAGAGGTGTCCAGACCTCTGATGACTTTCATGGCCCGCCTCTGGACCTGCTCTAACAAGTCCATGTCTTTCTTGTGTGGGGATCCCAGAACAGTATTCCAGGTGGGGTCTCAGGAGGGCAGAACAGAAAGAGATGTCCTATTTTTGACCATGATAGAGATAACTTTCTTCATAGTAGCTCGTATGGTGCCATGTTTTGGATTTGTGACAGAAACAGTCCTGATAACACACCGATTTCTTACTTGTTGCTGAGCAGTGCCTACACAGCATCAGGGTCTTTTCTGTTTCTCACCTGCCCCGCCAGCCAGTAGGCTGGGGGTGCAGAAGAAGCCGGGAAGGGACGCACCAAGACAGCTGACCCCAAGTGTCCAAAGGGATATTCCAAATTATATGCCATCATGTTCGGCAATAAAAGCTGGGAAAAGAAGGAGGAACGGGGAATGTTTCGAGTTATGCTGTTTGTCTTCCCAAGAAACTGTTACCCATAACAGAGTCCTGCTTTCCTGGAAATGGCTGAACATCTGCCTGTCGATGGAAAGCAGTGAATAAATTATTTATTTTGCTTTGTTTTGTGGGCACAGCTTTTGCTTTACCTATTAAACTGTCTTTATCTCAACCCCTGAGCTTTCTCACTTTTACTTTTTCAATTCTTTCATCCATCTCACTGCAGGGAAGTGAATGTGCAGCTGTGTGGGGCTTGGCTGCCTATTGGGGTTAAACCACAACAGGAAAGAATCACCTCCCTTGACCTGCTGGCCACGCTTCTTTTTATGGATGTTGTGGATGCCTCATCCCAGAAAGTGTTCAAGGCCAGGTTGAATGAGGCTTTGGGCAACCTGGTCTAGTGGGAGGTGTCCCTGCAGGGGGAATGGAATTAGATCATAGAATGGTTTGGGTTGGAATGGGCCCTTAAAGATCATCTGGTTACAATGATCTTTATGAGGCTATGTTTGGCTTCCTGGACAGCAAGTGCACATTGTAGGCTCACATTCAGTTTTGAATCCATCAGCTTTCCCCAGGTCCTTCTCTGCAGTGCTGCTCTCAATCAATTCATCACCTAAACTGTTCTCATCAATACTTTACAGAATCTGAATGACCTTCTTACTGGGATCATAAAGAACACTTCCACTGATGCATGACATTCCTACAACTCCTCCAGGATACCTCGGCCTTTTCCTGTGCTCCAGTTTCCTTGAAAGTAGCAATAGACTCTCTGCTTCTCAATACATAATACACTAACTGCAGATCAGTCCTCAGCTGGCAACACCCCTTCATCCATGCCCACTGCACAACATTTATACTAATGGCCCAAATACATTTTACCAGGCCGTCTTCCTGAACTATACAGCAGTACAAACTAGTCACAATAACTAAACTTTACAGTCCTTTTGCGGTATATCACAAGCATATCACAACTATTACACTTGCTTTCTGACAGCTCTCTCAGACTCTTTTGTGTGCCTAGCGCACAGATGGGGTCTCCAGCACTCATCTTATTCCACCCAGCACATCACACTGCCTTTGGGATGGCCCCATCTTCTGTACGTTGAGCATTACTATCTCAAGAAAACATTGGCTTAACATCAGGAAGATCACCAAGACAAGCAAAATGATTTGACGTGCTGGATTTCAGTCACAGGACAAACCTATTTCCTATCCAGACCGATAATCCCTCTTCCACGACAGCAAGTAGTATTAAAATACGAGAGCAGAATCAGACACCAGCATGACCATACACCAGCATTACCATACATCAGCATAAAGCTCCTCACACAATGTCAGCTCCTGTCTTGTCCTAGCAGGGTTCATGATTTCCTGGGATATGACAAAATGCATTACTGTAGATGCGGCGAATATACACATTCAACCGTGTCGCTCGTCTTAATGGTCTAAGTCTCTGCCTTAGTAGTATCCTGAGACACCAAAGTCCACAAATTAACCTGCTGCACAGAGAACACACATACCGTCTTTGTATGTCAGGCTGCTGGCAAACTTTTTGCCATGGCTGCGTGCGTAGTCCTGGAGGTTGGGGGCACTGGAGGAGCCTCCCAGCACAGTGGTGCTAAACAGGCCGGTGCATTGTGACCCTGGAAAGGCATGGAAGGTGTTAGTATTACATCTCCACCACATGCAACTACAGAAAAGCAGGGTTAGTCAAAGAATGAGGAATAATCTGCCTACTTCACAGGCATCTCAGGAAGAAATTGATGCTAGGGGAGCATGGGGAGGCAGTAAACCCCATTCTCAATTCAGCAGTGACAAATGCACATCAGGTAGGCCCAATACTCAGCTCCAAGAAAGTTCCTAACTTCTTCCAGTGGTTTATTTCCCTCTGGCTCTTCCGTCCTGGTCTAGGAAAAACATCTTGACATCTGCCAGTCAGCAAAACTAAGTACTCATATCAGAAAAGCCAGGATGCAAATCACTGATGTTCATGTCACATGTTTCTCTTTGTTTCCTTCTTCTGCAGGGCACTGAGGAGAAAGGGTTGTCTACATCTAATAAGTTTCAATGTATTTAATCTGTTGCTGTAAATGGAGATTAATTGCTCTGTCAAGCAGTAAGGAAAGCACTACGACCAGAGAATTTTCTTTCTCAAGCTGCTGCCTAGATGATATTTCACATCCACATGGTCATGCTTTGAGTCCCAAGTGGGTCCAAGTGTTCCATGATCTACATCCACAAAGCACCAGATGCCCCCACAGTGTGGAGATTTGCATAACCTGTGGCAATGATTAAGGTGTTCAAAATGGTCTCAAGCACAGAAGGGCAACCTAAGACCAGTGGCTTTGGAAAGTGCTGGTGTTTCCTTCTGTGAAGTACAGCATTTTTTACAGCAACTAGACTTTATGTGATATTTAAGGATCTTCTGGGCATTAGAAACAGGACTCTTTTGACCAAGAAAAGCAATTGTCCATGAGGAAAAAAAAAAAAAACACAACAAACTTCTTGCGGGCCAGAGAAACTACTGATTGTCTATGAATTCTCTGTTAAACTGTCTTGATACTACCGTCTGTACTGAGAATACCAACTACTAAAAAACAACATTACTCCCACATACATTGCTTCCAGAAACAAGCAGGTTGATCTTGCTCCATCTTATCTGCCAGGATGAAAACCCTGACATACTGCCTTCTAGCATTATGTGGAACAATGCAACTGTTACTACTGTTAAAAAGATTCTGCCTATATTGCAAGCAGCTCTTGGCTCTAAAATACAGCACAATTTAAGTTGGAAGGAACCTTTGGAAGCTTCTTTCCCAATCCCCCTAGCAAGACCAACTTGGATGAGCTTGCTAGGGTTTGTCCAGTCAAGTTTTGCATACCTCCAAGGAAGGAGATTTCCCCACCTGTCGAGGTCCCTGTTCCAGTATTTGGTGCATTTGTGAAAACTGTGCTCCTCATCACTAATTGGAATTTCCCATACTGCAGCTTCTGCCTGTTGGTTCTCATTCTATCACCATGTGCCTTGGAGAAGAGTCTGTCTCTGTATTCTCTGTAACCTCCCATTTAGGTGGCTGAATCACATTAAGGTCTCCATCCTCCATTCAGCTTCTGACACACAGACTGCACAAGCCCAGCTCTCTCGGTTTCTCATCAACTGCACGCTCCAGCTCCCACCCACCTCCACTGCCCTGTGCTGGACTTACATAAGCCTATGTCCATGCCCTTCTTGCACTAGGGAGCTCAGGACAGGACAGCAGTACTTCAGACAGTCTCACAGATGCTGAACAGAGAAGAAAAAACAGCTCCCTCAGCCTGCCTGCTACAGTCCTGTTAACCCAGCAGAGAAAGCAAGCCATTGTCTTCCTCTGGTGGAAGGGTGCACTGCTGCCTAGCGTCCATTTGTTGCCAATGACGATGCCAGCCCTTTTTCTACAAGACTGCTTTTTAGCTGGAGCCTCTGGAGAAAAAAAAAAAAAAAAAAAAACACAGATCCTGAGCTTTGAGTTATTCAAATGTAAGCTCAGCCTCAACTGACAGCACCTGCTTCTTGGAACAGTGGAAGATGATAAAGAGTTCTCATATGCACTGAACCTTAGCTACTCCACCATATCACTGCTGATAGCTTTTCCAGCATGACAGACTAGCATGTACACGTCCTTCGACAAATAGGCAAAGAACTCTTGCCTGCAGGGTGACTGATACACAAGCCTTAGAAAATTTTCTCCTAATGCCTTAAAGTGAAGTTCAGTGGTGACTCAGCATGAACTGGAATCTGTCAGAAAGCAAACAAGATTTTGTCGAGTGGCAGCCAGCATGATGTTCACAGTCATCCTTCTACGGTTTAAAACAAACAGCATCAAAAACAAGGCTCGTTTACCAGCAAATAAAAATGTAACAGAATATTTTTATCACTTACTATCTTCTGCAATCTTGCGTCAATAATCATTAAGCTAGGGATACCCCAGTGGTTCTGTTCTGCTACAGTACAAAAAGCATTCCGTACACACCCTTAAACCTGAATAGAATTTACAAGGATGACTGTGGATGACAGCAATCATCTATGAATAAACTCTAGGAGTTCACTGTAACCAAAGTAAACAAACAAACACACATCCTCAAAACATAATGGTATACTAGCAAATTGGTTTTAAGATGTAGCAACACTTGCCAGAAACAGCAGCGTGTACTGGATTATTTTTGTATATTTAATTTTCAGATGTCTATTCAATGTTTCAGATGTTTAAAAATGGACATCTCCGGTTTCCCTATGGTAAAGGGAGTCTCAGAACAAGGCTGTCATCCCCACCAGCAATACACTACCTCTTACTCAAACAGCAAGGAGAGATTTAATCCCATTTCAGTGTCCTTGCAAGCGAAGAAAGACATTGAAAGATCCCTAGGCTTCTCAAGCCAGAAACATGCAAAATACTGCAGACAATCCATAATGATGCACTTGCTCTTGCCCAGAAAAATGAGGCATACTCCAAAGCATCACACTACAAAGACGAAGCAAGCTGCTGCTCTCCCCTTTTCCAAACAGCCATTTTAAGGCATTTTTTAAAATACTCTCAAGACAGAATTCTAGCAGGTATGGCAACAGGGCTATTCTAGGAACTCTGCCCTGCTCCCCTTTCCTGTATGCCTCAACATATAAGGTTATACCTGAAGAGATGGAAATGTTCCCTCGGAGATAAATAGCCAGACACTGACAAGGTCAGGCAGCAAGAGAGTAAGCTCAGCTTCAAAAAAGCTCAGAAACAGTGGTAGCATCTGAATGAACCACCTCATAGCACAGCTGCTGAGACAAGTATTAAAGCCAAAGTTCAAGCTCACATGAGTTCTATATTCTTTCTCCAAGAGAGAGCATGTCAGATCATAAAGGGGGAAGCAATTAGATTTCTACAAAATAAGCAGGAATATTCCTTGAAGAGCTTGACTTTTAAAGGTAAAGAGGCACCATTCTTTTCAACAGTTCTCAGGCTGAGAGAAATTCACAGAAACAGACATCCTAATAATCAGAGATTGTGCAAGCTGGTGTTGCACCACAAGTCTCTTCTGCTCAACCCTTATTTGCATGCAGCTGCAAGTCTCTACAGACTGAACTGAGTATCCAGCTGTATCTACTGTCACAGATCTGGTCAATTCCTACCCAAAGTTTTGCCTCTGCAGAGCTTCACAGTTGGAAGTCATCAGCAAAGGCTTTCCTGCAAGGCAAGTCAGGCAAGAACCTGGTATTAAACCTGATGGGATTACATTTTAAATTTTGCTGTCAAGGAAAACTAGTCCTCTGCAAGAGGACTAGTATAGCAGTATAGCAGTAGTCTTCTCTCCGGTATAGCAGTAGTCTTCTCTATCCCCAAAACATATATTCCTCAGAATCCTCGAAAACGGTATAATATCTATGCTGTAAAATCTTCTTTCCAGAACACATGCCTCCTGGCACTCAGAAATCCAAACATTGAAGACAGTTTGCATGTTGCATTTGATGTATTAATTTTTCAAACAGATGTGCTTCATTGAGTGAGTGCTATCTTAGAAATTCTCATATTAACTCACTTGGATTCACAGATTAACCACAGGTTTCCTCAAGCCTCATCAAGGCAGTTTATTATAGCTTACTTAATCCTGCAGGTGGTCTGCGAAAGGCAGTAGATATACCACACTCAAAAACCACTATGGCCAAAGTTATTACGCCTTTAAGAAAATAATATGCATCAGCATTACTTCTTACACTTTTCCAGCTGGCTGGAGCTATAGGTTGCAGACTCCATGGATATTTCCTTATTATTCCAAAGAAAATTCAATTAACTTGGCAAGAATTAGTTTCCAAAGAAGCAAATCATTCAAAAATGACAAAAAAAAAAAAAAAAAAAAAAATCAGGCCTTTCAGAAAACCCTTGGCTGCAGGATGCCCACATAACAGAGAAAAGAACTGGTAAATCAGAACTTCTGCAAGGAAATCTGTGGCCATGCCTCAAAGCCAAAATGTAAAAAATGACTTTAAAGAAAAAGAAAGTGAGCATAACTTGGGCACTTCCACCTCCTGGTGCTTATTAGTAATCTTCAGGATCTAGGTTTCTCAGCTACTTTAAACCTCATGACACCAGAGACTGCTATTCACCTTCCAAACAGATCTTGCTTTAGCAAAAATATTTCAGGAAAAAAATCCACTATTAACACATAGTTTAGCTTAGGTTGGCAGAGAATGGTATCCTCAAGAACACATGGAGAACACCAACGGCCCCAAAATATTTTCTGCCACTGGCTACCATGCAAAGAACAGCCAACCAGTGGATCCTAGCTCAACTGAAGCTGTCAAAACATTGCAGCAGATGACAGAGCTGTTCCATACAAGAGTTCTTTATGAAACAAAGGTAGAAATAAAATAGTCTTACATGAAGAGCAGCCTTGTTCACAAATTACCGTTCTTCAGAACAGAAAGCATACCAGTTCTCATGTGAAATCACCTCTTCCTACCAAGGTTAAAAATGGTGTAACAAATGATAACAACACAGAAGCAGAAGTCCAGTCTCTAAGTACACAGCTTGCTCTGTTGTTTCGTGCTATAAAAGATGACAGGTGCATCTTCTGTTGCTAGAAACTGAAGGAAAAGATCATACACAAAAGGTATTACAATAAGATAGCCTTTATAGCAGTCGAGGCAGTAGCACTACAAGAAGAGATAACCCATATACACAGACATACAAGGAACTTAAGCCAGATGTATATGGGAAGGAACAGACAGATGCACGCAAAAATACAGAGGTACAGGTGAGCAGGCTGAGTATAGGTCAAGTACAGTACCTAAGCCACTTTGCTTCATCTCAGAAGACTGCCTTGAGTAAGTGCTGAAGAGGCGATAACCTCCTGATTTGGAAGAAGATTCAGAAAGCACCTGCAAAAAGAGACAGTATAGTTAGTGGCATGCCCTAAATTACCCACTGATGCCAAAAGCCTTTATACACCCATAAAAAGTAAAGTGTCTCTTCCTTAAAATCACAATTTTCAAGAAGCTGGTACTTTTCAAGAAACAAGTACATACTGGTACTTGTATGCTAAGCTTGTGACAGTGTGTGCTCAATTTTAATTTCATGTTTGTGTCGGGTTATGGAACAGTAGAGATTTCAGAAGTACAAAGGGATTCCTGTGCTAAGCTCCTTGTATCCCAAAACTCTTGTTAGAAACACTGGGACATACAGTTCCTTCTTAAGCAGCAGAAAAGTATGTCCCCTTAAATTTAGCATGCGCCCACTACAAAGAGCCCCTGCGTACTGCTGACAAAGATTACACCACAAGTGACACAGAAATAAAAGACAGCTAACAAACATCTCAAGCCCTAACTCTGCTTTCACTGGCTCAGAAAACAGATATTAAAAATGCCCATGAAGCACCCTGAAGGTGTCAGCTACCTGCTGACTGTGAAGCTAGCCTTATGGCATACAAATAGCCATGAAAGAGAGTAGTAAGATCAGTAAAATCAGTATCTGTTGCTTTAGCAGATCAGAGACTGTGACAATTCTAAACCCTATGACAGAATAAATAATAAACCCGCCAGTTAGCAGGGAGCTCTGATTTGCACAAGACCATAGACAGGAAACAGGAACAAGAAATGGGGAGCTAAATTGTAAGATGCAAAGGCTGGAATCTAAGTGAACACAAAGATAACAATGTGGCAAGGTGAAGAGGTGAGCAATCTGGCAGCTGGAACATGAATGCCTCTACAGAGCACGTAATCTAAACATACTTGTGTTTTTCAAGCATTTCCTTACTTGCTCTTCCTCATCAATTCCCTCTTTGCTCAGTGAGGAGTTTCGTAGGTCAGCTTTCTGAAAAATCCCTGTTCAATCCCATCCCCAAATCAATCCACAGAATCAACTCATACTCTGGCATGTTAAGAGGAATCTCAGGAAACTAAAACTAGGCAAAAGACCTTCACTAGAACAACCTAGACTGCCCGTTGCACTATTACCTCCATGGACCCTGTCTTCCGGTTCCTGATCAGTGGTGATCTTCGCTGAATGCTGACTGGCTCAGAGGGCTGCGGAGACCTTTGCTGTGCACGATCTGGCTCATCAATGGCCTTCTCTTTGGAGAGGTCCTCCAGGCTGCCTTGGTCTGTTTTCTTGTCCTCATTCTGCAGTACGAAACACTGACAGCTCCAGGCACGTGTCCTTACCAGGCACTGCCCAGGGCATTTACTCTAGGCTCATATCTCCAGCTCTGCTGATAACTCACTGAATTTAGCATTCTGCTTTCTCCTTACACAAAGACTGTCCTGAAAAGCCCACGAAGTTAGGCAGAGAACATAACCCACTTAGAATCCTCAGGCACAAGACTAAAGGCCAGAGGAGAACATGCTGCTGGAGACCAGACAGGGCCCGGCAGAGCAGTATGGGGTCTGACAGATCCATGCTCACCATGTCCCCAGCACACAGGGCACAGTGTCACTCTTGTCTAGGACAATGTGCTCACCTCTGCTGATGCAGGCCGAAAGCCAAATCCCGTGGGGACATTTCTGTCTTCCTCACAGCCTTTCACACCAGGGCTGAAATGCAGCTCCACATGGAAACGCTCTTCTGAAGATGGGTCCTGTGAACAGGAGTGATAGGGAATAAATAAACGAATAAAAATTAATCCCACTGTCAGCACAGGCCATGATCTGGACTTAGGTCAGCCCACCATGCTGGTGCAGCACGCATCCCAAGCACATCCTTTCGGAAGAAAGGCAGAAGCAACAAGGAACCACAAACATACTGGCTCTAAGTTTGTCTCATCCAAAAGGACAGCCTTTATTAGCACAAAGCTGAGGCATTCAAACTGTTGTTATTTTGTGATAACAGCCACCAGAAGACCAAAACAGCATCAGGCTATATGTATATATACAAACCTAAAGCATAGCCCCTTTCTGATCCACTCCTGTTGCAAAATCAGAACTTACTGGCACAGGGAGAGATGGGTTCCCTCCTATAACTTTAGTCAAGTTACTCCAAGATTTAAGTAACTGTCTCTCATATTAATTTAAAACATATATATATATAAAACTTATTAAAAACTTATATATATATTTATTTTATATATACATATATATATATATATATATTTAAAAGGTAGCCAGAGCTTTTACAGGATCTGGCACTAATGAAAACCCAAAGTTTTATCATCTCAACTCACTAACAGACTTATACCACAACTCAAGATCTCTATTCTACCATTAAAATCCCACATCAACTCTCTGAATACAAAATTCTAATTCTAAAGCTTACAGAAAAAAGGGACTGCTCCTCTCACCCACTATGACCTCCTGCAGTACAGGTCACAAAACCTGGGATTCAGTATGTACAATTCAGTGTCAAAACTATTTATGGTCACCACTGTCACCTTCCATATTCCATCTGTTTTTTAAGTGATTATCTTTACTTCCTGAAGATATCAGTATATACTTCCCTATCTATACCAGTCTATTTTTAATAAATAAAAGTTTATGAATGTGGGATTTATGGACATTTTTTAGAAATATTCTGAATAAACTGTCAAATATAATTTGGTTTTATTTTGTTTTTCTTATTGTTCATTTGTAATTAATAGTAAGAAACACCAAATGATTTTTCTTTAGGACATGCTTTACAATAGCTAGTATCAAATATGTAAGTTTGGTGTTACTGATCAGGATGGCATCCTGCTTACGTGTAACAAACATTAACTGGGTCACTTCCTCTCACCTAAAAATAAGAACTAGTGGTTGTGTAAATGATCCATCCATCATTATTCACAAGGTGAGAGAGCTCAGGTCACAAACTTCCCAGCTGAACACATCTCTCAGGGGACTGTGCCTTGCATCATGGCAGGAAGGATTTTGTCCTACAGCTATATCCCTCACCTTGTTGTTGTCCTCGTAGAGCATGATAACAATCTGGGTCATGTAGTTCAGCTCTGAGATAGCACTCAAATAGTCCATGGCTCTCTTCCACTGCTGGTCTTTGTTCTCCTGATATATACACATAAACAGTCGCATGGAATAAGCAACAGCAGACACCTTGCAGCATTCAGTGAAATGGGTCTGAGAGACTTAGCCTCTCCACGAGGTAACAGCATTGTCAGGACAAAAACATCTTGCTTAACTGCATGAAGAGAGATGACCTTGCAATGAGGGCAGGATGCTTACAGTAAGGAGCAATTGCATAGAGGGATACTACAGCTACCCATACAATTCACGTGCAGTTCTGAGCACATCCAGATGCAAGCCCCCTATGCCATGCTGACTGAAGAAAAGCATAACCCACAGCAGTACCCAAACACAGTCATTCTCAGTGTTCTACAGAATGAGTATCTTAGAGAAACCACAAAAAAAGCACAAGGAATGAACTGGTAAATAAAGGACTGAGTGAACTGCTTGTACACAACGCTGAATGACAGAGCTACGCTGGACCCTTGGGCTCCACAAGGCAGGGCAGCCCACCCATAATTGTTTCCCAGCACTGCTGGGGATTGGCCATAACTAAAGTGCCACTCATGCTGCTGTGGAGTGTCCTACCACCTTGATGGTCATGAAATGAACCCCATCGGTACATATAAACTGAGATGCAGCTTAACATTCTTATGCTGGCAACATGGCATCCTCTGACACTTGTGTGGGGAATAAAGCAGCATCTTATGGAGTGAGCAAGTAATACAGAGGTACTTGCATGATGGCTGCCTGCAGATATATGTAGCTTCCAAAGACATCAGAAATCACACCTGATGAACAACCCCAAACTCTCAAGGCTTTTGAGAACACCACGCTTAAAAGCAGGTAGATAAATCATAGTATAAAGCAGAGCTTTTCTCAGGGCCTGCATGATGATTCCTTGAGGAAGCAGATTATGAGAGCACAGGAAGAGGCTGGATTGGACAAGTTTGTCCCCTAAAACTGTGTTGTCTGTCCCTTTGGTAGAGAGCACCCCCTATGCATTTGCAACCCCAAGTCAATTCTTCTGTAAGCAAACTGATTTTCTTGACTTAAAATTGACCAAAAAACAAGAAATAACAGCGACTGCATAACTTTTTAAATAAAGAGCTGAAGGAGGCAGGAAGAAATTCCTGCATCACCACTGCCTCATATTGCTATCTTCCTACACAGGCAAGTGGTCTAGACTCATCTAAAATCAACAGAACTTTTGGAGAAAACATGCCTCTGCACAAGCAAGGCAGGCAGTGGCAGGAAAGAGGAAGACCAATCCTCCTCCATGCCAGAAAGGCAGGAAGCTGCAACATGCAAACACAGCAGAAATGGAGCAGGCCAGAGGCCACTGATGCACATCATTACTGGGAACGCTGGCTAAAGGGGCAACCTGCAAACACTGTCTACCTTGGAAAGGGCTACCAAGAAAAAGCAGGGAGGCTTACTCTGTGAGCATTGCTGGAACACTTACATCCAGGAGCCCCCCATAGCGGAAGATGCTGAGCAGAGAGTGCACATGGCTCTCACTGGTGAAGTATAACCGTGTCCGAACATGGCGACCCGGTGACAAAACTCCTCTTGAGTACCTAAAAAAAATGTTTAGCCCCATGTTACCCACAGTCTGCCAGTGTATTAACATCCACCATACAGCACCATTTCTGTTTACTTAACAAGGAAATCATACACTGGGAACTGTCAAAGAGACGCACAAATAGAACAAGCAGAGTGAGCATTAGGGACAGAAGCAGCAAGTTTTGTGGTAGACACACAGGCAGAAGTGCCTACGTCACACTAGCACTTGCCCCTTGCAGCGACAGGAATGAAGGTACCACCATCCAGCTACAATTGGTTTAAGCTTCTTCGGCACCTTGGCTCACTCTCAGCAGTCTCAATGTGTCTTTCCATTTCCCTTCCACTTCAAGGAGCATCAGACAAACCAACATATGTCCAGTGCCTCCTCACACACCAGTACACTCTTCTGCATGGCTCCCACACACTGCCCCAAAGCTGGCCCAACCCACCAATAACAGCATGCAACAGTCCTTACAAAGGATGTAGTTTGTTGACAGACTCATCTTCATGGGTTCTCTGTAGGTCCAACTGGATCTTTTTAATGAGAGGAAGACAAAAGCCAATAGCAATCTCCAGTTTCTCCTCCTTATTAATTCCATATTCCTGCAGGAAAACAAAATGAAAAACAAAACAAAACAAAACAAACAAACAAAAAAACACAATAGATATCTTTGAGCCTTTGTTCTTTGCCACATCTTCAGATGAAAAGAGGCTGAACTTCCACAGTCCTGTCCACAAACAGAACTGCAGTTAAGCAAGGCCAGAAAGGGAAACACCACTCAGCAACTTTCTAATTTCTTCCACATAAAGAGGCTCCTCCAAGAATCCCAGACTGCCTGGACACAACCATCAGTAGACTTTCAACAATTGAGAGAGACAAGTACCTGACAGGGAGCTTTCTCTCAGGACGAATACAATTTGATGTATGAACACACATACCCAGATCTGTCATGAGTAGCAATGCAACAACTGCTATTTGCAGCGATAAAACTTGAAGAGCCAAGCTGTAAATGGCCAAAGGATCTCTCATCAGGAATAGTCTGGGAAAGCTTAGAATCCCACTTCTGCCTTACATGGGCCCAAGGCAACTGGACCCTGCTGTTAGAAGCTCATTCCACATAAATGAAAGATTTGTGCCTCAAGTGGGACAGAACAATGGTGAATAAATAGAGCTATTGCAAATGGCCCTCCTTTCCCCTCCCGTTTCTACATGCAAAAAATTTGTGAGAAGCAACCCAAATTTGCAAACTCAACAAGTCCTAGTTTAACAAGGACATTAGATCCACCATAAAAAGCCTTCACTTTAATGCAGAAAACCCTATCCCCAGGTACAATCTTGCATGTGGAAGATGTGATGTTGTACAGAGCACACACTCAACTTGAAGCTGTGCTACAATGCACTGTGATGAGCATGAGAAATCTGCTGCATCAGCTGTTGATTGCTCTAATGCTGTTAGAATCCTCATCCATGAAGAAAGCATTGCCATATCTTATGTCATATATGGTTTTGGCATTATACAAACAGTAGAAGAGATACCTGAGAAATATCTGTGTTACACTGCTTTAAAAGTTAATGTGCAGGAGACACAAAAAAAACAGAGAATAGGTCATAAAGTGGCACCACAGATATCTTCACACAGGCAGGACAGGCTATACCTGGGGTATGATCACATCTGCCAGGGCTTTAGAGAGTCTGAAGAGCTCAGCTGTGCCTTCCAGTTTCAGTGCACAGTTGTGCTGTACATCATACTTGATGCAGTCGTAGATATCGGGGATCTTGCTAATATCGTAACGGCCACTCTTCATGCGAAAATCTCTCTCCAGCTTACTCCAGCGTTGCAGCATCAGTTCCAAAGTCTCACTGTGGTACAGCTGCAGGTCTAAACAGCAGAGAACACAAAAACGCATTCATATACTGCCTAATTCCATGTAGATTTCAAGTGACAGCTACACCTGACTTCTCCCAGCACAGAAGGCATTATGCCACCCACAGGAATCCGAGCCTGGAAAAGCCATCGGACCTGTTGCAATGCATCTTAACCTACAGCAATAAATTATTTCTGAAATATCTGGAAAAAGTGAAACTGCTTTCCTTACAGCTTGTCTACCATAGAATGTGTCCATGTCCCACAGGTGCCTTTATACAGCCTCTGCACTGTTATAAGGAAAACTCTCAGAGGTTAGTAAGTCATGACCCAAAGAACTTGCCTACAGCCTTGACCTACCCTCCAAGACATTCCTGAAAAAGCCAAGCATATCCCTCCAGGCCATAGTGCTGCTGATTATATTCCTTCTAAAACCAAAATACATATTACATTTCTGTTGCATTACAGCTCTCTTTACCAGTAGCTGAAAGCAGAATAGGAGCCTTCTATATCAATAGCACACACAAAATTTCACTCTACAATTTCTTTGCTATAGTTATATATATAAATCACAGTGATGTTTGGGAGCTCTGAAGACAGAAGAATAAATGCATCTGCTGCAGACTCTTCCCAGCTCTGATACTTACCTGCAGATTTTGGGTCTTCCAGACGTTTTCGTATCTGGGAGGTGAGATTCTCAATCAGGGTGAACACCTGGTTACAGATATCTACTGGATTCTGGATAAAGGTCATGGAGTTGAGCAGAGAAGCACTACCTGTAGGTGCCAGCTGAGAGAAGATAACAACAGAGATTAGTCAGTAGCTTTACAGACTGTGAACACAAAATATCTGCCTTCTTCAGCTGCCCTGCTTTACAATTAGGTACTGAAGTTGCATTCCCAGCCAAGTGTAATAACCTGGTGTAACGCTCAAGGTAATTAAGCATGTTCTTAGAATCAAACTCAGAGCAAACAACTGCTCCTGTCAGATCAGACCTTCCTCCACCTACAATATCCACTCTTGGCTTGCTTTGCTTCTGTGCTTGAACAGAAGGGCTCCACAGGTGTTTTACGTATTTTTATGAGGTGATAAATATATTCCTTAATGGTAATAGATTTCAGTTCTGTAAACATATCTCAAAGTCTGGGAAAAAAAATATTCTGTAATCGTATCTCAGAGTCTGGGAAAAATAAAGTGTCTAGGGACTTGTTGGAGAGGCAGCTACAGTGCTGGATGTAGCATGTGCTCTCTACTCTTCAGTTACCAGACACTGACAGGACCACGTAAGGGTTTGTATCCAAAAGATCTGTTCGTATGTGCACAAAAGATCTAGAATCTGGCAAAGGTGAATTGCCCACCCACAGCAACTTGGATTGTTTCAGGCAGCATGCAGCAATGCACCCAAATCAGGGAGCCCCAAAGAAGATAAGGACAGAACAGTCTTCTTGCTTTATGTCACCTATATCACTGACATGTGGTTTCCTGTAAGGCCAGGATAAACAAAGCCTATTGCATTTGGCTCTTGTGCTTACAGCCTTAGTCTCTGAAACAATCTTATCCCTCCAAGTCATGAGCCACAGCATACAAAAATAGGAGCTCAAAGATTCACTGGCTTGAAAACCAAGCAGGAAGATTGTGGCCACCTAGCCTCACCACGTGCAAATCACAGGCTCACGCAGCAGTCCAAATCCAGAACTTCTAGTTGGACTACAGAAAGGAGATTTTTCCAAAGACAAACTGGCATCTGAAGCATGTTCAGCAAGTTTTGTATCAACATAGACCTTAATGAAATTAGATAGTGAAAGGGGAAAAAAAAGTCACATGAAATACTGTCTCTTCTGCATAGAGATCACTTACAAAAGATAGTTACTTTGGGTTTATAGATCCAAAGTTCACCCTACTCCATATCAAGTTGTTTCAGAAGTTCATCGTAGTTCCTATTGAATCATGTTTATAATTCTCTCTGCTGCAAAACATACTGTTTTTAACCCCTAGCTGGCACAATCAATCTGATTCAAGTAGCAAGCAACTCACATTGCTATGCATGTGATTCCTACACTGGGGCTATCAGGTGCAGTATACAGTACATGTAGCGTACAGTACAGTATACACTTGGACAGAGCTGCTAAAAAGCCAGATTCCTGGTTAGGGGAGAAGGAAAAGGGAGGGAATAAACCAGTGAGAGCTACCACATTGGCAGGCTATTCTGAGACCACTTTCCCATCCTGCAGAGAAGCAACCAACTGGAGAGGAATTTTCTCTTACACAGAAGCGGCAATGTCTTTTGCAGCTTTTCAGCTGACTCCACTGCTCTTTTCATCATCACTCCCCTTCTGAATGTAGTTCTCATTCTCTGCCCTAGACCAGCACATTTTCCCTACATTTTTGTGCAAGAGCATACATAGAATGTCATGCGATCGTGGCCAGCTTATTGCAGGACCCATTGTTTTATAAAAAGCCATTTAGTTTTTGACACTCCAGCATCAATGTTGGAAAGTGTTTTCTGTACACCACTGAAGAAAGAGGTTTTTGTAGCGTCCTCACTAAAAATTCCCCCAGATCTATTTTTTTAAATTTTAACCTGTATGAGACATAGTTCACAAGACTGGAGGAGCAACTTCTTCCACAACAGCTTGGAGCTTTCCTCTAACAAGGGATACATTGATTTCACACACTGAAAATCTTTGAAAAAAATGCCAAATGTCAGCCAATCGCATATTTGTGCATGCATTTATAAAACAGGTTTGTCAAACCCATTTTATTCTGGCATAGTAATGAGAATAAAATGCACTGGGACTTCTAAAGGGAGAGAAAGGTACCATGATGATGATTCTTGAAGCGGACAAGTGGACACCGGAACAACTGTTAGGATTTCCACTTGGAGAAATACAGGGATTGTTACTCCCCAAAATCCTTCCTTTGCCATTCCTAAGCTCTGTTTATATCCTGCAATTCTGACTAGAGCTGATCTGAGACTAACAGAACTACTGTTCACATCCCAGCCACCTTCACATATTAAACCACTCTAGCAACACTCTTCTCCTTCAAGACACAGGAAGCTCTAAGGCTATGCAGGTGCTTTACCTTCTCATAATCTTCTTCACAAAACTCAGCATCCTTCTGCATGATTTCATGCAGTCGTGCCTTCACTCTGTGTTGACAGCTGCTAAGAGAATCACTGTCACTGTCCAGGAGACCATTCATATTGGCACTTTTCACCATTTGCACCAGGATGGGGGTCAGCTCTCCTTCCAGGGCCAGCAGACCCTAATACAACAGAGGACAAGATTTCAGCTATGTGCAACCCATGCAACAAACATTTCTGTTAGTTTCAAGGACAACCTTCAGTCAACTTGAGTGAAATCTCAACTGTCCTTGAAGAGCATTTTTACAGCACCAGCATCTACTTTTTCTAGCATCAGCATCAGCCATTTTTCTAGGCAAAACACCATCTCTGCCTGCAGCAGTCCCAGATTTGTCTAGGCAATCCTTAAGCAGGCAAGACAATTTGCTGGAAAATGTTGATACAGCAGAGGCTCTGAAGAACAGCTATGGTTACCACAGGATCCCCCTTGGCAGATGAATCTGTCTCCTCCCCAGCCTTCACCCCAAAAATGCACTGAAGACATCTGGTGTCTGGGCACCAAAGACATTTGCCTTTGGGCTGGGCAGTCAGAAACTTTCATTTTGTAGGCAGTTAATACTCAGCAAGTGTTCTAACATTAAACACCAGCAATACTCTGTAAATAACTCCTCAAGTCCTATATTGGCCATAATACCAAAGACAACATACATGTGCAGCTACACTGGGTTTCCAGTGCTGCCCCACAAACTTGCTAATAGCATAGTGTACCACTGCCCTCCCAACAGGCACGTGGAAACTACTAGGACAGTTCCTTCCTCATCACCAGAAGTTTTCTTTAGAATTGTCATATTCTAAGACCAACGTAGCAGAATGTAGATGCCCAAGAGAGGAAGAACCTTTGCAAAAGCTGCTGCTGTCATCTGAACTCGTCCCTCATCGGAGGCATAAATCTTGAGATCATGACGGTATGTGCTGTGCAGTCTGAGCAGGCCACAGCCAGGGAAACCAGCATAATCACCTGGGAAGAGAACAAGGTCAAAATAGTATTCTGACATCTTCAAGACTATCAGCTGAGTATACTGCAGAATACCACTACTTTAGACAACTTCCTTGCAGTAACAAAGTTTTGTAGAGAATTAATCACTTTCGCAGCTAGCATTTAGTCTGCTCCATAACAGAGAGCTCTAGCCAATACATGAAGCCTGAAAATATGTTTCAGGTTAAATTGGGAAAGTTCATTTTGAGAATGAAATTGAGGATTCACCAGTAAAGGTCTGATGCTGTCTAAATGTTGCAGCAACCCTCTCCCAACAGTCTGTAACTGTTTTGCTAGCTTGAATGCCCCTGTGCAGAATAAAGCAGCACAACAGAATTGCCTCCTTCTATTTGTTCTCTGCACAAAAGCAAGTACTGCTGCCATCAGAACTGCAGCCAGAGCTAGCCAATAATGAAGCACCTGGCTTCCAAAGCGTATCCTGTATAGCTACAATTATCTTGTGGCATGAAAAATAGTTTATTTATGATGGCTGAGTCAACCAGAGGAGACAGATCAGTAATGAGAGAAAGCAACTCATGCAGCTTTGAGTCTGACCCTCCAAAAACAGTACAGTGGTGACTCATTTGCTATCGGATGGAATCCCATGATGAATTTGTACAGTACCCAGTCACACAGCATGAGAAGATGGGGACACGGCTCCCAGCTCTGAGCTCATAATTCAGAGATACAGTCTGCTAGATAAGGACAGACATTAGACAGAAGTCAGCTGTATATCTGTACAAAGCTGCCATGTACCAACTGCTCTCCGGAAACTGTGACACAGCGTCTCACTGCAGATTAAGCTCTCTCTCCAGGTGTGGGACTTTGCATTTTTCCTTCTTAAACTTCATGAGGCTCCTGTCAGCCCCTTTTTCCAGCCTGTCCAATTCCCTCTGGATGGCAGTACAACCCCCTAGCGTATCTGCTGCTCCTCCCAGTTTTGTGTCATCTGCAAAGTTGCTGAGGGTACACTCTGCCCCATCATCCAGATCATTAATGAATACGTTAAACAAGCCTGGACCCAATATTGACCTCTGCGGTATACCACTAGTTACTGACCTCTAACTAGGCTTCACGCCATGATCATCACTCTCTGGTCCTGGTCATTTAGCCAGCTTTTGGTCCTCACCACTGTCTGTCCATCTAGTCTATACTCACTTCATCAGATTCTCTGTGAGGATTTTATGGGAGACTGCATCAAAGGTCTTACTGAAAATACCCACTGCTCTCCCTTCATCAACCAAGCCAGTCACTTCATTGCAATTTATCAGGTTGGTTAATCATGCTTTTCCTTTGTGAAGTCGTGCTGCCAACTCCCAATCAACTTCCTTAATGTGTTTGTAAACAGTTTTGAGGATTAGCTGCTCCATCACCTTTCCAGGGATCAAGGTGTAGATGACCAACCTGTAGCTCTCTTGGTCCTTCTTCTTGCCAGTTTTGAAGACAGGAGTGGCATTTCCTTTCCTCTAGTCTTCAGGCACCTCCTCCAGTCACAATGATCTTTTAAAGATAATCTACAGTGGCCTTTCAATGACATCTGCTGCCTCCAACACTCATGGGGGCATCCCATCAGAACCCATGGACTTGCATACGTCCATTTCGTTTTAGTATTCATTAACCAGATCCTCTTCCACCTAGATTAATTCTCCCTTATTCTATAAGAAAATCTTTTCCAATTCACCTTAAATTATCTTAAGTAAATAGGTCTCATCAGACCGATATAGAAGTATATTACTTCTGACTCTTTTACTTGGATGAGAAAGGCAATCTCAGTCTTTTGTTCTTGTTGTTCGCAGGGGGTGGGCTCCTAGCTCTGTACTAGGTGCTTTTCACAGTCACAGAATTAAGGTAGAGAAAATACAGGTAAGTTACTTCACTATTGCCCTGTCCCAAAACATAATTATCAGTTTTCCAAGATAGATTCACTCTGTTCTCTACATCTGACCTAATTTAATTCTTAATAAATATATAAATTTTGAATAGTGTTGCTGCATCAGGATTACTTTGTTAGATTTGCTTGATTTTCTGAATACAGGCAGACTAACTGAAAGAAGCTTTTCCAGCCTTAGTGATTCTATGTCCCATACTAAAACATTCTGAAGTTTAACCGCTGCAACAAACACTGCTGGCTAGCTTAGCTATCTTTGGTTGCAAAGCCTGCTTGAATCCTTATCAGGTCAACTCAAAAGAACAAAAACAGTGATGACCTGAATCACAAAGGCTGCACACAACCTACAGACATATGAGCATTCCTCACACTGGTGATTACCTAGGCTGAGCAACCTGGTACAGTCACAGGACAGGACCTAAGACATATTTAAAAAGCTTACCTTGGCCACCAGGGTACATACAGCGAAAGGCTCGCCCCAGCTCTTCTGCCTGGACTCTTCCTGCTGGTGTCAGTTCTCCACCCCACTTCAGCACCAGGAGAAGAGAAGGGGAAGACTCTCTGCGACCTTCTAGGAGACAAACAGGTACTCACTATGTCAGATCTCAAAGCTGAGCTTGCACTGGGAGAGGATGAAGGAAGAAGAAGTTGTCACCAGAGCCTTGCAGAGAATTCTCAGCACAAGTCTGACCCAGAATCCACAAGAATCAAGCCAGCAAGTACCAAATTAAGAACCACTACTTTCAGATGGTATGGGCTGACATTCACTAAATTGGAAACATAAGCCCTGTGGCACCATCCAGGGTGTACTGGTACTCTACATTGTGTATCACTTCACCCCTTCTTACGATGGCAGCAAAGACAGGACATGGGTCATTAATTCTGCTTGTATATCCAGGGGTCTTTATAGGTAGGATAGCTGTACACACTCTTAAACACCAGGCTTTAAAGACCATGGCAGCAGTGTCTGATTTCTTTACCTTCATCTTCACTTGCAGCTTTTGGATGTCCATGAGGCAGATAGGTCAACTGCACCTTACGGTTAATGCCAGAAAAATGCCCGTACCTATCACAGTGAGAGGGGGAAAAATTAAAAATAAACCATCCCCATTCACCCTGTATCCAGAGGTCCCTAGACAGCACATAGCAAAAATACACAGTACAAACATTGACTTCCTGTTACAACACCGACTGCTGTGGAACACGAACATTTTTGACATCTATCTGTGACCCGGCATGAACACACACTCAAAAAAAAAAAGCTATATAACCTCCCTAAATGAAATTCAAAGACCCATTTACTTGCCTGCTCTTCAGTTGACAGCATTTTGTGCTCTCATACGCCCACAAGGACTTTAGTCAACCCGAGTTATTCTTTATCTACGTCTTTAGCAAGTGAATTAGTGGGATCACAGAAAAAGAATCTGCCAGCCACTCTAAGTGTAGCCACACCTCTAATGAGCAGAGAGAGCAGGGGAAGGAATCATGGTAAAAAAATAATTTTCTGTGCTCCTCAGACACGGTTTAAAAACAGACACCACCTGCGTATGCCACAGTGAGAGGAACCTTCCTTTTGTTTCTGAGATGACACCACCACCATGCTGTCTTTTATTTCAGCTATATGCAATCTAAGGGGATGCAAACTTCTTTTCATGTTTTCCAAGCTGCCCTTTGTTAAACTTTTGTCACCAAACAACCTTATTTAAATCACATTTGTTCCAAATTTATAAAAATGCTTCGCATTAATATGGTCATTACAGGACTCCAGCTCCTTTCCCACAGCAAAGGAAGCTCAGTTTTGTCTCAAGTTGTTTAGACAAACACCAGAGACACTTAGAATAAGAATCAACAGTGGTTTTGATGCTAAGGAGAAAACATTAACAGGATGGCACCTTTCACATATAGCTTCTAACAAGGGACAGAGTTCCCTGAGTTCTGGAGAACTAGCTGCTTAAGACATCAGCAGCCCAATTTGCTTCTGCATCACATGCTGACCAAGGCTCTGAGACAGACTCACAGTGCCCCAGTATATGAATCCTTACATCTCCAAGACGCTTTTCAGCTGTTCCAGTTTGGATTTCCGCTCCTCAATCTCACAGTCACTGTGGGTTCCCAGTTCCACCACAAGCTGCCGTGCAATGTCCAGCACTTCCTGTTGGAGGGCAGACACTGTCTCAAACACACAGCAATTCTGCCTCTCACTCACCACCATAATCTTACAAGGCCTCCGGACAGTCTCACCCACCATCAGGGCCATACATACTCCTTAGAGGCATGTCACTTCGTAAGACACAACTCAGGGAGGACAAACTTTCACACTGCAGTTTGCTGCATCTTCACCCTGTGCTCCAGCCCCATTTAGAACCCAGCAGGTGCCTCAAACTTTCCCCAGCCTGGAGCTGTCTCTCACTGGAGGCAACCACAACAGATGGGCAAGGTCATCCTCGTTCTACAGTCTTCAAATCATCCAGGAGCAGTTTTCACTATGCTCTCATACTATTACCCTGCTGAGTGCAAAGTGGGTGGAGAATGAGAAAGGGAGTGTTTGTGCAACAGACTGTTGCCTTTCTGAGGGTCTTCTCACTCTCAAAAAACTGCCTCACACTGGGATCCAAATTGCCTTCATCCATACAGTAACCCCAGAGAGGGCTCCCCTCACCTGTAGCTGCTCTGGTTTCTTCAGCTTCAACTTCCCTGTCTTGTAACCATCATATTTCTCAAATAACTCAAAGAATCTGTAGAGACAACAAAGAACCCTGGTATAGTTTCTGTTGTTTCAGCACTACAAATTTCATCCCTACTTATGGATTCATGCACTATTCTTCAGGAAGAATCAGCAGGCCCACTGGGTCCTTCAGAAATTCTCATAAAAATTAATGTTTCCAGGCTCATTTAAGAAAAGGAAGTAGACACTATCTTGCAATTTAGTGGGGTACTTCACTTTGAAAGGTGTAGCAGCCTTCACTCTTTCCTTCAGTGTTCACAAAGAAGGTGACTAGATTCTTATGGGGAAAGAAGACTCTCTCAACTTAGAAGAAAACATTTGATTGAATAGAGCCAGGAAAAAGCACTGCTTTCCACGTGCTCTTCTGCTGTGCTTCTTAATTCAGCAAATGGGCCCTCCTCACTTCCCAGCGATGCAGCATCTTTGTGCCTTGACTCTTACCGAGGATGCTTAACTTCCATCTTCATCTTCTGCTTCGGGGTACGATCTCCATGCCGGATGACTGCAATAACACAACGAAGCTCCATCCTGGGGAAACAGAAGATATACTTGACAAATGTGTCCCTTGGACGGTATTTGCACTTTGTCCCTCATGTAGCCTCCAGGGGCATTCATTTGAGAAGATGACAAGTACTCACATGGTGCCTGAAGTTGTGGGGACAATAGGAATATCTTCTGCCTCTGTTGGGATAGACCAGGGAATATGAAACTGGGGAGCCAACTCGCGCATTATTATGTTTCTGGAAGAAATCAGAACATAAAACTCACATTCCCTTGGTTCTCCATCTCCTGCCTGGTGGTCCTGCTGAAAGATTTGAGAACCACACACAGATCATCTCCTTACCTTCCTTGCAGAGACATCTAGCACACCAAGGACTAGTTAGGGCACCCCCCAGGGGACACCAATTTCCCCTCACATCACCAATACCGCATCTGGCCTTAGCAACCAATCTTAGATGTATCCTGTAGGATACTTCCAGGTATAGAAAAAGACAGCTAATGCCAATGCAGGCAGGAGTTCCAGCTGCTATACATAATTAACCCCTTCCTCCCAGAGCCAAGCTTTCACCTTCTGAACAAATTTCCCTAGCTGAACCATCCACAGATTTCTCTGTCATACTTATCATCTCCATTCACTATACTTTGCTGTGGGTTCCTTTACCCTTTTACATACCCAAGGATTTTGGCACAGTCATCATAATACTTCATAGAGTTCTTCACAAAACTGAAGCCGTTCACATCACAAACAAAAGAGTGGCCATTTGCCCGCAGGAGGTCAAACCCACACACTGTTTGCTGCATGAGGAAACACAGGACACAGGATTCATAAGCACATTGGGAGGGAGTACAGCAAGCAGGACAGCAGATGCACAGCCAAGTACGGCTGACACACATGCCCAGTTAGCATATGCTGCCCAGTTCAGCTCCACTGGTGCCTCCAAAGGCACTGCTGCTGCAGCACTTCTACATTCTATGCCTGCCTCACTAGTCTTAAAGCGGGAAAATACAGCCACAAGTTAGCAGTAAGAGGCCCTCTACACAAACTTATACAGCTTCACAGCTGCACCAAGAGCCCAGCCCATGAGCTCCTGGATTAAGCCTATAGGGTCCAGCCCCCCTGCTCCACAGAACACTTAAGGATCAGAACAGAGCAGCTCCAGGCTCTCTCGCTCTTGCCTCTAAACTCAATGGTTCTGAAGCACACTGAAGAAATACAGACAATAAGTGATGAATTCACAGACATCCATCGGTATGTGGAAAAGGCTGTAAAATGGAACAGCTGTATCAGCCCAACTGCATGGGTTGCAAATTGCAGTGAAGCCAGGAACAAGTAGTCAAGTGCTGCTTCTGTTGACACTGCTGAACATGTCATGTAATTACACCTAGACTTGCATACATTCAGCTACCTACCTCTACAGTACAGCACAAATGTACACCAAAGCCAGATTAAAAAAAAAAAAAAAAAAAAAAAAAAAAAAAAAAAAGCAGAGGAAATGAAGGTCAGGGTCTCTACACATGTACAACTAGGAATAGTAAAGGAGGGACCAACACATATGACAAAGCAGCACACTCAGAATATGATATTAAATGCTTAGATGTGCACTGGACACCAGCCACCTGCCAGCACAGAGCACATTTGGTGGAGGCCCTTCTGCTTTCCCAGTCATCTCTGACCAGCAAACTGCCAGGGCCAGCAGGACCAGCTGTACCCAGCCTGCAGAGATGGCAACTGGCAGCAGTCATGGAACACGGTGGGGTAACAGAACTCAGGCTTTAACACTGCTTGAGATACAAATCAGACATTCATGGAGTATCCTGCTTGTGTAGAGGAGAAAACAGGCAGACCTTAAAGGCTACACAGACTTTCCGTGCAACGAGTTTCTCCATGGCAGTCAGCATAACTGGGTAACGAATTTCTTTCCCTTCACTGTCCCGTTCAACCTTCCCATCCAAAGCAGGAGATTTGCGAGCCTCTGCATGGGCATAGTCTGGCCCAACAGTGTACACCTAGGAAGAGAAATAGATACACCTGACATAACCATCTAGAGTAACTGCATCTTCCAGAAGGTTCTACCGCAGACACATGGAAAAATTTAGATGGTCTCACACTTCCTTCCTGTTATGATCTACAGAACAACCACTCCCCAGTTTGGGATCCAAGCTGTACAGACAGCACCTCACAGCTTAAACAAACACTCCAGAGTCAACCGAGGCAGGACTGCCCAACCTTCAGCTATCCCAGGCTTGGAGACAGTAGGAGCAATTCCAGGCTTTCCATTACCTTTACATCAGTGCCATCTGTAGGCATGAACTCCTCATAAATGTATGACCCTGTCTTCCTTACACTGCTCTCTGGGGAGTACACGCTACTCCGGCTACCAATCTGAAAGCAAAGAATAAACACATCAGGGAAGTCAGTGGGGTTTGTTTTCTTATATGGAAGAACAAAAAGCATAAGCTTTGTCCCACAGGGAGAGAATGGGCTGAACACCTCTCAGAACCCCCAGCTGTTACAGCACAATTATGGAGGACAAAAAAGACTCTAAAAGGCAGACAATAGGTATGTCCTTTTCCAGGCCTAAAGAGGAGAAAAGTTATTATAGACCTTTAGGTTGACTCCAATTGCTACAAGGATATGCAACAAAAAATAGTAGATAAAGATGTGTAAAGTAAGGAGACTAGTTAATAAGGAAATGATAATAACTGATGGCAGTTCACAATCAGACCAGCTTTACTTCTTTCTAGGACAGTATGACAGATCTTATGGACAGAAGATGATGTCATTTTAAGTTTTAGTGAGTCTTTGGATACAATTTCAAATGGCATGTCTGTACACCAGCTAAGGAAACAATCTGTCTAGATTTACTAAGGGTAGATGTGTAAGTGATTGGAAAAAAACATACATCATAGCTTTTAACTGTTTGCTGGCAAAGTAGAGGAAGTGAGTAAAGGCAGATTCTCTGTGAAATCTATGAATAAATAGTGCATTTACTATATTTGCAAGTAACACTAAGCTGAGAAAGGCAGCAAGCGTGTTAGCAGACAGGAGCAGATTTTAAAAAGGATCATCTCAATAAACCAAGGAAATGATATGGAAAAAAAACAGTATGTAGTTCAGTAAGGGACACATTTCTCCGTAACTGCTACACAGGACACTGGGCAGACATAGGATGACAAAGGTGAAGTCAGCATTACCACCAAAACACATTCCTCTGGAATTCCCAGCTGTTTAAGGTTCAACTAAAATTTCTAAGAAGTTGTGTTCCCCAACACAAAACCTTCCTTTCTCCTTCACCTGCCCCAACACTCCCTCCTGAAGCCACATGCATCTTTCAGACCCACAAATTTGTTGGTCTCAACACCAGAACTAGAGATCCTCTCACCTTCCGAAAGAGCCGCTGGCTGCCCCCACCTGCTGAGGTCGGGTAGTAAATATACACATTATGGTCCTCAGCACTGACCGGCTTCTCTACAAATGGCTTTGGGAAAACAGCTCCATTTACTTCCACATGGTCCTCTCCTTCCACCAAGTTGCACTCTGAAGACAAAGCAGAGCAGCAGCATGTTAGGAAAAGTGGAAGCAGCCCCTGTGCAGAGCTGAAGCCCTTCAGTCCTGGCCAGTAGGCACAACGGCTTTTCTCCACCAAAGTCAATAGACTCGTGAATCAGACCTGCTTGAGCTGATTATCAGTGCCCAGCCTCTGCAGAATATCCTAAATAGTACAGTATGTGCAAATGGCTTTCTGAAGAGCCTGGGCACTTACCTTCTGGTCTATCGGGGTCTCGATTGAGGACAGCATAGCGGGGCAAGTCTATTCCCTCTTCTTGAAGGATCCGATACACTTCACGCCTGGAGAGGACAGAAACAGTGAGATTCAACAGCATGGTCTGGAATGGGGAAACTGAAATTCTTTCAGTACAATTACACCGCGAAGTACCTGTCAGCACCTGCAGGAACACTGCACACAACCCAAAAATACGGTGGGAGGTTTGGCGTCTAGTATTAGCTCTGCCCATATACCGCCAAAGCAGTTTGTATGCACCGAGGTACATGACTACAAGTTAGTTTTACTAACTGGCTAAGAAGCCTCTTGAAGTGCCTCACCAACATAACTTCCTTAGGGTCTGACCTGGCCTTGCTGCCCCCAGTTTCCGCCCCAGAACTCCATCCCACTACTTGGCTCTCCTACTAAGAGGGTAGTCTTTTTGTCTTAGGCATGACAGTCTCATCCCATGAGACCACTTCCACATCCTTCTTCATTTGGCCATTCCTTACAATGCATTTGAACCAGAAGACAAAACATGTCAAGTATCAATGAGTTTACCCCCAGATCTACTCCCCTTCATGTTACGGGGAAACAACCCCTAAAAGCCTTGCTAAAGTACCCTTCCTTCCCATCTCATTTGCTTGTGGCCAGGAAGAAGCTTGCACAGCATGCTAAGGACAGAAAGCGGACAAAGGAAGAGGGAAGGAGCTTTATTGGATCACAGACACTTACCTGTCCTGGATATAATACTGCATATCAAGGTCATTAATTAAAAATGGCTTGCACAGCTTAGCATATGCAACTGCTTTATCCAGAGGGAATCCTGAAATACAAAAAACAAAACAAAAAGAATGAATGGAAGCTCCCTTGTCCAGATCTTAGGTAGGCTAAGGCCTGCTACAGACTCTTACCTTTGGAGTGGAAGGAGATTAGGCAGTCACAGGAAGGCCAGTTCTCCACTGGTTCATTCAGAATAACATCTTCCCCCATAATCACAACTGTGATATATTCAAACTTGCACAGACGCTCCAGAATTTGTGTCATGGGCTTTGACTTGGACTTTTTGGTCATGGCACAGATTCCAACCACAATCTGCCGTTCAGGTGGCTAAAGGAAAGACACAGACTGTTTTAGTTCAGGATTGGCTACTTTACTGAATTTAAGCTCTAAGTGTGCAAATGCGGCAATACTGAACAAACACAGGATTTTCTTCCAACCCTAAGATCTCACAGCCCTTCCTAGACTCAGACCATACACAGTCCCAGCTCCCACTAGATTCCACTGGTGGATGTCATTAAGGAGCAGCCCAAAATGATTGTTTCTTTGCTGGGCAACACATACCTCCTCCTTCTACAGGGTCAGAGAAAAAAGTATCTGGCACCTGAATAAGCAGCAGGGACTGGAATCCTCCCTCATATTCTCTCCAGGACTCACCAGGACAAGTGGCAGACTTAAGAAGACTTACAGAAGAGCTGCATATGCTTTATGGCAAAAGACTACAGCAGGAGCTCAGTCTGTTTTATCTGAGAGAAAATGAAGGGGAGATCACAACAGCAAGTAGTTGTGAGTAGAAGAGAAACAGTATTAACAGCTCTTCCATATACTTGACAAAGGTATAGCAAGATCCAGTGGGACAAGTGTAAGTTGAATAAGGCAAGATAGAAGGCCTGTATTCAAAAAGTGTTGGTAACTGTAACAGAAGAACAGGCTAAGGTCTGTGTTGGTCTTTCCATCACTGACTGTTTTTAATTGAAGACTGGATGTTTTCCTGATGAATTCTGGTCTAAGCAAGCTCAAACTCAGTAAGGTCACTTGAAGTGATACACACAGGACTGTGGGTTACACAGCACACGCAAGTGTGGCTTCGAACTATAAACTGAGACTTCAGAAGTTACCTGCACTGACTTGCAAAGCCAAGGGCTCAGGTTCTACAGCAAAAATACAATGCCACAAACACTGGGCACTCCCATCACTGGGGCATCAATACTGTATCAGTGTATCCTTCCTAAAGCTGAGTCCCCATGTGCTGCAGATGTATTTGATATTTCAAGGCAATCTCTGTCAGGAATTCACTAGAGGGGCCGGCAGCAGAGGACTGTGCAACACCCTAAAGCATCTGCATGGGGGAAAAGCAACTTCTCATAACTTCAGAGGAGGAAATGTCACTTAATGTGTCCAAGGCACCTAACTGTTTCTCTGGGATGGACTAGTGTTTTCCTCAGGAATGAAGCAAGGGACATTCCACTCCACTCTAGAGTACTTTGCTCAGCCCATTCTGAATTAAAACAAACAAACAAACAAAAAAACAAAAACACGAAAGCTATCACCAACTTAAACAAGTCCCAGCTCAATCACCAGAATGAAAGGTCAGGAGTTCCTCTGCCTCATAGCAGTGCCCTTGCCCACGAGTCTTGCAGAGACAAGTTCAAGCTATTCACTAGTTTCTCTGCACTGTCTTTGGAAATCTACTTTCCCATCCTTAAAGAGGAGGTCAGCATATGCTGCTGATGACCTTTCTTAACTGTGCTAGAGGATCTACCTGTATTAGCCCCCATGGGCTGCACAGAGACAGGATAACAGCTGATAAAAGTTCTGCAAGGTCCCTACATACTGTACTAGGAATAAGATTAAGTCAGAGCAGTTCACCATGTGAAGGTCAAAGGCAAGATGATTTCAGTGGCACGAAGCTCCTCTGAACAGAAGCCCGGTACAGAGGCCATTGTGGGAACTGAAAGGGTGGGTTGAATAGAGGCCAAAAGCAGTCAGGAGCTGGAGATCATTCTCCTTTCTGCAGCCTGTTCTTGGAGGCTACAGAAAAGAGCAAACGCTTCCTCCCTGCAGACACTTCTCTGCCCTTATTCACAGTTCCTTCAGTTTTCCTCAAGAAGTTCCCTGGTAAAGCAAAAGGTTTACAGCAGTATCAGGGTTAAGTTGCTAGGATAAAGAAATCTGCTGTTGCAACTGGAAAAGACCTGCAAGTGGAAAGGCCAGAATTTACTGCAGCGCGAGGCACTGAGTCTGGCAGCATGTCAGTGCAATGCATCTTCCACATGGCTGTGCCACACAGCCTGATGCCATGTTCCCCACAGTCCTGACTGTCTGTGGCCTCAGCAGGAACCATGCAAAACCTGGCTGAAACCCAGGAATTCTGCACAGATGCTCCAACCCAGAATGCCAGGACTTCCTTACCGACTCCTCCTCTTCATCATCTTCAAAGAAATCGGTTTCATCCGTCTTCATGTTTGATTCCAGAAAGTCTGTCTCATCATCCCTGGAACCGACAACAAACCTGGGAGTGGAGTTCTCTCTCTCACTGGAGGTCGTCAGGGACGACATGGCAGCTTCGGTGGCCAACCATCCCGCTCTGGAATCACAGTGCGCAAAAAGTGGTAAAGAAGGGCCTGAGCCAGGGCTGATGCCACTGGAAGCAGGTGAGGGTGGGCAGGGCAGGGACTGAGCTAGAGTGAACATGTCCAGGGACACGCTGCCCAGGACAAACAGGAGGAGCCAGGTGAGATGAAGAGAGCCTCTAGGCAGAGGTATGCGGGAAGAGACCCTCAGGGTGGGAGGGGATCCAGGACCCAGAACCATTTTAGATAGGCAGCTCCATTGTGCAATGAGCCCTTTTGCACCAGCTGGGAAAGGGACAGTGTTGCTAGCGCTGAAATAATTTAAACCTTACAATGATGCATGCTCCAAGCCTCTGTTTAAATCATGGAATGGGACGGTAGACTTGCTCGCAGCCTTGTACACCCAAACTGGGACTCAGAAGTTAGGAGGAAGCTTAGGAGAGTGACGGTGACTTTCCAATTGCCAATTTTCATCCTTCTAGCTCAAGAAGACCTAAAGTAACAGAGAGAACAGTTTGAAAGACATATGAGTTTGCAGGGGAGAAGGGAAAAGGAAGGACAACTCTGGCAGGTAAAGAAGACACAAAAGAAGCAGTGGCTTGCAGGTCAGGACTTTTTACGTTTTGCAAGCTTGGCTCTGATTTACTCTTTGACCATGGAGTCTGGTTATCCAGATACAAGCCGTTCTTTATAAACACTAGGAAATGAGCACATCTTGCACAATCGCCTACAGGAGCAGCACTGTCAGCCACACAAGCAACTGAGTTGAATGTACAGTATGCATGACCTGTACAGACCAAGGACACAACTGTTCAGCTCTGTCCATAGCTGTGCACACAAATGTCAAGCGGTTGCCCTTTACTTTGGTTTCCCCATGGTGAAAAGCCTTCCTCCCTCTATCCCAGCCAAAACCAGTACAGGAAGTGCAACCTCAAGAAGATGACTTTGTAAACACCTCATGCTAATATTTCCTACAAACGCACACTCTGCCGCTGCTTCTTGTACTCTCACGTGATCTCCACCCTTTCCCAGGCTGACAGTTACTGCACTTCCTCTTCTGAGGCACGCTTGGCCTTAGAGCCAGCATATCACAGGAGAACGTACCACCACGTACAACTGGATTCCCAGTCCTCCCTGACAGCTCTTCACAAAACAGAGGAGATGCACCCAAATGCCACCTGCCTGCTGCCAGCACAGTTTCATGGTAGGTGCAAATCCCCTCACCGAGAACAAAGGAGGGAGACTGACTTCATCCACTCGAGCAGGGTGGGAACAGCCAAAAGAAACAAACATACAGAGGGCAATCCAGCTGCCTCTGAAATCCCCGGGGAAACATGGATAAAACTAAGGTATGCCTCCATGCAGAAAGGCTGCAGACTCCCAGAAAGGACAGGAGAGGTAAGAGCTGGGCACTCACAGAAAGCACTGGAGCAGAAGCGTGCCAGACAAGTGCCCAAAGCCACGCCATGAGGCGCAGGCTTGACAGCAAGACTGTCAATTCGTGAGCCAAATCTGCCAGGGGAGCCCAGGCCAGCAAGAAGACACAGCAAGCCCAACTCACAGCGGTGCACAAAGGCCAGTGCTGCCTGCTCCTATGTGCTGCGTGAGGCACGGGGCACACCCAACACACGAGCATCCAGATTAGCGAGAGTTAAAGCTTTAATCCACCACCCATGCTCTCTGCTGGCAGTAGCAATAGTACTGGCAGACCAGGCCACACAGGCATTTCTACCGTGTGTGCCGTGTAATCCTGCTACTTCCACACAAGGACAAGAGGAGGATTCCCAACATACTCAGGAACCGTTTCTGTTCCTTGGCCCTGCTGCCTCAGCATGCCAGCGTGGAGTAAGACCTTAGCAAGTTCACTATCAGCTTGGTGGCTGCTGACTTACTGAAGTAAACCATGCAAGAAGGGGAGGAGGACCGTTTTCACCAATCGCATACTCTCCCCTCCCTCCTGGAAAAAATAGACCAAGCAGCAGGAAAACCTTTGGCCTAAGAACTAAGAAAGCAACAGGTTCTCTACATTCCTGCTTCTATCCCAGAGAAAAAAAAAATAGTAAAAAAAAAAAAAAACTTCTACTTTGCTCTGCAACTATTTCTGGAGGCTATGACATGCCATACTAAAAATAAGTGAAAACCCTGAGCCTCAATGAAGCCAAAGGCCACTGATACATCCAGCATCCCCTTGGTGTTAATGGGATAAACCTCATTATCTCAAGTTGTTTCTGGTGAGAGGACAGGAACAGGGTATAAGCAAAACCTTTTCCAAGTTTCTGTTTAAAGCATATCCCTTCTCTGACTGGCTTTCTACCAACCAAGGCTACAGTCACTTGATGAAACAGCATAACTAAGGTACGCAAAATTTGGACAGATTGCTGCTGTTAAACAGGCAAGCAAAGTACCATTCTTGTGTAACAGACTGATTACATGAGGATTTGCCACCATGCCTGAACCAGCTCTAGAGCTGGGATATCAAAGAGTTTATATGACAGGAGGAGAGCAACGCCTGTTACAGAAACAGTACTAGCAAGCTTCCTGTACGGTGCTCAGCCTACATCCTCCCCGCCGCTTTTTTTCTTCAAACCTAGCGCTGTGAGAGATCCTGGCAGTACGGGATGTCTGCTTCTCACACAGGTGTCTGATGGTTCTACATCACTCTCACTGCTCCCTGGGCTAACTGCTCCTACAGCCCATACATTCAGACCAGCTCCCACTTGCTAAGGGTACTACTGGTCTCTCACCTTCCCCAAATCACAGCAAGAAAATTAAGCGTTAATGCTGCTGGCTGTACCATCCAAGAGAATCAAAAGCCTTGACACAACAACGGCACACACACACAAGTTGAGCACGGTTCTTATTTTGAAATATTCATGCTCATCCCATCACAAATACATGAGGAAGTACGTACCAGCCACTCCAGCTAAAGACATCCTTGCACTCTCCTCCAAGGACAGCTACGATCTGCTACACAGTCATACCAAAGGTTAATGTAATCACCTAACGGCAAGCAGAAACTGCTGACACACAACCCGGAACTGAGATTTAAACTTTGCCTCTCAGTGTTCTGGGACTAATTCAGCTCTCTGGACTACCTTGCGTTAGTGATAAGAAACAAGATGTAAGTTGTTTCCAGGTTCCCCAGCAGATGAATCTGGTGGTGTTCTGATAAGGACGTTCACAGCATGGAGAGATTTATTCTTTGTGCCCAACTTCTGAAGTACCAGAAATTTAAGTGCAGAAAGGATGATCATATATTGCATTAACTTCACACCCAGCATGGCATTAACAACTGAAAACTATGTGGGAGGGGTGTTCTTTTTGATTGATTAGTTTGGTTTTTGTTTGTTTGTTTTTAAAACAAAACCTGTTATAGTTGCAGAAGCAGCACGTGACAGCACAGTCTCTACAGCAGAGAGCCAAAGGACAAGGACTGCCGTGGTTTTGGCACGCAGTGACCAATGAAGACCAGTCACATCGCCGGTGGCAGCAGCCACAGGTGGCTGGGAGAGGCTTCTGCACCCCAGGGAGCCTGGGGGAAGCAGCAGAGCGGAGATCAAAGGAGTGTCTGATACCACTGCACGCAACCAGGCTGTGAGGATAACTGAGTTTACAGAACCCCCACCTGACTTAAGCAAGGTCAAGTACCTGACATATGACAACCTTTAAGAATGCACATAGCTGACACTTTAAAATAATAAAAAAAAAAGCTTATGCCTTGACCCTGAATGTATGATCAGTGAAGTAATTTTGCCAAAGGGGTCATTTCCATTGTCACAAGGTCTATTTGTATTAAGGTTAATTACACACTTACATACAAAAGGTGAAAGCCGTACTCTTATCAAAAATCAAGCCACAAACTCTTAATTGCTTCAGAAAAATGAAGCCACATACCTATTTCAGAGTTAATAATTAAAAGCTATTTGTACTTGGTGTATTAAAGAAAAATTTCCATGTTTTATTAACAAAGAAGTTCAATGTCTTCAAAATCAGGCAGCTGAAGTCATGCTTCTAAACATACTGTTCTGCCTGTTTGAGCAGCACTGTCAGTAACTGCAAATCTATCAACAGCTTCAAGCCCAGAGACTGCAGCAATGGTTAAAACACGTTTCCTGACTAGGAGCTCCTTCTCCTACACAATGCCTCTGCTTGCAAGTTTAGCAAAAACCTGTTGGCTCATCTCCCCTACATTTGAACAGCTGTTACATTGTTCACATAGCAAATGCAGGAGTAAGATCCACTCTTGGCTTACGAAATTATTTTAGGTGCTTTTTTTTTTTTTTTAACAAGATTTATGAGATTGTTAAGTGTGAAGCTTTACAGCATCAGAATTTCTGAGCCTGTAACCGTTAATAAAGGTTTATTAGCAACTTTACACATAAAATAGTATTTCCTTTTTTTTGTAAAGAACATTATGAACAAGATAAAGATGTTTGAACTTTTACAACGCCACTTGTTGTGTTCGTCAGCTTTGCTGTATTCGCGTACAGCCTGTGGACACGCTAGCACTTAACGCTCCTTTTTCCCCAGCCCGGGCCGCAGTCGGGCCGGTGGCCGCGGCGGGGGCAGCCGCCCACCCGCCTTACCCCGTCCTCGCCCCGGGCGCGAGGCCGCCGCTTCCCCCGAAGGCCCAGGGGCCGCCCCGCAGCACGGCGGGGGAACGCCGGGACGGGGCCTGGCGTGCGCGGGGGCAGCGCCTGCCCACGAGGCCGGGCCGCGGAGCCCCGCCGCGACCGCGCGCCGACGGCCCCGCCGCAGGCCCCGCGCCACCGGAGGGACGCTCGGAGCCGGCGCCCGGCCCGCCCGCAGCGCGGGGGGCGAGGCCCGGCCCGCTCCGCCCGTGCCCCCCCGCAGGGCCGCGCCGCGCTCGGGCGCCGAAGGGGGGGCCGCGGGGAGCCGGGACGGCGGCCGAGCCCGCGCCGAGCGGCGGCCGCGACACCTCCACACCTCCACACCCACACACCCCCCCGCCGCCCCCCGCCGCTGCCCTGCGCCCGGCAGCAGCGCCCCCGCCGCGCCCCGTCCCGGCCGCACAGCCCGCAGCGGGGCCGCCCGGCCGCAGGGAGGGGAGGGGAGGGGAGGGGGGGGCGGCGGCAGGGGGCGCCCCGCCGGGCGCCGCCATTTCCCCCCGCTCACCTGCGGCCTCCGAGCGCACCCTGCGCGGCCGGCGCGGCCGGCGGCCAATCGCGACCTGCTGACGGCCGGCGGTGGCCAATCGGCGCGGGGGGGCGGGGCCGGCCGGCCGCGGGCGGGCGCGGCGCAGCGGCCCCTGGCGGCGACGGGCGGCGCCGCGCGAGCCGCGCGCACGTGGGCGCGAGCCCCGCGCCGGGCACGGGCGGCGCCGCGCGAGCCGCGCGTTACCGCGGCAACCGCGCCGCGCGGGCAACCGCGTCCCGCCGAGCCGGGCCGGGCCCGCGAGCCCAGCGCCGCGAGGCGGGGCGGGCCCGGAGCGGGCGGGCGGCGCGGCATGGGCACGGCTCGCGGCGCTGCCGGCCCGCGGGGTCCGCGGCGGCGGAGCGCGGGGCGGCCCGAGGCGCGCACTCCAAGCCCCGCGGCTGCCGCGGCCGCCGGGAGCGCGGCGTTCGCGGCCGGCTGCCCCGGCCCGGCCGCACCCGACGTGCGAGGGCAGCGGAGGGGGATGCCCGGCCGCGGGCAGCGGCGCGGGGCGCCACGGTGACAGCAGCCCCCCCCCCCCCCCGCGGCCGGCCCGCCCGCCCCGGCACGCATCCCGGGCCGCCTCCCGTCCCGACACCGGGCCGTCGGGGCGCCGCGTCCCGGCATCCGCACCCCGCCGCCGCCGGCTCCAGGTGCGCGGACTTTGCCCCGGCCGCACCCTCGCAGTTCGGGCTTCGCCGCGCTGCGCCGTGCCCGCCTGAGGCGGCGGGTGCGGGGCGAGGGGTCCGGGCCGAGGGGTCCGGAGCGAGGGGCCCGAGCCCAGGGCTCGGGGCTCGGGGCCCGGAGACCGGGGCCCGGGGCCCGGGCCCGGGGCCAGGGCGGGTCGGGCGCGCGGCCCCGCCGGCGCTGTCCGGCGCTTGGTGCTGAAGGCGGTGGCGGCGGCCCCGGGGCGGGGCGGGGCGGCCCGAGCAGGTGGCGGTGCCGTCGCTGCCCCCCCCGTGCCGCCGGCTCCCCGCCCCCCGCGCACCCTCCCGCCGCCGCCGCCGCCGCCGTTCCCATTCCCATCACGTTCACCGCCCGGCCCCCGCCGCGCTCGCTCCGCCGCGCCGCCGCTCCGCGATGGCCAGCACCTTCGCCCGCGCGCTCTCCGCTCGCCGCTCCGCCGGCCTCCTGGCCATGGTGGGCGCCGGCTCCCTGGCCGCCGGCTTCCTGCTCGCCCGGGACACGGTCAGAGCGGGCGACCGGCAGCGGCGGCGCTACCCGCCCAGGTACCGGGCGCGGGCGGCGGGGGCGCACGTGTGGGGGGGCCGGCGGCGGGCGGCGGGCGGGGGCCGGTCCCGGCGGCCACGGCACCGGGAAAGGGCGCGGGGCCGTGCCCCCCTCCCCGTCCCCAGCCGGGAATGACCGGGACCGCGGGGAACCGAGCCCGGGGAGCCGGGCGGCGGCGCGGGGGAGCGGGCGGCGCGGCGGCGGCGGGGGGCTCGCCCGTGTTGGCCGCCTCCGGCGGGAAGGAGCGGCTCCGCCTCGGGCGCCCGTCCCCGAGCCCAAGGGCACCGGGGCCGCCGGGCGCGGGGGGCGGGAGGGGCGCGGGCCGCGGCGCTGGAGCCTCCGCTTCGAGCCCGGCCTCCCCGGGCTGGCACCGGCACCACCGCCTCGCACGGCCGGGTCGGGAACCGGGAGCGGCCGCTGCCGCGGCGGGCCCGGGGGCGGGCGGAGCTGGACGGGGCTGGGCAGCGGAGCGGGCCGGGGGCTGGGGCAGAGCTGGGACCGGCGGGGGCGGTGAGTCCGTCCCGCGGGGACGGCGTCGCGGAGATGTCAAGCAAAGAAATGCCCCGAGCTTGGCCCGGTTGTCGCAGGAGCCAGGGGAGGCTTGCCAATACCCTGGTGGGAACAGGACGGAGCAAAAGGAAGGCTGCATTTTCTCTCATCCTGGCAAAATACCCTGGAGCTCTGTCTGTGAGGGCCTGTGCTGGAGCAGAGGCTTCCTGGCTGCCCCGGGGCTGGCTGTGGCTCCTAGCCTTTCACCACTGGGCTGTACCGGTGCCTGGCATTGGGACAAGGACTTCTCCAGGGCGTTAAAAAAAAGGTTGCCTGACAGTCCTCACTCTCCCATCTCATGGCAGATTCTAAAGGGAGAACTGGAAGGGCCCACGGGTCCCACTAAGGCTGAGCAGTTCTTCCTGTCCTCCCAGGCAGAGCTGTGCTGGCAGATGGGGGGTGAAGATGAGCCCTGAGATGTGTGATTGGGACCAGGCACGTGCCTGGAAGGTGGGTGCAGGGCTGAGCTGGGCCAGGCGGGTGCGTGCAGCCCGGTCTGGCTAAGGGGTGCTTTGGGGGTAATGCTGGCTCTGTGTGCAGGAGCTGCTGGCCCTATTTCCACAACCTGTGCTTGATCCTTTAAGCCAGATAAGTGTCAGAGCTGCGGAGCAGTGCTAAGGTTCAAGCTCCAGCACAGAAGTTTCCGTGTCCTCCCCCCACCCCTTCAAACTGCTCTCTGCCAAGGGGGACCAGGCACGTGGCTGCCCCCAGCCCTGGCCATGCAGAGGCATTACCTACTGCTCCGCTCACCACCGCTTGCTTTAGCAATGAGGAAGAGGAGGTCTCAAGGCCAGGAGCAGGGTGGCAGCTCCCTCTTGGCCCCCATGTTGCCTGGCCCTGAGGAGTGTGGGGACAAAAGCACAAGACGGGGGGCAGAGGGCAGAGCTGCCTGTGCCTCACTTGGGCAGGGCAGGGCAGGGGAGGGGGATGCCGTGGCTGCCAGCAGGCCCTTCCCCTTGCGCTGGCAGCCTGGCACGGGTCAGATGCAGGTTGGAAAAGCGAGAAGAGGTGTCCCCCCCTACCCTGATGCCAGCAGGGACTGCGTGCAGTGAAGGAGCAGAGCGGGGAAGGAGGCGGCGTGTCGCTGCTCCAAACACATGCGGCTGCTGTGATGCCTGCACCAAACACCGTGTTGTCAGCGAGCGGTGCTGCTCTGCATTGCAGGCTGAGAGCTCTGCTCGTGCAGAAAGCTGTGCTGAGAGCCAGCTCTGGTGCTCAGACGTGCTGGGTCGAGCCATGGAAACAGGATGGAAATGGAACGAGTTCAGGGATTGATGAAGATTGGATGTTACTGGTTATTCATCTCCTGAGAGGATTGTGCTTTCAAGCTTTCTGAATGACTGAACGTCTTTACTGAGTGAGGATGGGGAGGAAAATCCACCGGGACCTGTGAGACCTACCTGGTGTGGGAGAGGCAGGCACTCTGCTTGTGTTCTGGCCCCACAGAGGTGTGCTGGCATCTGCAGGCAGCTGGCCTGTACCCCGCTGAACCTGAACACAGAAGTGTCCCCTTGCACGCTCGAAACACCTGCTGGGTGGGGGGGGGGGGGGGCAAGCGGGCAGTGCTGTGAAGATGTTGCTGTGGCAGCACCAGCGGGCTGGGGGAAAACAGCAGGTCAGAGTTAGTGCTGAAAACAAAGACGGGGCTGGGGGGAAGAGACAGGCACCATCCTTCGGAAACAGAGGCTGAGATGAGTCTGGGGGAAACGATGAAATCCAGGGCAGGGGATCTGTCAGGGAAGCACTGAGAGGAGCTTCCCGGGAGGGTGCATTTGGCTTTTGTGATGATGCTGACACTTGGAAAGAGCCTGGACAGAGTCCCAGGGTGAGCCACAGCACCCTGCTCTGCAGGGCAAGTCACCCCACCTGTGGACTTGGCCCCTCCAGGTTTTAAGTCAAACAATGAGAGGCGCTGGCAACAGCCTTCAGAGGTCTGAGCATCGCACAATGGTCAAATGGTTGCCAGAGGCACAAATGACCGCACTCCGGGGGCACGGACACCCCCGACAGCTTTCTGACACCTCGGCGTGGAGATGCCCGCCGCCAGCAGGGTCCCGCAGCAGCCACGTTTGAGCAGTCAGGCGGAGAATCCCAGCCCCTGCCCCCCCCCGCGTGAGCAAGCCGCATGCTGCGCTGCCTGCCGCAGCCTCGCCGGCACAGCCCCGCACAGCCCCACGCCTCGGGGGGGGCCCCGCGCAGCAGGGGTGGCCTCAGCGGGGTGTCCGCGGAGTGCGCCTGCAGAAGCAGCAGCCGGTGACGCCAGGAAGGGCGCCGGAGGCTGCGGGATTAGCCACAAAGAGTCACGGGGAGACGCACGGGCTGCCGCTCCGGGACAGCGGGTGGGCTAATGCTGCCTGTTGAGCACTGTGCAGGTCTCCTGGGTGAAGCACCCCTCGTGCAAGGGCAGAGAGGACGGTCACTGCAGGCAGCCGGGTCCCAACGGCGTGGCAGGACCGCAGTGCTGAGCTGGCTCTCGCAGCAGCACGGCCAGTAGCGAAGTGCCCGCTCCCAGCCGCGCCGTACTGGCAGGCATCCACCTCCTGCTGGAAGAGCTCCCAGCCTTTGTGGCCAGGGAGCCTGACAGGAATGCACCTCGTAGCTCAGCATTGGGGCACTGGGAAAGAAAAGCCAGCTCTGAAGGGGGCATTGCTTTAATACCGTTTTTGGGGAGCAGAACCAAAGGGCAAGGCAACTCCAGGAAGACCTTCCTGCTTGTGGCAGAGGAAACCTGGTCACCCAGGAGAGCAGAGCGCCTGCTCCCCTTGTCCTCCCCACGCAGCCCAGGTGGGTGGAAGGGCAGTGCCCTGTGCAGCTCAGCTCTAGGCTTTTTGGAAGTGCTTGTGAGCACAGCACTAAGAGCACTAAGCATGTAACACCTTCATTCCCTGCACTGCCCTGCTTATCATGGCACCATCCTGCTTAGTTGGGGTTCTCTGGAAAGGCTGAAAAGAGATTGCCCAGATTTGCTGGCTGTGATTCAGGGCTGTTCTGGAGAAGGGTGTGTTTGGGCCAGCAACTAAATCAGCACTGCAGCAGGCACAGATCCTGGGGCAGGCTCTTAGGTTTTAGTCTCTGAACTCTGCAGTGGAGGTACAGACTGACCACAGCAGTCAGTGAGCTTAAAACTACAGCATTGTTTTCTGCAAGCAAGCTTGCTCCCCTTAGCAACCTTTTCTGGCTCTCTGGATGTAGTCCACTGACACCAGGAAAGCAGAATGAGCTTCAGCCCTGGCATGCCAGGCAGCACTGGGGGTAGGGAAGGGACGTGTCCAAGTGTCCCATTCTGATCAGTGAGTGTTTTTTATGAGGATGTCTCTCCCCAGGGAGACGTGGATCCGTAGCCAGCCGATGGCAGGGGCAGGAGCAGCAAGGAAGGCTGGGGCAGGATGAGTCCCATATACAACAAGCCATCCTTTGAGCTGAAGCATCTCAACGTGGCAGAGAAATGTGCGTGGGCTGGGGGAGCAGCCTTCAGCCAGACAGGCCTGTGACCCGTTCCTGCCTGGCGCAAACTCCTCCTTGCACGGGGCCAGGCTGGAACTGCCAGTGCTTCCCCACACAGAGCGGCAACGAGAGCCCAACCTCCCTTTCTTTCTGCAACCTCCGGAAGCCACAAGCAGCAGCCAAGGCGTAGGCGCGGGGCCAGTGTGCATTCCCCGACCTGCAGACGCAGGGGTGGGGGCAGCGGTGGTGCTGTGCACTGCAGCACGGAGCTGGTTGCTGGCAGCCAAACCCCCACCCGTGCCGGACCTGGGCGCCTGTGGCATGTCAAGGCTGGGTGGCAGTGACGGTGGCCGTCCTCTGCCACAGACCTGGGCATGCCTCTAGCACCCCTCTTCCCACGCAGCCCCCAAGCTGCCTGTGCCACCCTGAGGGAGAGGGGCTGGGTGTCACCAGGGCTGCAGGACCCCTCCTGTCCCACTCATGCAGGCAGTGGCACCTCCCAGCAGGAGGGATTTGGCCAAGGAGAGCACGGTCATAGCTGAGGTCCTGTCCCGCCAACACCCCACCTCACCACCCCCCAGGAACACAGGACAAGCACAAAGCCCAGCTAAAGTGGGAATGAGGTCAGGAGACGGCCTCCCACTAAGCTGATTAGAGGGAAGCATTCCCCTAATACAATAAACTGCTCCAGACTGGTGCAGTTCCCACCAGCTGCAGATCAGGGTCAGCCGATTTCCTGCCCCACGGTGCCTGAGCTGCGTGGGGTCAGGGCCCAGGGGACAGCACCGAGTGCAGGCAGACCTGGGACAGGGCTCCCAAGGGTCCCGTGCCCTGCTGCCCCGCTGGCTGCACGGGACGGGCTCGTGCCCCCGGGCAGAGCCCGGTGCTGGGAGCAGCCGCCCCTCTGCAGGAGAAGGCGAGTAAAAGCCCCCACGGCCTGGCCAGCCGGCAGCTCCACACCCGGACCCTGCGCTGGGCTGTGGCTGACGTGGCGGCCCAGAGCCCAGGAGCCCTGGTACGCAGCTGATAAGGAGCCGCACCCTAACAACCGGCCCAGGTTTGCTGGTGGACTCTTGTCCTTGTGGCAATATCAGCAGTCAGCTTGGGCTGTTCTCTGCCCTTGCTGTGTGATGCCAGCGGCTGCCTTCCTGGGCAGGCAGCGTGGCTTTCCCAGCCCCCCTGAGCTCCCCTGCACATGCCTGCCCTGAGGGTCTCTGCGGGGCAGGAGCGCTGGGACCCGGTGGCAATTTGGCAATGGATGGGCAGCTCAGCACCGCCACGCTGCTCTCACTCCCACTCCTCAGGGGGAAACAGGGAGAAAATACAATGAAAAAAAGCTCGTGGGTTGAGATAAGGAGCAGTTTAATGAAAGGGAAAAGTCACGCAGAAGCAGTAGGAGAAAAAAAATATTCTCTACTTCCCATCAGCGGGCAACATTCAGACATCTGTTGGGAAGCAGGGCCTCAGTACACGTGGTTGCTTGGGCAGACAGACGCTTTCATAATGAGACTCCCCCTCCCCCCTTACTCCTTGTTTCCCTCCAGCTTTTGTCACTGAACAGACTGTCATACAATAAGGAATATCCCTTCGGTCGGTTTAGGTCAGCTGCCCTGGCATTGCCCCCTCCCCAGCTCTTGCCCCCTCCAGCCTTTGGAAGGGGTTGGAGGCAGCCTTGATGCTGTGCCAGCACTGCCCAGCAGTATCCAAAACGTTGATGTGATAGCGATGCCGTTCTAGCCATAAGTGCAGAGCACGGCACCATGTGGGCTGCTGTGGGGAAAGTGAACTCCGTCCCAGCCAGACCCAGTGCAGACCCCCTGGCCCCAAAAGGCTCATTGCACTCTTTCTCTGCAGTGCCGAGTACCCCGACCTGCGGAAACACAACAACTGCATGGCCAGCAACCTGACGCCAGCCATCTACACCAGGCTCTGTGACAAAGCAACCCCCAATGGCTGGACCTTAGACCAGTGCATCCAGACAGGTGTGGACAATCCTGGCCACCCCTTCATCAAGACTGTGGGCATGGTGGCTGGCGATGAAGAAACGTATGAGGTGAGTGATGGCCAAAGCCCTGCTGTGCTCCAGGCTCTCTAGGGTGGCTGCAGCAGCCATGGCAGTCACGGTACCTTTGGGATGTGGTGTAGCTCTGGCCCGATGTGTGCTGTCTCTTGCTGGCCTAGACCCGATCCCTGGGATCCAGCAGCCTGAAGCATTAACGCTCACCTCCTCCTACTCAGCCCAGGCAGCTGGAGCATGTCCCCATGGGGACACAGGGCTCCTGTAGAGCAGCTGTTCCCAAAGCCCTGCAGCCTCCTCCTCCTTGCCCCTGAGCCCTACTTGTCTGGGCAGTTTCGGCCCTGTGGGTTGCCATTGTGCTGCAGGATACGAGGTGACCCAAGCCGCCCTCTGTGGTCCCCTGTGCTGCCATGTGCAGCCCCCGTGCTGGTGGCAGGGCTCTGTGGGACTCTGGATCTGAAGAGCTGCATGCCGTCCCGTGTCCTTCCAGGTGTTTGCCGAGCTGTTTGACCCTGTGATCCAGGAGCGACACAACGGGTACAACCCACGCACCATGAAGCATGTCACGGACCTGGATGCCTCCAAGGTGGGCGAGATGGGCAGCAGTGCCACATAGCCCTGGCTGGGAGCAGGGTGCCCTTCCTGAGCCTTGGTGGACAGGGCGATGCTCAGCACAGGCACCACCCCACCAACACCCCATGGCACCTGTCTGTTCCAGATTAAGTTTGGCCAGTTTGACGAGCGCTATGTGCTCTCGTCCCGGGTCCGGACGGGGCGCAGCATCCGTGGGCTGAGCCTGCCACCAGCCTGTACCCGTGCTGAGCGGCGGGAGGTGGAGAAGGTGGCCGTGGAGGCACTGAACGGCCTCTCTGGAGACCTGGCAGGCCGGTACTACCGCCTCAGCGAGATGACGGAGAAGGAGCAACAGCAGCTCATTGACGTGAGTTGGCGCAGCACCCGGCCAGCCCTGGGACCCCATCCCAGGCATCACCTCCCCAGGAGGCCGTGGCCCCCTTCCCCAGCCCCATGGTCCTGTGGGACCGGGGCTCCTTGCCCCAGTGGTGCAGAGGCTGCTTAGGGCACTTCTCAGCCCTCCTGGGGGAGGACGGAGCTGGCTGAACACGGCCCCAGCAACTCATGGGCCCCTCCGGCTCCTGCCCCGTGTCCCTGTGTATGCTCAGGGGAAGGCAGGACCACCAGCAGCCTCTGCCTGCCCGGTCAGGAAGCAGGGACTCCTGACCGCAGCTGGGACAGCAAGCGAGCTCACCCCACCAGGGACAGCTGCGGTGCATTTCCTGCATGGCACACTGGGACCAGAGAGATGGGGTGCCCCAGCTTCGGCTGTGCAGCCCCAGGGGGCATTTTGACTCTCTGCCTCCTTCCAGGATCACTTCCTCTTCGACAAGCCGGTGTCCCCCCTCCTGACAGCGGCAGGAATGGCCCGGGACTGGCCCGACGCCCGAGGGATCTGGTGAGGATCTTCCCAGCCCTGAGCAGCCAGCAGGGCAGAAAGGCAGGGGGACGCTGCTGCTCCATCCAGCTGCCCCAGCCACACTGCCCACGCTCCCCTCACTCCCTGCACTGCAGACCCCGGCGCCCCCAGGCTGCCATCGCCCCAGCTCCGTGGTGGGGGCAGCCGGGCCCTCCCTGCTCACACCCAACCTGGGGTCCCCTTGCTGGCTTCAGCCCCTTGAGCTGTGCAGCGGTCAGAGGGTGTCTGCTCCTCACACAAACCGCAGCGTCTCGCTAAGTGGTGTGCAGCCTAGGAGCCGGCCATTTCAGGCCCCTGCTGTCAACTCTGACCGCTCTTTCCTGCCTATCGCCACTCATTCTCTGGGCTGCCAAAAACCTGTAACTGCCTTCTGCTCCCCAGGCAACCCCCAGTGCTCCTTCCTGCTCTCTGCACACCCTACCTGCCCCCAGACTTATCTTGCTACAATTGCTTGTTGCCGCTCGCTCCCGGCATCTCTGCACACCCACACAGCATCCCACGCACCCGCGGAGCAACAGCCGGCACATGCGCTTGCCCACACCGCCCTGGCAGGCACAGCGCTTTTATAGCAGCCTCAGGGAGAACACCTCCATGTCACACACGGCTCCAGCCCCCCCAAACCCCAGCGCTCCAGAGTGCACCTCACACCTCGCAGCCCCTCCTGCTATCTGCGCGGTGCAGGAGCCGTGTCCCTGCCCCAGGGTCAGGAAGGGCTGGCACCGCGCTGCTCCTCCCCGGCAGCGCTTGCCCGTGCCCAAGGAACAGGAGCCAGCATTCATCACCCACAGCAGTGCGTGAGGATGAATGCCGGCCCATCTTTGGGTGCATCTCCTGGCTGTCTGCCTCACTGCCATGCTGTGCTCTGGCAACATGCTCAGCTGCGGGAGCTTGGATCCAGGGGCAGCATGGGCATCGGGGGGGGGGTGAGCAGGGCACTGCTGGGCTGGCACAGGCAGCTGTGTGTGCACGGGGGCTCTGCTGGCTGCCAGCGCAGCCAAATGCTGCCCTGTCCCTAGGCACAACAACGAGAAGACCTTCCTGATCTGGATCAATGAGGAGGATCACACACGCATCATCTCCATGGAGAAGGGTGGCAACATGAAGCGCGTCTTTGAGCGGTTCTGCCGGGGCCTGAAGGAGGTGAGCACCCACCGGCCGTTGCCGTGCCAGACCCACAGACAGGTGGACAGGGGCACGCAGGGCCATTGCAGGCTTTGTGTCCTGTACTGTCCCAGGGCTGGGCAGCACCCAAGTGGCAGGAGTGCCTTGCTGAGGGCAGTGCATTATGCAGTCGGAGGCTGAACTGCTTTTCGCACCCAGGTGGAGCGGCTAATCCAGGAGCGAGGCTGGGAGTTCATGTGGAACGAGAGGCTGGGATACATCCTTACCTGCCCCTCCAACCTGGGCACCGGGCTGCGAGCAGGAGTCCACATCAAGCTGCCGCTGCTCAGCAAGGTAGTTACCACGGCTGGTTTTGTGGGGAGTGAGCCTGGGGCTGTGGCAAGCCTCAGCTGCCAGCACCGGGAGCCCAGCCTCGTGGGGAGGCGCAGGACTGCATGGGACCAGCCCCGGACCTCGTTCAGGCTCACCAGGGCAGTGAAGCATACAAGGGGCCGGACCTGCGTGTTGAGCTGGGTCTGCTCAGGGCAGGGCCCATAGACGGGGCTGCGCAAGGTGTGGGAGGGCTGCCCCAGGGAGCAGTCGGCTGCAGTGCCCTGGCTGCCTTGCTGATGGTTGCACTGAGCACTGACATGTTCTCTGGGCACTAGGACAACCGCTTCCCCAAGATCCTGGAGAACCTCCGGCTACAGAAGCGTGGGACAGGCGGTGTAGACACCGCCGCTACTGGCAATGTCTTCGACATCTCCAACCTGGACCGGCTGGGGAAGTCAGAGGTGGGTGCTGGACAGAGATGATTTTGCAGCAGGCGGTTTGGAACACGTGTGCACAACAGGCCCTCAGCTCTGGGTCTGTGTGCTGGGGCTGGCACATGAGGCCTGCGGGCTGTACCACTCTCCTAGAGGAGGCAGCACGTGCCCTTCTTGCAGCGGGGTGGCCGGGGCCCTTGCTGGCATGGCTCAGCAGAGGCTTGGCTGGGGCCAGGACAGCCCCCGGGTGAGGATGTGTGTGTGTGCCCCCGGTGCAGGTGGAGCTGGTGCAGCTGGTGATAGACGGCGTGAACTACCTGATCGACTGTGAGCGGCGGCTGGAGAAGGGGCAGGACATCCGCATCCCCTCCCCGGTCCCGCAGTTCCGGCACTGAGCTGGACCACGGCAGCGCCAGCCCTGCAGGACCCAGCTTCCCGCTGTAGCTTACACCATCGCTGTGCCCAGCATGTCGCTGTGTTGTTACCCACGACGCGCCAGGCCCGACCCCATAAATGTGCGCTGCTGTAGCTATGTCTCGGTCTGCTCCTTACTCGAGCCCCACGGCACACCCAGCCCTGCCGACCGCCCCACCCAGCCCTGTGCCTGCAGAGAGGCACCCAGACAGATCTTCACCTTCCTCAAGGAGCTTCACCTTCCTCAAGGAGCTTCACCTTCCTTGAGCTTTCTCTGTGCCACCACTGCCCTGAGGAACAAGCCTGAGGGGCATCTGGGGCTGCCCGGGTCTGGGGGCTGCGAGGGGCTGCATGTGGGAAGGGAGCTGGGGAGCAGCAGGCTGCCAAGAACTGCTGGGACAGGATGAGCTGCAAAAAGGAGCTCTTGTGTCACTGCAGGCAGAGCTGGGTTCCCATCGCCACTTTGTTAGAGGGATGCTCACAGAAAGCTCTGGGGCAGGCAGAGGAGGAGAACAAAGGTGAAATCAGAGTGGAGCCCAGCTCTGTTCCTGCCTGCAGGAAAGAAAGTGCTTTCAGAACAGAGCGTGTCAGTCCTGGCACTCCATGGAAAGGGCTCACATCCCCGCTGCTGCTGTGAGCCCTTCACAGTGCTCGCACACACGCACACTTGCGCACATGCATGCGTGCACACAGCTCTGGGCAGGGAGTGGGCCGTGGCTGTCCCTGAGCTCGCCACCCACGGGACGCCCGCGGCCTCTGGCGGGCCCTGCCCGGGGCCCGTGGGACGACGACGGGGGGAGCTCCGGCTCGTGGGACGACGGGGACGGGACGCTGCGATAGCGGCCGGGCCCGGGGCTTCGAGACGGCCGCGAGGTCTCGGGGCACGGAGCCGTTCCGTCCCGGGACAGCTCCCGCAGGGCAGGCGGGGCCGAGCTGGGCGGCTGGGCTGCAGCCTTGCGCGGAGGTCGCGCCCCCAGCGTGGATCTGCGCGTGGGACCGTGTCCGTGCTGCCCCCGTGCCCTGTTCTCTCCCCCCCCCGCCCCGTCACCACGCACGTTCGCAGAGCTGCCCGCACACAAAGCCCGGCGCGTGGGGTCCGCCCGGCCCTTCACGCCCAGCACCAGGGGATGGGCTCCCACGCGGGACAGGGGGCGGTGGTGCGGGACGGGTCCCGGGCACGGCCCCGTCTCAGCGCGGTCTGCGCTCACTCGCCGGCGCCGGGAGCCCGCAGCAGCAGCAGCCCCAGCCCGACGCCGGGCCGGGGAGCCCCCATCCCCGTGCTCCGCGGCAGCCTCCGCGCCGGGAGCCGGCGGTGGCGGGGGCTCGGCCGCGCCGTGCGGACGAGCCGGGAGACACGAAGCGGGGACAGAAGCAGCCGCTGGGGATCACTCGATCCCCTTCTGCAACCCGACCGCTACCTGCGCCTGGCAAGGACGAGACCGGCCCGGCCTCACCTTGCACCGGGACCGTCGGGGCTGCCCCGAGCAGAGCCAAGGAGGGACCGGCGGGCGCGGTCTGGCTGCCGCAGGGCTGCCCGCGGTGTCCGGCTTCGGCCCGGCCACTCTCGCCCTCTGTGCGGCCGAGGGGATGCGGAATGGGCTCGACCTCCTCCTGGGCTCGGCGCCGGCCCCCTCCGCCGCACGGCGCCCGGCGGTACCAGGGAGCCCGCGACAAGGGCGGCGGCGCCTCCTGCCGGCCCCGCAGTAAGGCGGCAGGCGGCTCCCCCCGCGGCTCAGGGCTGCGGGGGCACCGGGCAGCTCCACGGGCGCTCCGGCAGATGGGGCCGCGCTCCCGCCCGGCGGCCGAGCGGCGCAAATCAGCGCGGCGCCCCCGGGGCTGGGAGAGGCCGGGGCCGGCTGCGAGCACCTCGGTGCCGGGGGCCGGGAGCGCTCCCGCGGGGTCTGCGCGGGGCCGCGCCGGGAGCCTGCGGCGGGCGGGAGCGCCGCCCTCGGCTCGCCGGCAGGGCTGCTCGGCGGCAGCACCGGGCTCTGAAGGCGCCGCAGCGCTTCCCGCGGCCGTTAACGGAGCCGAGTCCCCCACGCCCGCCACCCCTGCCCGGGCGCGGCCGCGGCCCCGACCCGCCACCGGCGCCTTGCACGGCCGGACTGCGTGCGGCGGCTCCGGGCCGGGCGCGGCGGCGGGGACCGGCGCTGCGGAACGGGACGGGGCGGGGCGGGGCGGGGCGGGCGCCGCGCTGGGCTCCGGCGGCGGGGCGGAACCGGGGCAACGCCGCGGCCCCGACGGGCCCCGAGCCCCAGGGGGCTCTCCCCGCGCGGCCGCACCGGGGTGGGCGGGGACGGCCCAGGCCCCGCCCCCGGACCCGCCCCCGCAGAGACCCCGCCCCCGCAGAGACCCCGCCCCCGCAGAGACCCCGCGGCCGGGGCGGGGCCGCCGCAGCTCCCCAACGGCCCCGCGCCGCAGCCCATTGGCCGCGGCTGGCGTGACGCGAGGCACGGCGCCCAACCGGGAGCTGCCACACGGCAGATCCGGCTGGCGAGGCGGGACTTCCGGTCCGCGGCCCCCGGCGCCTGTTCCTCCGCCGCCGCCGCCGAGCAGGGAGCGCAGCCCCGGCCGCCGCCATGTCCGCGCCCCGGCCGCCGCCCGCCGCGCTGCTGCTGCTGCTGCTCGCCCTCGCCGCCCGGCCCGGCCGCGCCTCCGACGTGGTGGAGCTCAGCGACGCCGATTTCGAGAGCGGCCTGGCCGAGCGCCCGGGGCTGGTGCTCGTGGAGTTCTTCGCGCCCTGGTGAGGGGCGGCGGGGGCGGGGGGCGGCGGGGCCGGGCCGGGCCCGGGGGGCGCCCGGCGGGGGCGGGAGGGCCCGGGCGGGGGCGGGGCGGGCGGGGGCTTCCCGGCGGGCCTAACCCCTCCGTCTTCCCAGGTGCGGGCACTGCAAGCGGCTGGCGCCGGAGTACGAGTCGGCGGCGACCCGGCTGAAGGGCATCGTGCCGCTCGTCAAGGTGGGCGCTCGGCCGGGGGCGCTGACCTGCGGGAGGCTCCCGGGCAGACTTCGGTCAGGTCGAGGCGTCGGGGGTGCAGCCCTCCGGCAGCCTCCGCCCATGCGCGTGCCTGGCCTTCCGTGGCTCTTCGGAGCCCTGCCAGGCTGCTCCTCTTTGAGGGCTCGAGCACTGGGGAGCGGGCTGGAAGCCGACGCCTGTGAGGGCAGGGACCCATTCCGTTGGCCCGCAGAGTGTGAAATGGGCGTGCACCGGTGCCTGAGAGAGGGCCCTCCCAGGCTGGGAGGAAGAAACCTGTGAGCTGCGTGCGCCTAGTCCAAAAATTAGTGTGCAGTGTAGTCACGGTGTTGTCCCGTGGCTTACAAAGTAAGGGACGTTGTTCAAGAGTGTTCTGCCAGAAAACTTGCGTGGTTTTGATAAATGAGGGTTTTCCTGTTCCTTTGTGGGAAGTGCTATGGACTCCTGTTTGCTTCAGGCATGGCAGGAACCTTTAGGGTTGGTAATGTGCTAAGAATGGTCAATTCCTGTTAAGCCTGTCATTGATTGCAAAAATCTGCTCTTTCTAGGATTTTTTTGCGTGTGGTCATGTCAAACACACAGCTATTTAATCTTCCCAGTATTTCCTCAAATATTTTTCTGGGTCTTCCATTACATCTGTGCTGTTACACCCGTTACATCCTTCCTGTTAATGATTTATGGACCAATTGGGCCACTTGCTTGGGTGCTAGGCCTGGGTTGTAATCTTCTACATGTGAGTCACATAGATGCTTTTCAGATCTTTACATTTTGTGTGGAAGGAATCCAGCCTTGATTAAAAGTATGTGAGAGCTTTCTAGCCATCAAACTTCCAATTTATGTCTGATGGTGTGGGTAAAGCTGCTTTTGTTTGGGTATACGGGTTGCTAGGTCACTCAGCAGCAGTATTTCTATTCCTTTAGGTTGACTGTACAGCAAACTCAAACACCTGTAACAAGTATGGAGTCAGTGGATATCCCACCTTGAAGATTTTTCGAGATGGAGAAGAGGCAGGAACCTATGATGGGCCCAGGACAGCGGGTAAGAGCTTGTTAGTCTCAGCATTTCGCTCGCTGAAATAGCGCTGGAAGGCAGGCGCACACTGAATAGGCTTGTATCAGGGATGTTAAATGTATTGAGAGATACAAAGAAGAATCCCACCTACATGTACACATTGCCCCTCCCAGAGCTCTTTGTGCTGTGAAAGTCCTGGATGCTTAGGATCCCTTAAAACTCTCTTAAAGGTGAAGGTTTCTAGATTGTCTTTCATCCATAGTACCCTTGATGGGTGGTGTGCAGAACATGCTTGAGTGGAAGACCTCATACAGATAACTTCTTGTTATGTGTAATTTGGTAATTAGTCTCTGAATTTTTTACCAGTACAGCTTTCTGTAACGCCTAGCAGGCGTACCATGCAGCTCTTGGTATGAGAGCATTAAAAAAAAATCCTTTTTGTAAGGGCAATGCCCTGAAAAGCTCTGCCTTTCTTATGTTAGTTTTCAATGTGATAGTATGGAAATTCTTAAGAGAAAGTGCTGATGAATCTTTCAATTGATATCATATTTATTACGTGGCACCAGGGGTGTGGATTCTGCAGAAACAGCTTTTGTTTTTAGTAAGCTTGAGAAATGTCTTTTAGAACTTTGTATTCATCCCTTTAATCATTTCATTTGTATTTTAAGATGGAATTGTCAGTCATCTCAAGAAACAGGCAGGACCTGCTTCAGTGGCTCTCAATTCTATGGCTGATTTTGAGAAATTCATTGGTGATAAAGATGCTTCTGTAGTGGGTGAGTAGAATCAGTGCAGCGCTGAAATGAGTGGACATCTGGCCCTGGAAAATCTATTGGGAATATACAGGGAAAGGATGAGAGGCGCTATCAGACTGTAGCAAGGGAAGCAGCAGCTGGATGTGAGCAAAAAAGTTTTTCATGGCAAGAGTGAAAAAGTACTGGAACGTGTGCCCAGGAAGGTTTTGAAGCTTTTGGTCTTGGAAATTCTTCAAAACTGAGTTGGACAAAGCTCTGAGCAACCTGACCTGTCCTTGAAGCTGGTTCTGCTTTGAGCAAGAGATTGAACTTGGTGACCTCTGGGAATTTGTTCCAAGTATTTTTTTTTTTTCTTTTGATTCTTTGACTGTCTTTCAGGCTTCTTGGCACTATAGTGTTTTTTTTTTTGTTTTTTTTTTAAGCTTGTTGCTCTTTTGGCTGACTGACAAGAGGTAGCTTTCTTTTTCTAGAAAGTACACTAGGGTGGTATTTGTCAGCATTGTATGAGCTGATCATGGTTTACAAGTGGCAATAGCAGTTTTTCTTTGTCTAGATCAGCTGTCATCATACAAGTGGAACGGAATGAGTATTGATCAGCAGTCCTGAACTTAAGGCTGTTGTTACCACTAGTAGTGTCTCATGTGGTTGCAAATGGAAATCTTAGTGCTCAGAGGACATTTTTCTTTTAGATGAATGACTAATTCTTGAGTAACATCCTGCTGATGGAAGGGAGGGAATGTTTCACTAAAAATGGGGGAGAAGCTGTCAAAGACAGGCCTGGACATGCATTGAAGGACTTGATTCAGAAGACACCTTTCAATGCATTGTAAAGATAAATGATGAGAGCTGCACAGTAACTGCTGCTGAGTTGGTTTGGGGTCACCATCTGTGTTTCTGCTGCAGGCTTCTTTGGAGATGCATCTGGTGATGCTTATTCTGAATTCATGAAAGCTGCCAACAACTTAAGAGATAACTACCGTTTTGCACACACCAGTGAGGAGCAGTTGGTGCAGAAGTATGAGGAAGATGGAGAGTAAGTTGTTTAATGTAAAGATTTCTTGTTATTGAGACATCTGCAACAAATTCATGGATTCCAGTTTTTGACTGGATTAAGCTTCTGAACATAGTTTAAGGTATTGTTGCTTTTCCAAATGCCAGTTGTGTGTGTGTACACATGTAGTTTAGATGTCTGGAATTGAGGGTTGCAGGATGTGGAGAGTTAGTGTTTGCCTCTGAGTGAGAAATATCTCAGCAGAGGTGTTTTGCCTCCCCGTTGCTTGTTATGGTCTTGTTAGTTTCTCACTGTAGAAGGCCATGTCCTGTCTGAATAATGGAAAACAGCCTGACGGGTAGTTATAATGCAATAGTGCCACCAAGAAACTAGCCAGTCTTGCTGCATCTATGCACATCGAATGGGAGTAGTCACTGGAGATCAGGTTTTTGCTTCCTCTAGCTGCTGCCCTTTGGAAGCTTAGGGACACTTTGAACTAATTCATGATATCTGCTTCCCCTCAGGGGTATAGTCTTGTTCCGTCCTTCACGGCTCACAAACAAGTTTGAGGACAGCACCGTCAAGTACACAGAAGATAAAATCACCAGTGGAAAAATCAAGAAATTTATCCAGGAGAACATGTGAGTGTTTCCTTACTGCAGAACATGATAGATGCATCTATTTGGAACTGGGTTCAGACCTGTTAGAACTCATTTTTTCTCTACCTGGTGTTGCTGGGGCTTCCTGTTTAGTTTCCATAAGAACTGTCTTTCAGGCACTGTGTCCTTTGGGATATCTCCCTCCTGTCTGGAAATCCTGGCATTGTTGTTGGCATCTACTCCATAATCTAGCAACTATACTTGTATTTAAAAAACAGTAAACTTCCTGAAAAGTATGCCAAATTTGGCCTTAATTAGGTCAGATATGTTAACTGATGTAGTGTCTAGAGATAGAGATTTGACTTGGTACATGAATAGGCAAAGTGTTTCTTACTTGGGTCTTACTGCTTACTGAACATTCTTGGGTGTGAAACAGGAGTGTACTGTATCAAAACAAGGTTTTGGACAGTGAAATCAAAGCTGCTAACCTCTTTTTCATTGGTAGCTTTGGCATCTGTCCACACATGACTGAAGACAACAAAGATTTGATCCAGGGGAAGGACTTGCTGGTGGCATACTATGATGTGGACTATGAGAAGAATGCAAAGGGCTCCAACTATTGGCGTAACAGGTACGCAGTGGCCAGGGTGGTGTTCATCTGCTTCTCTTATTTGGTCCCCGTGTTAGTGCTGTTCCAGAGTTCCATTTACAGAGTTTCTTAAAACTGTTCATATGGGAATTATTTTCTCTCAGAAAAATTCCAGGTGGGTTTCTAATCAAAACTACCAGGCTGGCTGCTGCCTGCAGAACCAAAGGCATTTATCACTTGGAACCTCACCATATTTGCTTTTGGATCTCTAGTCCCTTGACCTTAAACTGAAATTTCCTTGGTAAGGTTATACGGTATTCTGTCTTTCTTATTCACCCCTGCTTTAGACCTTAGTGATCAAGCTGATGGTTAAAAGATGAATGCACAAGTTTGCTTGCTTACTCTGCTTCTCAACGACACTTGTGTAGGAATTACCTATGCTGAATGTATCACTTCACACTACTGAATTCCTTGTCCAGTGTGTACCTCAACTTGAAAGGAACAGCATAATGTTCCAGGCAATCATCTTTGTTTTGTTTTGTTTTGTTTTCTCCTCAGAGTTATGATGATCGCAAAGAAGTTCTTGGATGCTGGCCACAAACTGTCATTTGCTGTTGCTAGCCGGAAAACCTTTGGCCATGAGCTGTCAGAATTTGGTCTAGACAGCAGCGTGGGTGAGGCTCCTGTTGTTGCCATCAGAACAGCTAAAGGAGATAAATATGTCATGCAGGAAGAATTCTCGTAAGTTTTTTGAACTTAGCAATGTTGCCTCTCTGTTGATAGACTTTTGTCTAGGGTTCTGTGACCAAATCATACTTCATTAGCTTGGAGGAAACAGGAAAATTGGATCTTCCTGATGGAAGAAATGACTGCTGGGTCAAAATACCTTAGCTGTCAGGTGTGCTTTCCTACCCTCTAGAGAGCTTCCAAAAAAACTCTGTATACAAAGGTACAGAATTAAATTCAAGTTATTTAATGTCTGGTTTGGAAGTAAGATGTATTAAAGGGTAAGGATGGGAATGGTTATACCTTTTTTATTGAGAAAAGAAGAAACTTAAGGGTGTTGGAAGGCCTAAAACCTTGAATGGGGTATGCATCCAGCCTCCTGTCAAAACTCTAGTGTTTTCTGTTGTGCTTGTTCTTGGGTCTTCTAAGTTGGCCCCAGACTGGTGCTCTCACAGATGCAAGTAGCATCTGTTACGTGGGTGGAAGGAGCTTATTTCAGCCTTGAAAGTTTTTGTCTCTCATCCTGTATGTGTCATGGTGGCTGTAAAATGTCACTTTGCTTTCAGCCGTGATGGAAAGGCTCTGGAGAGATTCCTGCAAGATTACTTCGATGGAAATTTGAAAAAGTATCTGAAATCGGAGCCTGTCCCTGAAAGCAACGATGGTCCTGTGAAGGTGAGTGCTGTATCAAGGGTAGCAGCAGCTCCTACTAGTGGCTGGAGAACACTTCAGTGGCAGCTTCTACTCATATGCTAGTATCCTGTACTGTGAGTGCTGTGTTGTGGCATCTTGAGAAGCCTATCCTGTGATAGATGGAAAAAAGATGGAAAAATAATTCACTCCTTTTTATGTTGCAATTTTCTGAGGTAAGGGGGAGATGCAGCTTTTGCAGTTTTGATTCCATACTGTTCTGTCAGCACAGTAACTGCTGCTTGAGCACACTAGTGATTTGTCCTCCAAGTGTAAGATCATCACAATCTACGGGGATTCTGCAAAGGCCTGCTGTCTTGATTTGTGCTCCCCCATGGCATGGCTTTCGAGCTGCACCATTCCTAAAGAGCTACATGTTCATCTCATCAGCTTAGGGGAATGGTATAATTCCTACTGTACGTTCATCCCACTAAATTCTCCCCTGAAAGAAAGTATTCCCATGGTTTGGCTTTATGATTAGGGTGTTATAAGGGAATGAAAGGCACTATTTTTATGTGTGCATAGGGATGCCCTGGCCAGTCTGGCTAAGCTCATTTTTCAGCCTGGAACTAGTGGAATTAAAAATAAACAACTTTACCATCCTCCTGCAATGTTACCAGGTCCAAACCTCACCTGCAGGTGGTGCCAGTATCTTATGTCTTTTGCCTGCAAGTTAAAGATGTTACACCTTGGTGAAGAGCTGTGTGTTTGGTCATTTTGATGCTTGCTGTGTAGATGTGGTGTGAATCCTGCTGTGGGAGAGCCAGGCTTCCTGGGGCGTAGCATATGGAGTATGTCCTGTTACCTCACTGCTGACTTACAAAAAAAAAAAAAAAAAAAAAAAAAAAAACTAACTTGTCTAATTGAACTCTGTCAGGTGGTGGTTGCTGAGAACTTTGATGAAATTGTTAATGCAGAAGACAAAGACGTCCTGATAGAGTTTTATGCACCTTGGTGTGGCCATTGCAAGAATCTGGAGCCCAAATACAAAGAACTGGGGGAGAAGGTAGGTCTTAGGACTCTGTTGTAAGAACAAACTAGAACTTTGCAGCGCTAAACAATCCTGCAGGTTCTGTCTGCCTATCCTTCATGATAACAGGGCATAATTAGTCCTTCTTGAGGACTTGTTTGACATTGCCTGTGAATGCCAGAAATGTATTAGCAGGATCTGGAGCATGGTAGCAACCACACTGTAAGGTTTAGCTTGCTCTTTTTGCTCTGGCAAGTAAATATTCCCTGATTCCCTGTCCTCAATTGGCAAAGTTCCTTTTTTAGGTCCTTTCCCTCTGAATGATTATAGTCCCTTGTCTGGTGAAGGATAACAGTGCCCTGTATATTTTCAGTAGTGGAGTAAATACAGCTATTTTCTCAGATCTGTCCAGTGTTTTCCTATTTGATTGTCAGGCACCTTTCCTACATCTAAAAGATTGAAGGTAGGTGGTTTCTCTGGGGTCAGCATTCCCCAGAAGTTATACCAGACAAATTCAGCAGGTGCCTTTGGGAGTTGTATGCTGCATACAGCTGAATGAGGAGGGACTTAATTCTTTGTGCCCCTGTTGAGGCAGAAGAAAACCGCACAAATTTACTGATCTTTTTGTGTACAGTGTGTATTGTCATCTGACATCACTCTTTGCTGATGCTTAGTACCTGGTGTTAACTACTATGGATTGGTTATTAATATGCTCTTTCTACTAACAGCTCAGTAAAGACCCCAATATTGTCATTGCCAAAATGGATGCTACAGCCAACGATGTGCCTTCTCCGTATGAAGTCAGAGGGTAGGTGTTACTGCCGTTGTAGCACTGCATCAGTGGACCACTTCAGGCTTCTGTCTCTGACCAGCAATCCCTGCAGAAGTGCTGAAAGTGTCTCCTGGGGTGGATGGGAGCACAGGGGCAATTAGCATACAACTGTTAGGCATTTGCTTAGTGTGAAGAAGTCATGTGGGGAAAAAAACTACACGTATCTGTCACTCTCCTCTGGGATTCTGGTGTCCTGGCCATGCTTAAAGGCCCATCTCACACAACCCCTTGCTCTGCTTTTGAATCTATGATTCTGGTCTCAGCAGTGTAAGAACAACACTGGAGTTGCTTTCATGAAAACTGTTTAGCTTGCAAAACTAGTTGTGCTCAGCCAGCTGTGCAGACGGGAGCAGGCTTTTGGAGGTCATACCTTCTGCCATAAGAGCTGGTGAAGCTGTTGCTGTGCTAAACCAGAGCAATGCAGGGTATGAGTTCCCTCAGTAAGTGTTGGCTTGATAGTCTGGAAGGACAGAGCCTGAAGAAAATAGCACATCCTGAGCTCAGACATCTATTCTGTTTCCCCAGCTTTCCCACCATTTATTTTGCTCCAGCTGGCAAGAAGCAGAGTCCAAAGAAGTATGAGGTGAGTGTTTTGCTTCTCCTGGGGCTTTGTAAAAAAGGTAAAGTAGAATCCAAGTGCTCAAATAATGAGGAGTCTCTCTGGAGTTGTGCCTGGCACTCTGTTCTGTTACCCTGGGAACACACCTGGTGGTACCTGCTGGGAATGTTCTGCTGCATGCTGCAGACTCACGGGGGAGGGCTTCACTTACAGTTGCTTTGGTCTCCTGCCTGGCACCTGAACACCACCCCCACACACACCCAGCAAAGGGAAGTCCACAGGGAGATGAGGCTCTGCCTTACTGTCTTGTGCTTCCTGCAGGGTGGCAGAGAAGTGAGTGACTTCATCAGCTACTTGAAGCGGGAGGCAACCAGCACTCCTGTGCTGCAGGAGGAAGATAAAACCAAGAAATCCAAGAAGAAAGCAAAGGAGGATTTGTAAAGTACCCACTCACCATCTTGTCAGGATGAGCTCTGTGTGAATTGGGGAAGCACTGGGCAGACTGGGGCCAGTTCTGGGTTGTGAAGAGCCAGTGACCATGTGGGCTGAGGGGCCCCAGCTGCTGTATCTAGTTCTGTTTAATTTCCTGCCGTCTCTTAGCTGCACTGTTGTGGGGCTCCCCAGACTGGTTTGTTTTGTGGTTTGGGAGGGGGTGGGAGCAGGGTTATTTTCTAATTTTTTTTGTACATTTGGAGAAGTGAAACAATAAAATGACCCCCTTAAACCAAAGTGTCTCTGTCATATGTAGGTCTCTCAAACACAACATTAGGCTGCTGCTGCTGCTCTCTAGTCAGCACCTTCCTACTGTGAGTCTAGTTTACTTCAGTGAGCCTTTAGGCTCAGCTTTTAGACTGTTTGTCCAGATATGGAATCCTCCCAGAGTATAGTAGCAGCAACTGCCCCAATGGGTCGTGCTTCAGGTGCAGCAGCTGTGTAGATTTGGGGCTCAGGGACCTTGTTCATAAATGCTTTTGCTGTCTGCATGTTGCCTGGTAAGGTAATAATGCTGCTTTGGTGACTTTAGAGGTACCTAGTACTTAATGTGACTGCTGGATCTAGACACGTGGACTTACACAGCAGCATATCATCAGGTTTGATCAGCAGCATAAAGTAAGCTTTTAAATTTTGCAAAATTAGCTGAGTGTAGGGGAGGAGCACTTGTAACAACATATTCAACCCAAACACAGGTAAAGCCAGTGATGGTGTTTTTCACAGCCTTGTTGAAGATCTGTTGTCTGTACTTCGTGTGAGGTTGGGACACTTAAGACTACTTAATTGTGAGATCTTTTTTTTGGTAGAAAGCAGGCTGTAGCAATGCCTCTCACCAGGAGGGGGATGCAATCCCATTCTCCAGTCAGATGGTGTGGGCTGTGACTGACCATCTTGGTACAAGCAGTCCTAACTTCCTCTGTCCCAGAAGGCGCTGATTGGAAAGGTCAGGAGTGCTGTGGTGGGTGAACAAAGATAAGCTGTTGCCCTGGATATGAGTTTCTCAGGATGTGTGTGGATTAGAACAAGGAACAGCAGACTTATGAGGTACTACTATGGTGCAGCAGTTACCATGGTAAGAACTAGTGCTTTCTTTGTGGTTTCTTCCCCCATGCCTCCAAAAGGCAGCGTACCAGTGTAGTGGGTTTACGTGGCAAGGTTTTGGTAGCAGGGAGCCATAGGGGTGGTTTCTGTGAGAAAGATCTAGAAGCTGCCCCATGTTTGGGAAGGGCCCCATTGTTTTCCAGATCCGAGCCAATAAGCGATGTTGTTTTTCGCCTCTGTGAGAGCATATTTAAGACAGGGAAAAAACGCTGCGCCACACAGCAGCCGGGAGAGTGAGAGGAGCGAGGAACAGCCTTGCGCCAAGGTCAGTGTAGAAGGAGGGGGAGAGGTGCTCCAGGCGCCGGAGCAGAAGTCCCCTGCGGCCTGTGGTGAGGACCATGGTGAAGCAGGATGTCCCCCTGCAGCCCATGGAGTACCACGGTGGAGCAGGGTTCCACGCTGCAGCCCGTGGAGGAGACCACGGTGGAGCAGGTGGCCCTGCACCGATGGAGGCTGCCGCCTGTGGAAGACCCCTGCCGGAGCAGATTCTGGGCCGGACCTGTAGCCCGTGGAGAGGAGCCCACGCAGGAGCAGGTGATCTGGCAGGAGCTGCTGCCCGTAGGGGAGCCAGGTTGGAGCAGTTTTCTCCTGAGGGATGGACCCCGTGGTACAGACCCATATCTGGAGCAGTTCTGAAAGAGCTGCTGCCTGTGGGAAGCCCACACCGGATCAGTTCATCAAGGACTGCATCCCGTGGGTGGGACCCCACAGCACAGGGGATGAGAGTGACCGAGAAGGAGCGGCAGAGAAGAAGTGCTGTAGACTGACCATAACCCCCATTCCCCGTTCCCCTGCGCCGCTTGGGGGGAGGAGGTGGAAGAGGGTGGATGGGGGGAAGGTGCTTTTGTTTTTTTTTTCCTTTGTTTTCTCACTTCTCTTGCTTGTTAGTTGTAGGCAATAAATCTTACTATCTCCTTATGCCGAGTCTGTTTTGCCCGTTACAATAATTATTGCGTGATTTTCTCGTCCTTATCTCAATCCTTGAGCCCTTTTCACATATTTTCTCCCCATTCCTCTTTGAGGAGGGGGAGTGAGAGAGCGGCTGTGGTGGAGCTCGGCTGCCCACTCGAGCGGAACCACGACAACCAGTCCTTTATTTCTGCTGAAATCTTCCAGGTACAGTAGATCATACAACACTTAGCACATAGTTCTCTGGCTACAGCAGCTATGTAGTATCAGTTCTGAAATACAAGAATCTCTACTACATCAGTATACTAAACCACATCTACCTTCTCTACTCTGCTGCTGGCTGCCAAGCGGTCTGTGTCCAAGCACAGGTATCAAGACCCCTTTTTGGTGGTGTCCTAGAGCAAAATCTGACTCCCTTGCACCTCAAGCTGGTAGGATCCCTGAAGCTAGCTGCAGATCCAGACACTACTACAAGAAATAGGATTGTAACAGGACCTATTTATCTTCTGTAAAACCACACTGGAGTGCTGGTTCCCTAACGGACAAGGCACTGTCCTGCTCTGGGCAAGAAGCAGCTTTTCCAATCCTTGCCATCTGGTCTAGTCTGACTTCAGAACCAGTGGCAGCCAGGCACTGAGCACAGGTGCCATTCTTCTAAGAGTGTGGCTGAGTGCCTGCTCTTGGTGAGTGTTACTGCTTGTGCCCAGGCCACATACTTTGTTATGGAGTAGAGAAACATTTCACAACTGGCAATTCAGCATGGCAGGCAGCTGGGACAGCTTGTTTCTACAGCAGTCTGGCAGCTGCCCCAGGTAGCAACTACCTGAGGGCTGTGGGACATTCACCAACATTACCCTTAGTCTAATGCATTTTGGGGGGCCTAATTCCTCCAACTTTTCCCCTGTTCCAGGAAGAACAAGTCCTGAGAAGCAAAAAAAAAAAAAAAAAAGGAATCCCAGCAGTGGTGTGCTTAGGAGTTTCCTCTTCCTTCAAACTGTAGAATCAGACTTTTGATGTGGGAGAGCTTCTGGTGCAGGTATTCACAGCGGTTCTTCTCCTGCTGGTAATTAGGATAACTCTGAAAGGAAAACAAAACAAAGAACAATAAATAGAAGAAAACCATACACAAAGATCAACTCCTGGAGGGACCCCAGTACCTGTTGGGCACGCAGCCTTACCTTCTTGAAGTGACTGTATTCATACACAATCTTAGCTTCAAGTGCCTGAAAGCCAAAAGCAGGAGATGAGCAGAAAACAGCACAGCTGTGTCACCCATGGCCCAGGTCTACTGCTTGCCTGGTGCTCCTCTGTTCCTTGCTTCAATGTCTTCATTCTAGCTCCCAGCTGAATGAATTTCTGGCTCACACCACCAATGCGAGCGTGCAGGTAGCGGTACTCAGCATAGTCTGCATTGAACGCTGCCTCATAAGACCTGCATTGCTCTGCTGAGCGGATGGTATGGTATTTTCTGCCACAACGAGGAGAAAAGGCTTGTTTTCCCTGTGTCTTCAAGCAGCTGGCAGGGCAGGGGCCTGGCCATGCTATGTTGTCTTGCCAATGCCCTCAGCACGAGCGGCAGTGAGCACACGGCTGTCACACTGCTGTGCCTGGGACCTGGCTTGCAGCCTTTGCTGCTGCTGCCACTGGAGGCTGGGCAGGCAGTTTGGTCTCAGCCTGTCCCATGCTGTGGGGCTGGCCCAAATTGCCCAAATCAGGATGATGGTGTGTGGTAGGCAGTGGCAAACTCAGGGTGAGGATACGATGTCGTGGCAGCTAGCGCCAAACTCTCTTACCGCAAGTAATCCGGGACCTCTGCTAAGGAGGAGCTGCTGGGCTGGGACCTGGTGTCTGACAAGGAGAAGACGAGTGAGGATTGAAGCCCTCCCAGAGCCTTCTCCCACTCAGCCAGAACTGTCCAGCACTCTGTCCTAAACCAAGCTGGCAGCTGCATGGCTCCACTGGGCATGGGGGCCACGAGGCTGGGCAGCACATCCAGGCATGCATCATCCCTGTGTTTGCCTTGGTTCCGCAGCCAAAACCTCTCTGCTTACCAGAAGTCCTGTTTTGGGCCACCCACCCCCCTCCCAAGGTATCCTAGGGTCTAGTTCTGCAACACAAGCCGACCAGGCCCTGGCCATGCCCCCCCTACCTCTGGGTGCAGAGCAGCGCTGCTCGGGGCATGGGGCGCCCTCCTCCTGGCCATTGTCTGCCTCTTCTCTGCTCTCCCCCCGTTCTGCACCCTGCAGCTCCCTGGTGTCGCTACTCGGGGGCAGATGCCCAGCCTGCTGCTGGCCCCATGCTCCTGGCTGCCTCGTGCCAAATGTCCGCAGGCAGCTCCGGTGCCTCTTGCTGACTCTTGGGTTGGAGAAATCCAGCAGTGCCAGGCGCTTCTGAAAGAAAACTCGCTCTGCCTCATGCCTGTCCCAGACCCCTGCTCCAGCAGTTGGTGCTGCATGCTTCTGCCAGCTAGCCCAGGGCTGCGACATCCCTTGCTTCACGTCACAGCCCTGGCACACCCCAGCCACTGGGCTGTGTCTGTGAGCCAGGAGCTGCAGCAGGGCCAGCCCCTGCTGCTACACAGGGCACAGGGGTGGCTGGGACACAAGGCAGGAGCAGAACCCAGAGCCCCGGAGTGGCTGGGCTCCATGGGAAGGGGATGCAGTGAGGAAGCAGCTGGATGCCTTCGGGAAGCAGACACCCAGCCGGGCCCTCTCCCCCTGTGAACCCGGGAGCTTTCTGCTGCTGGCGTCCACAAGCACTTACCACCCCCAGACGGTTTCCGCCAGCACTCGGAGGGGAGCCGCACTCCGGCAGTTGCTGCAGAGGCACCAGGAAGGACCGGGCTGCGGGGCCGTGGGGCTGACTGCTGGAGCACAAGAAGGGGGTGACCAGAGACCTAGGCTGGGGAAGCGCCCTCGGATGCCTGGTGCCCGGGCAGCAGAAGGGTGGATCCAGCTGTGCCTGGAGGGTGCTGAGCACCTGGCATCATGCGCAGCGTGCCCAAGGCAAGACCCCAGCAGCAAACGTGCACCTGCAGCCCCCCTGCTCCTCGCACCTCACCCTGGTCCCCCAACTCTACCTGTGCTGCAGCAGGGCAACCTGCCGGCGCTCCTGGGCCGTGTACCCTGGCCAGTCCTCCTGCACCCACCCCACCAGCGACTCCTTCAGGCGGTAGCAGCACTCTGTGGGATCCAGGTCTGCCACCTGTGCAGGGAGAGCAGCAGGCGCGTGTCCCGCAGTGCTCACACGCCGGAGTTGAGCTGCCCCAGTGCCCCTCACCTCCTCCAGGGCAGCCAGCAGCCCTGCCCAGTCGGGCCTGCCTGCCTGCATCCCCGCCAGCCGCTGCAGGAGCTCATGCTTGCGGTGGGGCCGCAGGGCCAGGAGCTGAACCAGGCTTTGAGCAGCGGCCCTGAGGCTGGCTGCTGTTGGCCCGTGGCTCTTGCCCTCGCGGACATGACAGAGGGAGCTCTGCTGCAGCAAGCTGACCGTGCCTGCCTTCTCGGGAGCCGTGACACCTTTGCCTGCAGACACACCCGGAGAGAGCAGTGTCAGCACCTGGCAGAATCACACCAGGTTTCGTCCCCCATCACACCCAGTGCAGCCCCTGTGCCCCCAGCCAGGGGTGCCCACCCCACCAAGGTTGACAGGGCAGGAACGTGGTACCGCACTCGCAGTGCCACTGGTGCCTCCTGCTACCTGGTGTGGCCCAACACCCCCAGACTCGCAGAGCTGTTGCCCCTGGCCATGGCAAGCAGCTGCCACATCCCAGAGCCAGCAGGTCCCAGGAAAGGCAGCCCCCGTCTCCTGGGGGGACAGCAGGGGCCCTGCAGCCATCACACCCTGGTGATTTGCCAGCACGCAGGTGTGGGTGCTCAGTGTGGCCTCAGCCTAAGAGGCAGCCGAGGCTCAGCACCCCCTGCAGGACCCTGCTCACCATAGCCAGGCACAGCCGCATCTGGCTCAGTGACTGCTCTGCTCCAGGACTCCTTAGATTGGGACACACGCTCCCGCAGCAGTGGGTAGATGCCCTCTGAGGCACAGACTGTGATTTTTTCCTGGATGCTGCCCACGCTGTCCAGCCAGCTCTGACCTAGTCTGAGAGAAGACAATACCTCCCGCCAGCCAAGCCCAGCCCATGCTCTCTATCCCATGCAAAGCCCAGAGAAGATCTTGCAAGGCGGGCACCCCAAGAGAGGAGGCAGCCTGTCCCCAGAGAGGCCCCGTCTCCAAGGCTGCTGCTGCTCCAGCATGCTGAATGCCCCTGCAGGGACTGTGGGCTGAGGATGCTGCGAACAATGAGAGGCTGTTGGGGATTTTCAGCCCCCAAAATCCTGGGCTGCCACTGGAGACCGTGAGCAGGATAGGACACAACTGGGGTCTGAACAGTGATGGGAGGTACTGCTCATGGGCAGTGCTCGCACCCATGGGTGTCTGCAGCACCATCGGCAGTGCCAGGGCTGGGGCTGACACCGTGCTGCTGGCACAGGTCGAGTGCAAAGGTGACCAGGAGAATAGGAGAGGGCTGGCTCCGGGGGGGTACGAGTGAGCAGCCCCACAGCCCACCGGACCCTCGGCTTGGCGGCGGGGGCTCACCGTGGCACTGCCAGCCGCACGCACTCGAAGCTGGCCTGCGGCTCGTCCCGGCTGCAGCGGGAGAGGAAGAAGGCGAAGAGCCGCGGAGAGGTCCCGGGGCCTCCCGGCACCGTCAGGCACTGCCGGCGGGGACCGGCTGTCAGGGCCGTGCCCCCCCCCGAGCCTCTCCATCCCGCGGAGCGCGGCGGCTCCACCCCGCGGCGCCGCCCGGCTCCCACCGGCACCGTCCCGCGGAGACCGTCCCGAGGCGCTCCGAGCCCCCCCTCCCACGCCCCGGCTGCCGCGTCCCGTCCCGTCCCTCCTCGTTCGCCGGTGCCCCGACCCACTCACCCCCGGCCACCCCGGGCGCCCCGGTGCCCCCGAGTCCTCCCCCGCCGCCGTCCCCAGCCCCACTCACCCCCTGGCTCCCCTGGAAGGCGATCGCGGGCCCCGGCGCCCCCTGCAACACCGCGGGACGCCGTGAGTCCAGCACAGCGCGGTTCCCCCGCGCCCCCCGGCCCGCCCCGGTCCCACCTGCCGCCGCTGGCAGCCGCGCAGCGCCCGCGCCGCCGCCTCCGAGAGCCGCACGTGCAGGAGGCTGAGCCGCGGGCCCCGTGCGCAGCCCCGGTACCGGAGCCGCCCGCGCAGCTCCGTCCGCGCCCGCGGCATGGCCCGGAGTGCGGGACCGCGCCGGGCGGCACCGGGACGGGGCGGCACCGGGGCGGCTCCGGGGCGGCTCCGGGGCGGGGCGGCCGATCCCGGGCCGGTCCCGGCGGGACCCCCGCGGCAGAGCTCGACCTGAGCCGGCTATTTTTGCCGGCGGCTCGCAAAGCTCTGCCGTCACCGCTAATCCCCTTAGCGGCTTCCGGGCATTAGGTAACGGCGCGGCGGGATGCGCTCGTGGGCGCCCCTGGCTCCGGGCTGCCCGGGGCAGTCGCGGGGCGGCGGGGCCGGAGGCGGCGCGCCCGGAGCGGGCTGGGGGCTGCGGGAGCCCGCCGCCGAGCCCCGGGGAGCGAGGGCCCGCCCGGGCCGAGGTCGGGTCACAGCTGCGGGGGGGGAGCGGGGCCGGGGGCGGGCATGCAGGGACCCTCGGCAGGCGGCGGTTCCCCGGAGCGGGAGGCGGGGGCCGGCGAGCGGCCGCGGGGGCCGGGCCGGGGCAGGAGGGTCCGGTTCCGCATGCCACACACCACCATCGCGGTGCCGTCGGGCCGCGAGGAGGAGCAGCTCTTCTACCGGCGGCTGGACGGACTCGCGGCGCTGGGCCCCGCCGGTTTCACGCCGCTCTTCGCCGCCGAGGGCTGGAGCGACCTGACGGGTGAGTGCCCGGGCGCGGGGAGCCAGGGCCGGGAGCCCCGGACGGGGCGGCTCTCACAGGCCGCCTCCCGCAGAGGACCGGCTGCTGCGGAAGCGCGTGGTGCGGGACGGGCAGGGCGGCCCGCCGCCGCGGCCGGGCCAGGAGGTGTCGGTGAAGGTGCTGGGGGCCCTGGAGGACGGCGGCCTGGTGGAGCGGGACCCGCGGCTCAGCTTCGTGCCGGGCCAGGGTGACGTCGTGCAGGTCTGCTCCGGCGGGGGCGCGGGGCTCGGGGCCGGCGCCCGGCGATGCCAGCCCATGCCCCGTGTCCGCAGGCGCTGGAGCTGGGCGTCCCCACCATGCAGCCCGGAGAGGTCTCCTTCTTCCTCGCAGCCTTCCCCTACGGCTACGGCCGCGCGGGCAGGTGGGGCCGGGGGCGGGGGCGGCGCGGCCGGGCGGCGCAGGGGGCAGCCGGCGCTCTACCCGCAGGGAGCCCGACGTGCCGCCCGAGGCGCCGCTGCTCTTCGAGGTGACGCTGCTGGAGGTGCGCGACAGCCCCGACCCGGGGCGGCTGCCGCCCGCCGCCCGCCTCCGCCTGGGCGCGCAGAAGCGGGAGCGGGGAAACGTCCACTTCGCGCGGGGCGACTTCGCGGCGGCGCTGCGCTCCTACCGGCTGGCGCTGCGGGCCCTCGACGGCGCCGGTGAGCCGGGCCGGGGCGGGCCGGGGCGGGCCGGGGCGGGGCGGGGCGGGGCCGCTGACCGCCGTGCCCCCCGCAGCCCCGGCCGGGCCGCAGGAGGAAGAGGAGCTGCGGGAGCAGCGCGTTAAGTGCCTCAACAACTGCGCCGCGGCGGCGCGGCGGCTGCAGCGCGGCGAGGAGGCGCTGGCGGCCTGCGAGGCGGCGCTGAGCATCAGCCCGGATAACGGCAAGGCGCTGCTCCGGCGGGGACAGGTGCGCCCCGCGCCGCCCCGCACCGCCGCGCCCGGCCGCCGGCGCCCGCCGCCATCCCCGCCTCTCCCCTCCCGCAGCTGCTGGCGGAGCAGGGCCGCGACGAGGAGGCCGCGCTCGTCCTGCGGAGAGCGCTAGAGCTGGACCCGGCCAGCAAGGTGCGGGCGCCGGGCGGGGGGCCGCGGCGGGGTCGCCCCCGCGCCGCCCCGCTGCAGCCCGGCCGCCTCCCCCCGCAGGCCGTGCACGCCGAGCTCGCCCGCCTGGTGAAGCGCCGCGCCCGGCCCGCCGCCCCCGAGGAGCGCCGCGACCGCCCGTGGAGCCCCGGGTGCGTCGGCGGGGCCGTGCCCGGCCCGGTCACTGCGCGGCCGCCCCGCGCCGCCGGGCCCCGCTCACGGCCGGCTCTGCCCGCAGGGCGCCGCAGGAGGGCGCGGCCTGAGCGGCCCCGGCCCCGCCCCGCGGGACGGCGGAGGGGCGGTGGCAGCGGCGGACCGGAGTGGGGACTGGACCCAGCCCGCGCCTCGCCGCTCCGCGAGGGGGCGGGGCTCTGCCAGGCCCCGCCCTCCTGGACAGTGGGCGCGGCTCGGCGGCCCTCGCGCCTGCGCCGCAGCTCTCGGTCTTTTCGCCCCCGCCGGCAGAACGGCGGTCGTAGCCCGCGGCCAATCAGGCGGGGCCGAGCCGGCTCGGCGCGCCAATGGCAGCGTGACGGGGCCGGGCTCGGCGCGGCGATTGGCTGCGGCGCGCCCTTAAAGAGCGGTGCGGGGCGGGGCGCGGGGGGGGCAGTGCGGGACGTGGCGGCGGAGCGCAGGGCGGGAGGGAGCGGCGCCATGACCCGTGAGTGCGGGCCGGGCGGCGGCGCCGCGACCCGCCACTGCGGGGGGAGGGGGCCGGGCCGGGCCGGGCCGGGGGAGCGGCGCCGCGCCCGGGAGTGCGGGCCTGGGGGCCGGGCCGGGGGCGCGGGCTGGGCCGAACCGGGCCGGGGCCGTGCCCTGGGGCTGGGCCGGGGGCCTCGGGGCCGGTCTGAGGCGGCCGCGCCGTGGCAGGCGGGAACCAGCGCGAACTGGCACGGCAGAAGAACCTGAAGAAGCAGAGCGACTCGGGCAAGGGCAAGCGGCGGGACGACGGGCTCTCGGCCGCCGCCCGCAAGCAGAGGTGAGCGTCGGCCGGCCCCGCCGGCACCCCCGCCCCGGCCCCGGCCCGTGCCGGCGGTGGTGCCGGTGCCAGCCCGGCGACGCGCTCTCCCGCAGGGACTCGGAGATCATGCAGCAGAAGCAGAAGAAGGCCGACGAGAAGAAGGAGGGCGCCAAGTAGCCCGGGGCCGGGCCGGGCCGCTGAAGCCCCGGGGCCGGGCCGCCCGCCGGCAGGATGCCCAGCGCAGCCCCGGGGCCGGGCCGCCCCGCCGGGGACCCCGGCAGCAGCGCCCTGCGCCCGCCCCGGGCCCCTCTCCTATTAAAGTAGCTTGTGGAGCCCTGCAGGCCCTGCCTCCTCCCTCTCTGCGCCCGGGCTGGGGGGGCTGGGGCCGCCCGGGGGGCGGGATGGGGCCGTGCCGCGGGGCTGCCCGGTGGGGCCGCGCCCGGCGCTGAGCGGACCGGGGGATGGGGCGGGGGGGGCAGCGCCGCGGAGCGGCCGCAGCCTCACGCTGAGAAACAAAGATGAGGCCGGGAGGGGAGGGCGCAGCCTGCCAGGTCTCCGCGGGCGCCGCCTCGGGGGACACCGACCGCGGCTGCGGGCGGGCGGGGGGGGCCGGGCCCTGGCGGGGCAGGCGAGGGGAAGACGCCCGGGGGACGGCGGAAGGACGGGGATGCGCTGGAAGCCCGGAGGAACGAAACCAGCGGAGAAATGAAACCAGCGGAGGACGGCGTCTGGGGTGGAAGGAGCTGTAGTGGGGGCCGAGCAGGGAGGCGGCGCGGATGCGGGGGAGCTGCGGGGGCAGCGGGCGGCACGGCGGGCCGGGAGCCGGGGGGAGCTGCCGGGCGGGGGCGGGCCATGGCCTGCAGCCCGCCCGCTCCTGCGCTAGGCCCTGCAGCAGCCCGGGGCTGCCCTCGGGGGAGGGATGCTCGCATCCAGGCGGACGCCGCGGCCGCTGCTCGAGCCCGCCGTCCTCTTCACCTCCCTGCGGGGCCAAGCGCGGTGCCGTCAGCCAGGCCCGCTGCCCAGGCGCTGCGCGGCACAGCCGGCACGCAGAGCTGCTCACCGGGCGAGGTGCAGCACGGCCTCCACCACGTTGGTGCCGTCCTTGGCGCTGGTCTCGCAGAACAGGCAGTTGTGGGCCTGGGGGGAGAGCAGGTGAGTCGGGGGGAGGTCCCGGCCCGCCTAGGCCCCGTCCTGAGCTGTGGCTGCTCACCATGGCCAGCTTCTGCCCGTGGGCCGTGTGGACCCCCGCTGCCTCCGGCAGGCCGGGGCGCAGGTCAGTCTTATTCCCCACCAGCATGAGCGGGAGCGCTGTCTCAGCAGCCTGCTGGAGCGAGGGGCAGCTCATGGCTCGGGCACGCAGCCTGGCTGGAGCAGCCTCTGGGGCTGTGGGGCTCTGCCCTTTTTGTTCCAGGTGCTCCCCAAGGCCTGGCTGGCCCCAGGCTCTACGGCCCGGCTGGAGCAGGTTTGCGGCTGCTCCCACGGCACCATGTGGGGCTCAGCACAGCCTTCCCCAGGGCTGCTGCCCTGCCCCACGGGGGCTGTCGGATCCTCCCCTCTACCTTGATGTCCTCAATCCACTGGCGGATGCTGATGAAGCTGCTCTGGGAGCTGATGTCGTAGAGGAGCAGCACACCGTGGGCCTTGCGGAAGTAGGACTGGGCGATGCTCCGGTACCTGCAGCCAGGGCTGTCACTGCAGGGGGGGCAAGACCCCCGCCCACCCCGGGCCAGCTGTGGGGACCTGCTAGCCCTGCCAGCTGGGTGCCGGAGGCAGGCATGGCTCCTGCTGGCTCTGCTCACCTCTCCTGCCCTGCTGTGTCCCAGATCTGCAGCGTAGTTTGCTCCCCATCCACCAGCAGCTGTTTTATCTGGAAGTCCACACCTGCCAGGAGGAGCAGTCAGGCCCAGATCCCTGTGCCCCTGCCCCTCCACCTCAGCCCTGGTACCTAGTGTGGCAGAGACGTCTCTGAACTCATTCATGCACAGGCGCATCAGGAAGCTGGACTTGCCCGTGCCACTGTCACCTGCCAGCACCAGCCGGTACACGGGGCAGGGGGGCGCAGGCTCCTCTGCTGCCCTGGACCCCTGGGGAGAAGGGGGGAGGAGGGCATGGGGAGAACGGCAAGGCGGGGGTGTCCCCGCTCCCCTCCCCAGCTGGGCTGCAAGCACCGGATGGGGCGTTGCTGGTTACCTCCGGAGGGAAGGCAGGGAGCTTCCTCTTGCAGCAGTGCTGCGCAGGGTGGCAGCAGCCTTCTGCCGGGGGGACGGGGTCCTGCAGGGTGGCAAACATCGCAACAAGGCTTCTGAGCCCGTGGGGTGGGCTGGGGGCCACGGGTAGGCAGAGCGGCATCCCCCTCCCCGGCTGGGGCACCGGGCAGGGCCTCACCTGGGTGCTCCAGCAGGGGCTGGGGGGACGCGCATCCTCTGAGCTCCAGCTGCCGGCGTCGCTGAGCGAGGCTGTGTCCGAGCTGGAGGCTGAGCTCTGCCGGGGGCCTGTGGCGGGGAGCTGGGGGCGTGGAGAGCCGCCCCCCCTGTACCTGTGCCCAGGGCAGCGCTCAGGGAGGGGCGGCCACGGCTGTCCCTGCTCCTCCGCACCCGCTCCTCACCTGCCGTGGGTGTCCTCAGGGAGGCAGGGTGAGGGGTCAGCGAGGGGGCTGCGGGGCTGGAGGGGAGGCCATGGCTGCGGGGGAGGCATCAGTGCAGAGGGGCTCCTGGGGGGGGTCCACTGCTCCCAGCACCCAGGGCTGCGGCAGGACCCTGGGTGCCGGCTGCAGCCCCCGTGCTGTACACGCCTGAGCTGGGGCATGGGCAGGGCGAGCAGGGAGCCCCAGCAGCGCCCGTGCCCCTGCCCTCCCTGCTGCACCGCGCAGCACTCACCGCTCCAGGGCCCCGGCAGGAGCCCAGCAGCAGGGCCGAGCGCAGGCTGCTGTTCCTCTCACACAGGCTCCTGTTCGTTGCCCTGCCCGGAGGAGCAGCCTGAGCCCCAGGCTGGCAGGGACTGGGACAGGCGCTGGTCCCGGCAGCTGTCCCCTGCCACCGCTTCCCTGCCAGGCTCCTACGTACTGCAGCATCCTGACGTAGCTCGTGAAGACCAGGTTCTCCTCTGCCAGCTCCCGCAGGGCCTGCTGCTCTCTGCAGGGACACAGCACCCTCATGGCAGGGCCTCCGAAGGCTGGGGCTGCCCGCAGCTTTCCAGCCCCGGCCCCGCAGGGCTGGCAGAGGTGCTGGGACGGCCCCAGGACACCCAGTGTCACAGGGGCAGGTAACACCAGGCCGGTGGGGATGTGCCAGCTGCTCTGCACGGGCTTCCCAACGGCTGTCGGAGCTCACAGCATGGCTGGGTGGGCAGCACTTCCCGACGGGAGCCTGGCCCCGGGCTGCACCGGGGCCGTCCCGGCCATGGCCAGGGCTGTGTGGGGCACCTGTTTGGCAGAGCCGTGCCGAAGCAGGGGCTGGGGCTGGGGTCCCTCCTCGCCCCCCGCCACTCGTCCCTCGTCCCTCCCACCTCGCCCCCGGTGCCACCTCGTGCGCCGCTGCGCCCGCTGCCCGAAGTCCTTCCGCAGCCGCTCCAGCTCTGCCTGCAGCTGGGAGACGCCGGCCTCGGCCTGCCGCAGGGTGCGCCGCAGCCGGGCGTTCTCCTGGCGGGCAGAGTCCCGCTGGCACCGGCGGCGCAGCCCGGGGCCGCAGCCGCCCCCCCCCGCCCCGCGCCCGTACCTGCGTGGCGGCCCCGAGCCGCTGCTGCAGCCGCGCGACGCCCGCGCCCCGTCCGCGCCCCTGCATGGCCGGGGGAAGGGGGGGCACGGGCGGCAGCCCCCGGGCAGCCCCGCTCCGGTGCCGCCCTCCCCGCTCGGCTCCCGGGGCCGGTGGGCGCGGGGCAACGGCGGACCCGCGACGCTCCCGGTCGGGCGCGAGCCGCCGCGCGGGGCCCCCGTCGGGTGGCAGCGGGGCCCCGCCGGGGCCGCCCCCGCCGTGTTTGCTCTGCGGGCGGGGCGGGGGCCCGGGGCCGGCCCCGCATTCCTGCGGCCGCGCTCGTACCGCGCCCTCCGGGCGGGTGCCGGGGGCAGTGTCCGTCCGTCCATCTGTCCATCCGTCTGTCCATCCGTCTGTCCATCCGTTCTTCAGCTTGGCCGCGGCGAGCGGAACGGGAGCGTGGCGTGACTGCGGTGCTGGGAGAGGGGCGGCTGTGGTGGTGGCGTGGGGTGGGACAGGACGGGACGGGACGGGACGGGGTGGGGTGGGAGTGAGAGTGGACACGGGGATCAGGTGCAGGTGGGGACGGGAGCAGCCCTGGTGCCGGGGCTGGGTGCAGGGCCTGCTGCTGGCTGTGGGCTGGGGCAGGACCAAGGGCACTCCCTGGCTGCTCCCCATCAGGACAGGCCCCTGCCCCCTGCCCCCTGTCCCTGCAGGGCTGGGGGCTGCTGGGGTATTGCTGGCACCTGCCATGCCTGGCCCCATGGCTGCTGTGTGCATGTGGGGCAGATGGCATACGCTTCACTCAGAGCTTTACATTAAAAAATAAAATGTATTCAAGGAGCTATTTACAATAACCACACGGCCAGGCAGGCGAGCTGAAGTGGAGGTGGCCAGCACAGACGCCGCTCTCCTGGCAGGCCCTGGGCCAGGGCAGGAGCCATGCCAGAAGGGTGCATGGGCAGGAGCTGCCTCCCTAGCTGGAGGGGCCGCAGCTGTAGCTGAGGCTGAGCACCCGCCACCCAGGTGGTCTCGGGATGGCCCCCGATGGCTCCAGCTCAAGGCAGGAGCAGTGTCCCTGCTGGTGTCGCAGAGCGCACACCTCCTGGATCCTCCTCTGGTGCTGCCTTTTCCCGGGACACGAGGTCGGGCGGGGCCCGGGCACAGGATCAGGGCACAACCCGTGCACGGGGCCGGGCGCAGTCTGTCCCAGCAGGGACTACGTGGAGACACTGATACGGTGTGGGGCGCGCCGCCGCCGCAGGACACGCAAGGCTGGGCTGCTGCGCCGGTGCTGGGGGGAGCTGTGGATGCAGAGGGGGCTCAGCAGCAGCCACAGGTAGAGCAGGACACAGGCCCAGCACGAAGCCACCTTCACCCAGAACGTCGACCAGCTGCCGTGCGTGAAGGTGGTCTCCAGCACCGCGTTCTCATAGCTGGTGGGAGAGGGCAGGTGTCGGCACCCGAGGGACACCAACAGGGGTGACCCCGGGGATCGGGCAGGGGCTGTTGGACGGAGCAGTGCAGGTCTGCAGGCACAGAGCCCTACGCCTGCCCGGCACGTGACTGGACTGCTGACAATGGCCCGACGTGGAGCAGCCTGTGACAAGCACCAGGCTACGGCCACACCGAGAGCGGGCCAGAGCTGGTGCTGACAGTGCTGGTGGGCAGCCTGGGCAGGGTGGCTGAACCAGAGCTGGAAAAGGAGCAAGGATAAGGCCAGCACCCTGGGCCCTACCTGAACCAGTTGGTGAGGGTCATCATGACGTAGAGCGAGGCAAGGAAGAAGACAAAGTGGAAGGCTGAGTAGCTGTAGACCACCCGGTCTCGCTCGTCCTGGACAAGGCACTGTCCCCCGGCAGGCTCCTCTGGCTCACACGTCTGCTCCGCACCTGGGAGAGTGCAAGATGACAGCAGCTCCTGCACCCTGTCCTCCAGCACCCCTGGGGTCTGATGCTGGTGCCCACGTTTGTGTGTTCCTGCAGCCTCTCCCCGACCTGCTGGTACTCACCTCTCAGCTCCTCCTCCATCTTCTCTGGGCAGCAGAAGCAACAGGAAGGTTTCTGTAGAGAGCCGGAGAAGTGAGCTGGTGGTGGTGTGGGGTGAAGGCAGGGACCTGCGGCCACCCCTCCCTGCTGCTGGGTCAGCCCAGCCCCACAGCCGCTGCCCCACTTGGGCAGCCCCGCAGCATCTGGACTGAGCTGGCCCTGCTGGTGCCACGGCTGCCCGGCTGCAGGGAGCTGGCGCAGACGGGGTAAGCACAGGAGAGTCCCCAGCTGAGCTGGGCAAACCTGCCTCTGCCCCGGGGCTGGAACTGGGGCTCAGGAGGGCTCTGGGCGCTGCGGCTGGGTGCCTGTGGCAGGAGGATGTGGGGCACAGATGGGGGTGGGCAGCGTCCGTACTCACTTTAAACTCAAAGCTGTAAACCTTGACCATCCAGAGGGGCCCGAAAATCTCGGCAAGATAGGAGGCTTCATTACTGTGCACGGGAGAGAGGCAGAAGGCGTAACACACGGGAATGTGCCAGCCCCAGCCCACCCCGCGGATCCATCACCTGGGATCCTCACAGCAGCAGCAGGCTTGCTGTGCCCAGCATGGGGAGGTTACACTGCCCCCGGGTACAGCCCAGCGCCTCCGGCCATGCCACGGGCTGGGGACAGGGTCCCCGCACGGTGCTGAGCTGGCTGTGCCCAACGAGGGGCAGTTCTGGGCGCGCTGTGACAGGCGGGTTCCCTTGCACCCCGTGCCCCGGGCACACGCACCATGCGAAGAGCACGCAGGCGTACATGATGGCAGCCCCCAGGACAGCAACGGTCGTGTCCTCTGTCTGCATCTCATCCTGCCGGGTGCCGGGGAAGCAGACGGTGAGGTTCTGCCCCTTGTAGAGCACTGTGGGGAGGTGGAGGTGAGAGGGGGGCTGTGTCCCAAGGGCCGGCTGTCCACAGGAGGTGGCACCACTCACCTCTCTCCGGAGGGCGGCTGGACAGCGCAGAGAAGGTGAGGTACATCACGTAGCAGCTGATGATGGAGGACTGCAGCAGCCCTGACCGCGGCTGCTCTGCAAGGAGAGGGGGCAGAGGCTTCGTGTGGGCTCCAGGCGGTCCCTTCCCGTGGGGCTCCTGCCCAGAGCCCTGTGCCAAGGCACTGAGCGGGGCCAGCAGGAGCTGGGGCCTCCCCAGGTGCCCACTGCTTTTGTGCTGAGCTGGGGGCTCGCAGCTGCCCTCCCAGCGCTGGGATGCCGCTAGCCCTGCCCCTCGGCAGGCAGTGCCGCGCTGTGCCGTGCGGCGCTGTGCAGTACTCACTGAGCCGCACGCAGGGCGTGATGGAAATGAAGGACACGATGCCGCAGAGGCTGCCGTTGACGGTGAGCAGCGCCTTGTTGAGCTGGCAGGCAGCCGGGTGGGTGTAGTACTTGTAGAGGAAGGAGAAGGCGGCGGAGGCGAGGGTGTAGAAGGCGGCCGTGGCCAGCAGCACGGCCAGGTACCAGCGCTTGTCCTGCGCAGCGCCTGTCAGCCTGCCGGGACAGCGGTGAGAGCCGGGGGCACCTGGGCACCCAGGCGGCCGCAGCGCCACTCACCAGTTCTTGTTCCAGGTGTGCGCGAAGGCGGTGATCAGCACCAGCTGGATGAGGATGAAGGCAAAGCCCCCGCAGACGCCCGTGTAGTGCCAGGCTGCAGGGGGAGAGGGCGGCGGTGGGGCTGGCACGAGGCGGGGGCACTGGGGGCTACGGGCGGGGGCTGGCTGGGCGGGGGACGCACCTCGGATGAAGCTGTCCTCGGGGATGAAGAAGCTGGCGGCGCAGAGCCCCACCAGCACCAGCAGCTTCAGGAACCAGAACCTGCGGGGCAGCGAGATGCAGGACGGGGGCGCCCGGCAGCCCCCAGCCCCCAGCCCCTGTCCCGGCCCGTACCCGTTGTGGAGCTGCGCGCGGCAGTCCGTGCTGGAGCGCACGTTGAGGAGCAGGGCGGCCTGCAGCAGGTGGAAGCAGGCGGTGCCGAAGCAGACCCGGTACACAGCCGAGGAGCCCACGAGCCGCTCGCAGTCTGTGCCGCCAGGCAGGTGCTGGCACAGCACGGCCGAGAAGGGCACCTGCGGGCACAGCGGGGGGCTGGGGCCGGCGGGGGGCCCTTGGCACCCCCCGCACAGTGGGAGCCCCGATGCCCCCAGCACTCCCAGCGCCCTCCCCATCCCCATTAGCCCCGGCACCCCAGGGATCGCTGGCACCCCCGCGCTCCGGGCAGTGGCTGCATCTCCCGTGCCCCTGGCTCCCCGTTCTCCTTGGCACTGCCAGCACCCCCGGTGCTCCCAGCCCCCCCAGCACCCCCAGCACCCCTGCACCCCGGGTCTCCCAGCTCCGCCAGTCACCTTCTCCCTCACGGCCTGCGCCACGGTGCGGGACAGCATGAGGCAGCACACGGTGGAGGCCAGGACGTGCAGGAGGGTGTAGAGGACGCGGGTGCCCGTGGACACGCGGAGCCGGCCGCAGGGGCCGCAGCTGCAGCCGCAGCACAGCTGGGGGGGCAGCGCAGTCAGCGGGGACCCGCAGCCCCCCGCCCGGCCCCCCGCGCACCCCGGGGTCCCACCTGGCCCAGCAGCGAGTGCAGGAGGCGGCCGCGCGCCCTCGTGCCCGCCATGGCCCAGCTCAGCCCCGCTGCCCCGGCGGGATTAGGGGGATTGTCGGCTCGGCCCGCCCCGCCATCTGCTCCTGGAGCGGGCCGGGGGGGGATTAGCGGCTGAGCCCCCGCACCCCTCACGCACCCCTCACCGCGGGTCGCTCACGGGCACTGCGAGGCCCTGAGGGGATGGGGTGTGGGGACTGTGGGGGCTGTGTGAGGGGGCTCTTTGTGTGGGGGGCTGTGGGGGGGGACTTTGGGGGGGGGCTGTGTGTGAGGGGGGCTGTGTCTGGGGGGGTGTTTGGGGGCTGTGTTTGGGGGGGCTGTGTGTGGGGCTGTGCTGAGGGGGTGCTTGGGGGGGCTGTGTCTGGGCGCTGTGTGTGGGGGCTCGGTGCCCCCGGGGCCGTGCCGGTGCCGTGGCAGTGCCGGGGGGGGGGGGGCACCGGCTGCGGGGAGCAGCGCGCGGCCCCCGCGGCCCCCCCGGGCCCGGTGCGGGCGGAGTGCCCCGGCCCGGCCCCGCCGGCCTCCCGCCGCCGGGGGGCGCTGTCCCGCCGCGGGGCCCCGGGGGCGCCGCTCCCGCCCGCCTCGCCGGTCCCGCCGCCGTGCCGGGGCCGGAAGCGGGCGGGCGGCGCGATGGCGGCGGAGGGGGACGTGGAGCTGGAGCTGGAGACCGAGCCCAACGGCTCCGGCGGCGGCGGCAGCGACGGGGCGGGCGGCAGGGCGGCCGAGAAGCCGCGCAAGCACGACAGCGGGGCCGCCGACCTGGAGAGGGTGACGGACTACGCGGAGGAGAAGGAGATCCAGAGCTCCAACCTCGAGACGGTGCGGCCGGGACGGGGGCGGCGGGGGGGCCGGGGGGGCCGGGGGGGCGGGGTCCCTGCACCGGGAGGGTCCCGGGGCCGGGAGGGTGCCGGTGCCGCGCCCCGCCGTGACCGCGCTCACCCCGCCCCGCCAGGCCATGTCGGTGATCGGAGACCGGCGGTCCCGGGAGCAGAAGGCGAAGCAGGAGAGGTAACGGAGCGGCCCCGGGCCCGGCAGCGCCCGGGGACACGGAGCCGTCCCGCCGCGGAGCGTGCCCGGCCGAAGGGGGAGGCCCCCCCTCAGCGGCGCTGCCTCGTTGCAGGGAGAAGGAGCTGGCAAAGGTGACCATCAAGAAGGAGGACCTGGAGCTGATCGTAAGTGGGGGCGGGGGCAGCGTGGCTGCAGGCCCGGGGCTGGCACCGCCCCAGCGGGGGTCCCGGCAGGGCGGGGGGCGCTCGCTGGGGTGCCCCAGGCTGGCGGAGCCCTGCCCAGGCCGGGCCCGTGGCCGTTGGGTGCCCGCTGCAGCGGGCGGTGCTGTTCCTGCAGATGACCGAGATGGAGATTTCGCGGGCGGCTGCAGAGCGCAGCCTCCGGGAGCACATGGGCAACGTGGTGGAGGCGCTGATCACCCTCACCAACTGAGCGTGGGCCCCGCGGCTGCGCTGGCGCTGCCGTCCCCTGCTCCGGGAGCGGCCCCGGCCCGACACAGCCCTGGCTGGAGAGGACGTGTGTTAACTTATTGAATAAAGGCACCAGCGGGAGCAGGCCCTCCCTGTGGCTCGTGCAGCGCCGAGTGCTTCCCCTGGGGGCAGGTTCCAGAGGGTGCCTGGCCCCAGCGAGCGCGTGGGGAGGGTGCGTGGGGATGGCACAGGGGGTCAGGCTGGGGCTGCCCCCTACCCTGTGACCAGAGAGCAGCCGCTGGGCCCTGCTGCAGAGGAGCTGGCCTGCCCTGGGGTTGGCAGGAGCCCTTCCTCTGGGGACAGGAGGGTCTGGGCTGCTCCTGAGCAGGGAGCACACACACCAGGCTGCACGGGGCTCCAGCAGGGCACCGCACCAGTGCCGCTTCCTCATTTGTGAACCCAGCCACAGCTGGAGGCCAGAGGTGCAGGCGGCTGTACCGACCTGTAAACGAGCCAGGCCGTAAGCAGAGAGGGCAGAGGCCAGCCTGGGACAGCCCCTGCCTTGGCCCCTGGGCACCTGCCCCACCCCGAGAGCAGGAAGCCCAGATGAGCGGTGACAGCGTCACCTGCATCCTGCGTGTTAGCACAGGGCTCTCCCCCTTCCTGGGGAGGGGAGCGGGAGCTGGGGGAACGCTGCTGCACTGCGGCTGCGTTGCTGCCCTGGCAGGGCAGGGGGGGCACCTACGTCTGTGCCTGGAGCAAGGCACAGGGCAGCCGAGCTCCTCCATGGACACCGCTACCACAGTTCTTAAGAAAACAACTGCTTTAATCAAAACAATCCCCTCCCGCTGCCCAGGTACAAAAGCCAAGCCCCGCAGAAACAGGGTTAGGAAACGTTGTTACAGCTGTTCCAAGAAGAGGGCCCGCTGTGGTGACGGGCCAGGTACAGGGCACAGGGACACACCAGGGAGCAGAGAGAAGTCCGCGAGTTCCTCCGAACGCGGGGCAGGGGGCACCGTGCTCCCGCACAGCCAGGCCCGGCTCTGTCAGGGCGGGCGGGCGGCAGCCTCCCCGCGGGGCGGTGTGGAGGAGGCCGTGTCTGCGGGCACGGTGCCGCCGTGCTGCCGGGGAGGGTGCGGGGCAGGGGCACGGCAACGGCGTGTCACGGCAGAGTCCTGGCAGTTCCCTCCCCTCTGTTCCTGCTCAGGCTCTCAGGCAGCCGGCCCGGCAGTGCCTTCCCGGGACACCTCTCGCGCCCGCCTTAGGTCGTTTTCCGCTTCTTGGCCGAGGGCCGCTCAAAGACATCCCGCACGCCCGCTGCCTTCTGCTTGAAGAACTTGGTGTTCTGCGCGCTCTCCTGGCCCCAGGCAGAGTCGAACGAGGTGGTGTCCTGGTCTACCAAGTGCGTGTACTTCGTCCGTCCCGAGCGCCCGAAGTTCTTGACCTGGGGGCGGGAGGGAGAGCTGCTGAGCAGCCACTGGGGGAGCCGCGGGGACCCGGCCCTGACACACGGCGCCTCCTCCCCTGCCGGCCGCCCCGCGCACCCACCTGCATGACTTTGGGCAGGATGGTCTTGTTGAAGTGGTCCTCCAGGGTCGGGGCACTGAAGTCCCGCTTGTACACCTCCTCGTCTTCATCCTGTGGAGGAAGGGCACAGCTGCTTGCGCTGCCAGTCTCCGGCAAGTGCCAGCAGCAGAGAAGAGCCCCCAGAAGCCGGTACCGCCGCAGCGCTGCTGTGCTGCCCAACCTCGGGGCTCGTGCAGAGCTGCCAGGAGGCAGCAGGAGCAAGGCCGTGCTGCTGCTCACCCCGTCCGGGCTCTGGCCGCAGCACTCACCATGAAGAAGGCGCCGCGGTGGTAGTACTTCTGCAGGAACTTGTATTTGCCCTTCACGGCCTTGTTGGTGATGACCTTGCCGTTGGCACGCAGCTCGGCGCGGCGCTCCTCCTCCGTCAGGTTCCGCATCCGCTCAATCTCTGCCTTCTCCTTCTCCATGCTGCACAGGAGGAAAACCCTGAGCCCCACGCCCCCAGCACCCCGCAGACAGGAGAGCTGCTGCCACGGGGGCCTGCTGCAGGCTTACAGCTGCTGGCTCCCAGAGCGAGAGCAGCAGAGTAAGGGCACCCCGAGGGATTTTGGACACCTTGTCTAGGCCAGAGCACGCTGCCCAAAGGGAGTCATAAGGAGAGGCCCCAGCCGTCCGCTCCCTGCGGGGCCCAGGGCTCCCTGCTGCCTGAGCACACAATACTCACGCTTCTCGCTCCTCGCGGTCCCGCTTGATGCGCTTCAGCTCACGTACTTTCCAGGCCTCATACTCCTCCTCGTCATTCTCATCATCAGTGTCCAGGGCATCCAGTGCTGCCAGTGAGCGTTTGTTCTCCTCCAGCTCCTTCTTCGCTTCCTCTTCCACGATCTGGAGGCAGGACCGAGCTCAGCCCGTTGCAGACCCCAGCCGTTGCCCCGCACAGAGCCCCGCCAGCCCCGTGGTACCTTGAGCGTGTATTTGCGCCTCTCCTCTGCCATCCTCTTTGCTTCCTGCTCCAGCTCCTTCTGCTTCAAGGCTTCTGCTTCTCGCTCCTGAACTGTGATTCGGTCCTTCCTGTAGGCATGGACCACAGAACCCTTCAGCCTTTTGGTGAGCTGCTTCCCTTCTGGTGCTGCCCAGCCCAGGGCCTGCTCCCCCTGTGGCTGTGGGCACGCACAGGTGGCAGAAGGTCCTGCCCGTGGCTGTGCCGCACGGCAGAGCTTGGTGCTCGCTTCCCACTGCCCTGCACTGCCCAAAGCCCTGTCAGGAAGCTGCAGCTCTCTGCCCTCCCCTCCCGCAGGAGCAGGATCTGTGCGTGGTGCCCAGCTGCCCGTTCCCATGTCCCCAGCCAGTGCCGCTCTGCCACCTACTTGCGGATGAAGACGGGTTTGAGCCGCGGCTCCATTTCATCCTCGCTGTCCGTGTACTCCTCATACTCGGACTCTGACTCGGACTCCTCTCCAGATCTGCCCTCGTCTTCCAGCTCCATCACCTCCAGCTCCTCAGTTTTCCTCTCCTGCGCTCGCTGGCGCATCATCCCGCGCCGACGCTCGATCTCCTACCGGAGACGCATGGAGCGCAGTCAGCCCCGCTCCTGCTTCCTTCTCCCTTCCCCACACAGAGTGCAGTGCCCCAAACTCGCTGGCTGTGAGATCGCCCACCCCGCTGGGTGGGGCGGCCTCCCCCATTGCCCCGTAACCCACACGCCAGCCTCACACTGCCACCAGCTGTGGCTGAGGTGCCGGCCCTTGCTTAGTGCCCCCAGACAGCTCCCAGCCGTATGACATCCACTTCCAGCTGTGGCACTCAGGGGCTTCTCTGGGCTACCCCTGGTTCAGCAACGTGATCGTACCTCATCGTCGATCTCCTCCTCCTCCTCCTCGCTGGTGTCCTCCCGCTCCAGGCGCCACGCTTCGCCCTCCACCTCAGAATCGCTTTCTCCAACCACTTCAGGCTCCACGATCTTACGGTGCCGTGCCAGCCTACGGTGGAGCCCAGTTACATTCAGTACTCTGAGTGCACAGGGACAGCAGAAGAACTGCTCCTGGGGGGAGCCTGCCCGTAACTGGGACTGACAGCTGAAGGCACTCCATGGCAGAACCCAAACAGCACTCAGTCCCTCCCTGCCCTGGGCACGTTTTCACAGAACCCCATCTTTCCATCTGCACTGAGCTTTAGCGCATTATGGGAACTTTCAGGGGCTGCCTGCACCACCCAGAGCACACCCGAATGCGGGGCTGAGCCCTAGCACCGTCCCCACAGGCTCTCGGGGCAGCTCACGGCGCAGCGCAACGCAGCAGGAGGGGCAATAGCCAGGAGTGGCTCCAGCACAGCCTCTGGGCTGTCCTGCCGCCCGCCTGCAGCATGGCCCTGCCCGGCCCCCCGCCCCGCGCCCCCCCAGCTCACCGCTCCTCCACGTCCTCCGTGACGCGGTTCTGCAGCCGCCGCAGCCGCGGGTCGTTGGCCACCTCCTCCTCCTGCTCCTCGGGCTCGGCCTCCTGCTCCTTCGCCTTCTTGATGAACTGGAACTCCTCGTCCTCCTCCTCCGAGGACTCCATGGGCGCGTAGTCGGGCCGCTTGCCGGACACGTAGCGCTTCACCTTCACCTTCTCCATGGACAGCTCCCCTGCGGGGCGGCCGTCACCGCGCTGCCGCCGCCGCCGCCGGGCCCCCCGCCGGGCCACCCGCCGCCCCCCGCCCCTCGCCGCCCGCCGCCCCCCGCTCACCCTTCTCGTTGCGGACGGGCACGGCGCCTGCCGTGGACTGGATGGGCGGCTGCTTCATCAGGGCGCTGGGCACCGCCATGGCGGCGGCGGGACCGGGACCGGGACCGGGACGGGAGCGGGACGGGCCGGGACGGGCGGCGGGCGATGGCAGCTGCCGGCGGCGCACCGGAAGCACGGCCCCACTTCCGGCGGCGCACCGGACGCGGAAGTCTCAGCGCTCTGCTGCGGGTGGCCGGAAGTGACGCTCCGCGCCGCCAGGGTCACTTCCGGCGCGCCGCCGGGGCTGCGGGCGGGCGGGGGCGGGGCCGGGAGTGGGGCGTCCCCCGGGGCTTCCCCCGCTGCGGGCCCCCGGGCGCCTCCCCCGCCGGCTGCGGGCACAGCGGGACCGTCCCGAGGGGCCGCCCCCTGCCCCCCGCCCCCCCGCGGTGCCGGTGCGGAGGCGTCGGGAGGCGCCGCGGGGGCGGCCCCTTCGTGGCAGCCGGGGGGGCTTCGTGTGAGCTCCCGGCACCGGCCCCGGCCCCGGCCCCTGCCCTGCCCCAGCCCGCACCGGGCGGGGATTTCTGCGAGGGCTGCGCCCGGCCGCAGCAGGCACGGCTTTGCCCAACTTCAAGTAAAGCCGCGCCGCAAACACCGCGGCAGCTGCAGCTCCGCGCCGCCTTCTGGAAAGAGAGGAAGAGGTTTGAAGAGGTTTCACCTCCCGGAAAGTCAGCGCGGGGCTGTCTGCGGCACATCCTGCGGCGGGGCTCTGGGAAGCAGCAGGACGCGCCGTGCTTTAACCACAAGTGCCGGTGCCTGCTGGGCCCCCACAGACACCCCAGGGGGTTGTTGTGAGCGGTGGGCTGGCCGCTGTCTCTGGTCCCGCAGGACCACAGCACGGCTGAAGCCGGAGGCACCTCTGGGTCCCTCTGGTCCGACTCCTGCTCCAGCAGGGCCACCCCGAGCAGGGTGCGCGGCACCACGTGCAGGCAGCTTTAGAAGATCTCAGAGAAGGAGACCGCAGCACCTCTCGGGGCAGTCTGTGTCAGTGCTCCACCACCCACAAGGCAAAAAAAAAAAAAAAAGTTCTTCCTGGTGTTCAGACATTTCTGTGTTCCAGTTGTGCCCCTTGTCTCTTCCTGGCACTGGCTGCCACTAGAAGAGCCCAGCTCTGTCCTCTGCACCCTGCGATCCCCCTGAGCTTTTCCACCTCCACGCTGAGCAGCCCCAGCTCCAGCAGGAGCAGAGCCGATTCCCAGCAGCTGCCCTGCCCCGCTCTGGGCCCCGCTCCTCGGGGGCAGAGTCCCCACGGCAGCCGCAGGGGTGTGAGGCTGGGGCTGGGCAGGCTCTGTCCCGGGAGATCCCTCGCCCCAGGCGGGTCAGCAGCCCCCGCTGGGTGACTCCGATCCTGCGGGTGCTGCAGAGGGAGCGCGGCTGCTGACCCACCAGAGGTTCCCAGCCCTGGGGCTGTGCAGTGCCAGCCCCTCCCGCCGTCTGTGCCGAGCATTGAGCACTGCCGGCTCCGTCCTTGCTGTGGCCCGGCGCACGGGCGCTGCCTGCAGTCTGTCCGTGTGGGCCTCTCCTACAAACCTGCTCCTGCTGAGCGGGGGGAGCTGTTGGCTCTCCCCAGGGCCCCGACGCTTCTGCTGCGTGTGCAGGCGCTGGAGGAGCTGCGGTGCCCGGCCTGTGCCAGGCTGTGGTGTCCCCCTGCCCTGCAGCTCGCGCTGGGCCCTGGCGCCCCGGCATGGGAAGCTTTGTGCTGCTGCAGCAGCCCGTGCCCGGGGAGGGCAGGAACTTTCTGGCGTTCCTGCCCCTTTTGTCTGGATGACAACTGCAGCTCCAGGCCAGCTCCCTGCTCCACATTTGATGATCAGATGAGATAGTACTCGCAGGGTTATCGCAGTGTGTTCCCGCCTAATGAGTCCTGTGTCACCATGGCAAGGAGCGAGCTCCAGCACATGGCTCAGTGGGTGAAACAATTAGGAGCAGCAGTTAAAGGAAGGCTTGGGAACTGCACACAGAGCACAAAACGTCCTGATCAGGTGAAGCTAAGCTCGAGGCCTCGGCAAACAGGGAAATGTGTTCCCTGGCTGCTGTGCTGTGACCGCAGGGGGTTGGAGCCGTGGCAAGCAGCAGCCCTAATCCTGTGACGTGCTGCTCTCCCCGTGTCCCCAGGGAGCCGCAGCCACCTGAAGGAGCCAGATGCAGCCGGTGCAGGAGCCACAGTGGGCTGGGGCTGACCCTGCAGGTGCAGGCTGTGGGGTCTCCCCGGCGGGGCCCTGTGGTGCTGTCCTGGGCCCGGACGGTGAGCCCGTGCTGTGCCAGCTGCACCGGGGTGCTGCAGCTCCACGGCTGTCCCCGTCACCCCTCCAGGGACAGGGGACGCGGGCTGGCAGCAGAGCTGAGCAAGCCCTCCTGGCCCTCTGCAGTGCTCAGGGTGAGGGCAGCCCCGCTGCAGGCTGCGTGTGGGCTCTCTGCACGGGTGTTCCTGTGGGCCCCGCAGCGTGCTGAGTGTGCTGAGGACGGGTGAGAGCATCTCCCTGCCTGGACAGTTGGGCAGGAGGTGGTGGCTGCGACTCACAGCCCAGAGCAGGGGCAGCAGCACGGCGGGCTGCAGTTGTGCTGCCTTGGCAGCCTCGCTGCCGTTGATGATAAGGGCAGAAGGCAGATAAAGTCGCAGAGCCGCGCTGTGCCGCCGCTGTTTGCAGGCTGCACCGCGGGCCAAGGTCAAGGGTGTCTGGGCTGGATCCCCAGCCCCCCCGTGAGCACAGCCAGACGTTGTGTCTGCAAGCGTGGCTGCAAGCAGAGCCTCCCGAGCCCTGCAGCGCGCAGCCCCCGCGGCTGTCCCAGCTGCAGCACCGGGGCCCGGAGCCTGCCTGGCGCGGGGCTGCCGTGCAGCGAGTACACACTGCCTGATCGGCTGGGAGCCCCTCGGTGTCCGCCTGCCCTCGCTGCCCTCTGTTTGGTTTTCTCAGCTGTGTGAGGGTCCCAGCCCCACCTCCCCAGCTTCTCCGCTCCACTGCCTGTTTTCTCCCAGCACAGTGGTGGTCCTGCTGCGCCCCGAGCCCACCTTCAGGCTGGAGGTGCCTGCGGACGGGGGGGGGGTGCTGCCCCACCACCGCGCTGCTCACCACAAAGCACTGGCCCATGGGCAGTGTCACCGGTGGAGCTTGTGCAATCCCCGCAACAGAATGCCAAAAATTGACCTGTTTTTTCTGTAAAAGTAGGTTTCTGCTGATTGCAGTGTGTGGCTCAGAAGGGCAAGCCATGGGACATTGTGTGGCACAGGACGTTGTGAGGCAGAGGATATTGTGTGGCACGGGGCTCGTGGGCAGCTGCTGGGTGCCGTGCACTGGGAGTCACACACCGAGCTCCTGGCAACTCCTGGAGCGCGCTGATGCTACCAAGTAAAGGCCACCAAACTCAGTGCGAAGTCTGAGAGGAGGGTTTGTGGTCCTCGCAGACCCTGCCACGGCACCTACTGCACCCCTCCACTGTCCCCGGCAGGCAGCAGCTGAGGAGGGAGCACTGAGCGGCTCCCCAGCTTTCAGGGGGTCGGCAGCCGCTCCGATCCCGAGGGGCTGCTGGCAGCAGGTCCCACTCTGCTGCTCCCGCGTGAGCGGCGTTGTCTTTGGCAGGAGGAGCGATCGGCTGCGCCTGTCCAAAGCTAACAGTTTGTGCAAGAGAGAGGTGCTTCCTGCTCTCCTGCCCCAGAGCACCGAGATAAGGTGACAAGGGGTCCTTTGTCAGCTCCTGTCCCCACAGCCGTGGGTGCCACAGGGCCAGGCGGAGCAGCTCCGTGCCCGGCCTGGGGACAGCCGGGGCTGCTGGAGGAGGCACCTGAGGTAAGGCCCGGGCAGGGGCAGGGGCAGATGCGGGACGTGCCGGACACACATATCTGGGCTGCACACAAAGGGCCAGGGGCAGCAGGAGGCTGAGCTGTGTGTTGGGGCCGGGAGTGAGCCCTGCAGGGCACGAGGGCTCTGGGCTGCCCCTGCCCCACGGCTCGTTCGGCCGGCCGGGCCCCTCGGGGGCAGTCGTGGTGGGCACTGGGCAGCCTGCAGCCCCTGCTCCTGGTACCGGGCCGTGACCGGGCACTGCCCTGCAAAATTAACCTACTTTAGCAAAGAAAAGTGCCCTGTGCCAGGTTTTCTGGGCTGTTCTCGGCATCTCAGTTACCAAGGTGACTGTTTCCTGTGCGATTGCTAACGCTTCATATCTCGATCATGATATCTGGGTGACTTCCTTTCCGTGAGATGTGCGTCCCGCTCCCACCCTGCGCTTCGCCAAGCGCCTTCTGAGGCTCAGGACTCAGGTCAGTTGGGGCTCTGACGCCTTTTTTCTCGCGCTGCCTTTCGCATCGCTCCTGGGCACGCAGACCCCGTGTGGGCAGCGCAGCGGGTCGGTGCCGGGGCAGCAGCACGGCGGGGCCGCCCGCCGGTCGCTTCTCGCCTTTCCCCCCGGCTCCCGGATTGTTCGAGGGCTGTGCCCGGTGCCCTGCAGCCCGAACGCTGCCGCGGCCCCGTGGCTGCCCCCGGTCGGTTTCTCCGTGGGGCCGCTCGGCGCCTGCCCGGGGCCGCACCGGGGCGCTCCCAGCCGGGCCCGAGGCCGCCCCCGGACCCCCCCCCCCCGCTCCCCGGGCCGGGCCGAGCCGCTCGGGGCCCGGCGGCTCCCGCACACCGGGGCCGCGGAGCAGCCGCCTGCCGGGCGCCCTCCGCGGCGGGGCCGTGCCCCGGGAGCCCCCGGGCGGCGGCAGCGGCGGCGGGGCCGGGCAGGGGCTGCGGCCGCGGCGGCGCCCCGGGACCCGTCGGCGGCGCCGGTGCGGGCGGGGCGGGCGGCGGTGACGGCATCCGGCGGCGCCCGGCGGAGCGGCGGCCGAGCCGGGCCGGGCCGGGCCGAGCCGAGCGGGGCCGCGCGGGGCCGGGCGGGGCGGGGCGGCGCTGACAGCTGTAAACAAGCGGCCCCGCGGCCGCCCCGCCGCCCCTGCCTGGGCCGGGCCCGGCTCCGGGGCGGGCGCTCGGGGCTGCCCCGCGCCGTGACGCTGCGCCGCCGCCAGAAGGGCCGGGCCGGCGGGACGGGAGCGGGCGGCGCCGCCGCGGTGAGGGCGAGGGCCGGGACCGGGACCGGGACCGGGACCGGGAACGGGAACGGGGCCGGGGCCGGGCTTTGACAGCTGGGGCGGGACGCGCGGGGCCGCCCGGCCGGGAGCGGGGAGTGGGGAGCTGCCGGTGCCGCTGCCGGTGCCGCCCGGTGCCCCCCGGCGGCCGCTCCCCGCCGCCCGCGGCCGAGGCGCCGCAGCCGGGGCTGTGCTGTGCTGGGGCCGGGCCGCGGGGAGCCGTGCAGCCGCCCCGGGCTCGCCGTGCCGCGGCCTGCGGTAGCCGGGCTCCGGCAGCCCCGGCACGGGGCCGGGCGCGATCGCTCCGGGGCTGCGGGCTCCGGGGGCGGAGCGCGGCCCCCGTCCGCTCCCCGCTCCTGCCCGCGGGCACCGCGCAGCGCCGGGCCGGCAGCCCCCCGCCGGCGGGCACGGGCACGGGCACGGGCAGGGCGCTGCGGCCGCCGGGCTTCGTCCGCACGTGGAGCGGCCCCGCCGGGAGCGCGGGGGGACCGCGGGGCCCGGGGACCCTCGGGAGGGGCCGGCGCGGAGCCGTGCCGTGGTACGAGGCGTCCCCTCGTGCTGGGCAGCGTGTCATCGCCGCCCGTCACTTCCCGTCCCCGGGGCTCAGGGAGCCTTCCCCGCTGGAAGCCGTGCTTCGGGCCGCAGCACGGCCCGAGACTGGGGCTCCTCGGCAGCCTCCAGCGGGTGCTCGCCACTCTGGGTGCCGTGGCAGGGCCACCTCTGGCCTGTCCCCACCAGGTATCTCCTGGCTGCGCTGTGCTTGCCGGAGGTGACGGCGGACCCCTCTCCCGGTGCTTGTGCCCGTTTCCTCTCTGTTTTGGGGATGAGTCAGAGCGGTGTCAGCACCCTGTGCTCCTCGGGAAGGGCAGTGCAGTGACAGGCAGGGCGCTGCTGCCAGGCGCGGCTGGGGCCATGGCTGGCAGTTGAGGTGCTGGGGTTGGGGCTCTGCAGACCAGGGAGCAAAGGCTCTTGCTGGCTTTGCTCCTTCTCGTTTACCCCTGCTGCAGCTGGTGAGGTTCTGTCCTGGTGCCCCACATGTCCCAGTAGCCCCAGAAGCACCCCGCTGTGCCCAGAGCTCCCCATGTTCAGCCTGTCCGGGCCTGGCCCCTGCTCACAGCCCACAGCTCAGCCCCAGGCACGGCAGGGTGCAGCTCGCTGCCAGCGCTTCCCTCTGGGGGCAGGAGCCGCAGCCCGGGGCATCTCCTCGTGCCCCCCATGGCACCGGGCAGGCAGCGCTCCCCTCCCGGTTGCTCAGAGCTCCGTGCCCAGACCGACTCCTCTGGGCTGGGGAAGGGGCTCCTGTCTGCAGCAGCCCCAGCAGCGGGAGGCACGGCCTCCATTTCCTCGCCTCCCTCTGCACCCGGCTCCCCTCCCGGTCTGCCTCCCGTGTTTGCAAGCACAAAGCATAAGTACACATTGGGCAATAGGCGAGGTAAACAGCAGCTCCACGCTGGGGCCAGCCGCTGCGGAGCCCCGCGGGCAGCCCTGGGGCCAGCAGGGCGCTGCGTCGCCTCCAGCCAGCGGAGCTCCCAGCGTGGCCCGTGGGCGAGGAAAGCGTCCCGGCCGGCCCTGACTGCTCTCCGTTTCCCTGCAGGTTGTGCTGCTGTCCTGGCCGCTCCACGCCCGCAGCTCCGTCCCCATGGTGTGTCGGGCTGAGCGGGGGCTGGCGGGGCAGAGCGGGGCCGTGGGGATCTGACACAGGCGGACGCTGGACCTGCCGCTGCCTGGACCCTTGTGCTGCTGTTAGAGGAACCCCGATACTCTGATGGATCTGAGGCCCTGCTCGCTGCTCCTGCTCTGGACTCTGCTGGTTGCCTTTGTTCTCCTGGCCCAAGAGGTGTTGGCCCAGCGTATTTACACCAACACCTGGGCCGTTCTCGTCCCTGCGGGGCCCCAGGAGGCTGACAGGCTGGCCAGGAAGCATGGATTCCTCAACCTGGGCCCGGTAAGTCCCTCACTTCCCTCTCCCACAGCAGCTGTGTCCCCGCTGGCTCTGCTCCTGCTGGGCAGGGGCTGGGCTCAGCCCCACTGCCGGCGGGTGGCTCTGCCTGGGAGGCCGGGCCCTGTGCTTGTGCTGGTTCACTGCAGCCGCCCGGCACCCACGGTGGTGGTGGCTGGATGGAGCCGCGGCTTCCCCGTCAGCAACACAGCCTGGTGGCATGGCACGGCACGGCACGGCATGCTCTGCCTGCTGGAGGTGGAAGGAGGAAAAGCCCATCTCGGGGCGAGGCAGCTGGGAGAGCTGCGCGTGGATGGAGGAGGGAAGGGCTCCTCATCTCCCAGATCCTGCCCATGCTCCCCATGGCGAGCGGTGCCTGAGCGTGGCGCAGCCTCCGGGCTCCGCTGAAGCAGAGGGATTCTGACAGCAGCCATGTGTCCTTGGCCCTAGAGCTGCCCTTCACAAGCCCTGTGTCAGCAGGCCCCCACCGCTCTCGGCTTTCTCTGCCATCAGCCAGTGCAGGGGTGGTGCTGTGCTCTGCAGTGCCGTGGGCAGGACGTGTGGCCCTGCCGTGTCCTGTCCCTGCTGGCTGGCCAGCACCTCTTGAGCTCAGGCCCAGCTCACTGCCCCAGGGGCCTGATGGGTCCGTGGAGCAGGGGGCTGGCTCCGGGACAGCCCCCACAGGCTAGCAAAGCTCTAGCAAGGCAGAGCCTTTGTGGTTCTGCCGGTGCCCTGCCGTGCAGTGAGGATGCTGGGGCTGCGAGGGGCTGCGGTGCTGTGAGTGCCCCCAGCATAGGGACCCCACTGTCCCGGAGCCCCGTGAGCCAGGCGGTGCGCCGGGCCATGCTGGTCTGGCAGGAAGGAAGCAAGGGGTGAAATCCCAGAGGAAGTTGCACAACTCATGGCTGCGGTGTCAGGACCTTGCTGGGAGCCAGCTGCTGGGAGCGTGGGGAGGGTGGCTGCTGCGGGAGCCAGCGGGTGCCTCATCCTGCTGCCCAAGAGCAGCCCTGGCACAGCTGTGGGGGCAGCAGGGCTCTGGGTCAGGGAGCCCCAAGTCCTCCAGGGTGTGTGCTGGAGGACAGGGGTGCCTCCTGCTCTGTAAGAGGAGATTTGGGCATGTCCTGCTGGGCCAGGTCTCTGCCAAGTCTGCTGGGAGTGGGGCACAGGGCTCAGCTGCCCTCCACCATGGCATTTTCTGCCGTGCTGCCCTTGTACTCACCCTGTATGCTGCCGTGGGGCCCCGGGACCTGGGCCGGGGCCGAGGAGGCACCAAGCTCTGCGGCCACATCTCTGCCTGCCTGGGGATGCCCCACGGTGTGCTGGAGAGCCTGGGGCTGTGTTGGGAGGCTCAGCACAAGGTCTGGCTGGGCAGCACCCCCCACCTGCCCCGCAGCCAGAGGCTGGCAGCTTTCCCTGGCCCTGCCAGCCGCTGAGCTCTGGCGGAGCGGGAGCACGACCCCTGTAGAGAGCCGTCAGCTCGGGCTGCAGCAGGGGGGGTGGGCCCGAGCACGTTTCTCCCGTCCTGGAGCCTGTCCCGGGGTCTGCGCTGAGGCACGAGGCCAGGCTGGCCTGGGGGGCCGGCTCCCCACCGGGGGTGTCCGAGCGGGGCCTGGGGAGCTGGTGGGGCTGGGACAGGATGCGGCAGGAGGAGGCGGGGAGGAGCGGGCGCTGCTGGCCCTGCCCCAGGGAGAGGCCCCCGGGGTCCAGATCTGGAAGGCTCCCGGCCTCCGCGTGGTGCCTGGGCGCTGTCCGCAGAGGCACGCCGGGCTGGCGTCCTCCCTGCCCACGGAGCCTGGCGGGCAGCGGCCGCAGCACTGGAGTCCCCTGGGCCTGCGGGGCCTGGCAGCTGGCTGGAGGTGCTGGGGCCTTGCTGTAACTCGTGGCCACTCGCCCAGCGAGAGGGGCACGGGAGGCGCAGGCTTGAGCAGGAGATGGGCAGTAACGGGGGGAGGCGCGGCTGCTGGGGCCGATGGGGTGAGCCGGCACCGTTCCCATGGGGTCGGCGCTGCCGCCCAGCTCGTGGGCGTCACGGGGACGCGTGGGGCTGGGGGCGGCTCTGCCCTTGCTGAGGACAGGGACTGCGGGAGATTAGGGTGTCAGCATGTGGGCTGGCCGGCTCCTGGCTGCTACCGCAGCATGTGTGCAGACCTAATCCAGCCCAGTGACCGGGCAGAGCCCAGATCTGCTGGCAGAACAATCGGGGCTCTGTTCGTGGCCCTGGAGGGGTGAGGGTGCTGGGGGAGCCAGCCTGGCGTGGAAGCTTTTCACCCCAGCACAGCCCCAGGTGCTACGAGCAGTTGGGCATCCCGGGCTGGACCAGGGGCACAGAGCCCCGCGGGGATGTGCCCCCCCGTGACCCCGGGGGCCCTGGGGGTGCAGAGCTGCCCTTGCAGGCAGGAGCAGCAGCCGGCTGCCGGTCGGTGCCAGGGAGCGAGGCCCCACGTCACGGGCACTGTGCCTTGGGGTGAGCTGTGGCTCCCCTGGATAGCTCCTGGGTAGCACAAGCTGTGCCCCTGCTGTCCTGTGCCACCAGCACGGGGCTGCCACGAGCTGAGCCCGTTCCCAGTCCTGCCCGTGGGCTGGTGCACAGGGGGAGGCGATCGCTCCTCTGGGCAGGGGTTTGTGCTGCCGGCACTCAGCCCCTGGGCAGGAGCAGGGGTGGCACTGGCCCTGCTGCGGGTTGGGGATGTGTTCCCTCACCCTGCAGAGCACCTGGGCAAAGTGAGGGACTTTGGGATTGCTGCCCCGGGGCTGCGGGTGCCTCGTGGCTGGCAGGGCTCCCCTCCTCCCCCCGCTTGGTGTGGGCTGGCTGCATGGTGGCCAGGACCGTGTCACATCTGCAGGGCTCTGATAAGTTTTTGGGCTTTCCTTAAAGGTAACCAAGTTGTTTTGCCTCAGTCTGAGGGTCTGGGGTGGGCAGAGGGGTGGATGTCCCCTCCCCGTGCTCCTGCAGCCCTCACCAGCCCGGGTGGGGGGGTCCTGCCCGCAGCTCCCAGGGGGCCGGGGGCACACGGCCCCTCTCCCACCCTGAGCAGGCGGCTGGGCTGGGAGGACTGGGCTGCTGCGGCCAGGCCAGCCTCCGGGACGTGCAGGAGGGGATGAGGAAATGGCAGGACTGGAGAGGGCTTCAGGGTTTAAAAATAACCCGCGGGGAGGCTGAGCGGCCTCCTGGGCCAGCTGGGGCTGTGCTGACGTCCTGTCCCTCCCCAGAGACACCCCCTCGTGCGTGGGGCTCTGCCCAGCTCCTTGGCCGGTGCTGCCTCCTCCCGGGGGGTGGTGGGCAGAAAGGCCCGTGTGATACCCACACTGGGCTCTGCTGGGGTCGGTCACATCCCAGGACTGACATGGGTCAGAAACCAGCGCCCTCCCTGCCAGGGCAGCAGCTCTGTGGCACCATGTGGGACTTACTGCCCCCGGGGCAGGGGTGCCACGGGCAGCCCTGGGGTGCAGGTTGCTAGGAGGGACAGAACCAGGGACGCTGTGCTCTCGCGTCCATCCTGCTCCTCTCTCTGCTCCAGATTTTCGGTGACTACTACCACTTTCGGCACCGCGGCGTGGTGAAGCGCTCCCTGTCTCCCCACCAGCCCTGGCACAGCCGCTTGGCGCGGGAGCCGCAGGTAGGTGCAGCGTGGCGGCCGGCGGTGGGGCAGGGCGGCGGCGATCACCGTGCCCTGGCTGCGGCCCAGGGGCCGGGCACGCTCACCTGGAACCCTGAGCCCTGCACAATGGGCGCGCGGCCCGGCGGCTGCCGGGCTCCTGCTGCTCAGCAGAGCTCGGTGCCCTGCCCTGCCTGCTCCGCTGGAGCGCGGCCGTGGCGGCGGGGCTGGCACAGCAGGCGGGGTGGCCGGGAGGAGCCGGGGCTGGCGGGCCCCTGGGATGCGGTGGCGGCGATGCGGGGAGGTGCCGGCGGCTCCCTGGAGGGCACGGGTGGGAGGAGGGCAGGCAGGAGCCGCGGGAGCCCCATGACCTCCTGCCCTAGGTGCACTGGCTGGAGCAGCAGGTGGCAAAGCGCAGGACCAAGCGAGACGTTTTCATGGAGCCCACCGACCCCAAGTTCCCCCAGCAGTGGTACCTGGTGAGTGCTGGGGGAGGCGGGGGGGTGGCACCCGAGGGAGGGCTGCCAGGCCACTGCCCCCAGCCAGGCTGGGGAGGAGGAGGAGGGGGAGGAAGGGCTGAGGCCGCTGCCCTACGTTGTGTCACTGGGGAAGGGGATGCACGTGCCCTGCTGCGGCTCTGGCAGTCGGGGCAGCTGCCCCTTGCCTGCCTCAGAAGCTGGGGTCTGTGCATGCACTGCCTGCCCCTGCACCGAGCCCGGGTGCTGGCACAGGGAGCTGTGGCTGTAGGATGCAGGCACCCTCTGGAACTCAGCCCCATTTCTGAGCACTGTCCTCAGCCAGCCCCACGCTCTGTGCAAAACTCCCGTGGGCACAGCAGAGAGCAGGGCAAAGGCTGCCTTTATAGATGGGTCTGGAGGGGTCCGCACACCCCGCTTGCAGCTCCAGCAGTTGGATTTAGCTGACAATGCCAGGGCTTCTTTTGGCAGTACAACACCAACCAGCGGGACCTGAATGTGCGTCAGGCCTGGGAGCAGGGCTACACGGGCAAGGGCATCGTGGTTTCCATCCTGGATGATGGCATCGAGAAGAACCACCCTGACTTGGAGGCCAACTACGTAAGTGTGGGGCAATCCCTGGGCGGTGCACAGGAGCCTGTGCAGGGGCTGGTGTCTGCTCACTGCATTCCCAGAGCCCCATGGCACAGGGCTCGTGCCTGCTATGGGGCTGTGGGGGCAGCAGTGGTGGTGGGACTGGAGCCCGCACCCTGCTCGGCTCCGTGCTGGGGCACGCGGTGCAGGCATGGCCCCAGGGCGGTAGGGCCTGCTGGCCAGGGCGCAACCTCTGACTGCCGGGTCTGCCTTCCAGGATCCAGGGGCAAGCTTTGATGTCAATGACCAGGACCCAGACCCGCAGCCCCGTTACACTCAGATGAATGACAACAGGTGAGGCTGGCAGAGCCCAGATGCGGCAGGGACCCAGCAGGCGGCATCAGCCCTTACAGATTTTGGGAGGGTGCTGGGGTGATGGCACTTCTGCCCTATGGAGACCCCCCTGCCTCCCTTACTGACACGAGCTGCGTCCCTTGGGGCTGCCTGGAATGGGAGCAGACCGCTGAGTGCCCCCTGCCCCAGAGCTCTGCGGTGCCCCTCCGTGGGGTGGGCTCAGCAGGGCTTTGTTGGCAGCCTGGTGTGGGGAGGGGTGTGGTGGAGGCAGCCTGGACGCTGCCCCCCAGCCGCAGCTGGTTCCCAGCGCCGTGTTCCTCGCTCCCCGCTGAGCGCCCTTGGTACTGTTCTGCCTGCAGGCACGGCACGCGCTGCGCTGGGGAAGTCGCTGCCGTGGCCAACAACGGGATCTGCGGTGTCGGTGTGGCTTACAACGCGCGCATCGGAGGTGGGTGCCGCCCCGTCCCGCAGCCAGTGCAGAGCCCGCGCTCAGCCCCGCGGGTGCCTGCGACCTCGGCGCTGCTGCCAAGGCAGCGGACAGCCCGCGGCAGGGGCCGGCAGCAGGCGCGGAGCCGTCCCCAGTGGCACCGCTGCCCTGCGGAGCGCGGCCGCCCAGCCCAGCCCCGTCGCCTGTGACATCTGCTCTCTGGCCCTAGGCGTGCGCATGCTGGATGGGGAGGTGACTGATGCAGTGGAGGCCCATTCGCTGGGCCTCAATCCCAACCACATCCACATCTACAGTGCCAGCTGGGGCCCAGAGGACGACGGCAAGACTGTGGATGGCCCAGCCCGGCTGGCGGAGGAGGCTTTCTTCCGGGGAGTCAGCCAGGTGAGCAGCAGTTTGCCAGGTTCCAGCGGAGCTCCAGCGCCTGTCCCGTGGCTCTGGGTGGCTGGGCTGTCCCGGCTGTCTCGGCAGTCCCACCGTGAGTCGTCTTCCAGCCCTCTCTGGGATCAGGCTCTGTCGGTTTTTCTGGTTCTTCCTGAGCAATGGCTGAGTCAGGGCTCCTCCTGCGCAGGGTGCTCCCCCTGACACCCGTGCTCCCTGCTCAGGATGTTCCCAGGGAACTGGTGCAGGGACCATCCCTCCCTCCTCCCTGGCACCCCGTTCTGGTTCTGCCTTGTTCCGTGCCAGCTGCTCGCCCTCGCCTCCGCCTGTCCTTCCCCTCACTGTCCTCAGCTGCTGTCAGCTCCATCGTGGTGTGGCTGCGGCGCAGCCCACGTGGCTCAGCTGTGCTGTGCTCTGCCTGGGATTCCCTGCACGGAAATGCTGGCGCGCTGTGTGGGGTGTGCTGGCGAATCCCCGCTGTGCTGTGCCAGCTCTGCTATACATGCTGTGAGTGCAGCCGTGGTGCTCAGGGGTTCAGCAGCCAGCTGGGAACGCTGTGGAGCTCCAACGGGGCTGCCGGGCAGCTGCAAGTCCCACGCGCACAAACCCCTCATAGCCAGCCAAGCAGAAAAAGGCACCGGTTCTTGGAAAGTCCCCTGCTTGTGTTGCCTCTGCAGAGCTGCCTTGTCTGCCTCGTCCTGTAACTCGGCAGCAGCAGGGCATGGCTGTGCGGGGGCCCAGGCCAGCAGCCAGCTGGGAACATCCCTGGGGCCACATTGGCATCTGCTTGGTCTTCCCGACCCAGACCCAAGCTCTGCGGCACCAGGGCTGTCTGCTCGTGCCCTGGCTCCCACGTGGCGCCTTCTGCTGTGCCGTGGGGTGACGTGTGGGCACCCGTCCTCACTCTGCCTCTGTTGTTAGGGCCGAGGGGGGCTGGGCTCCATCTTCGTCTGGGCGTCCGGGAACGGGGGCCGCGAGCACGACAGCTGCAACTGTGACGGTTACACCAACAGCATCTACACGCTGTCCATCAGCAGCACCACGCAGTACGGTAACGTGCCCTGGTACAGCGAGGCCTGCTCCTCCACCCTCGCCACCACCTACAGCAGTGGCAACCAGAACGAGAAGCAGATTGTGAGTGCCCCGCTGGGGCTGCGGGGATGGGCGCATGGGGGCTGAGCCAGCGGGGGGGCGCAGCAACCCCTACGGGGCCCTTCCTTGCAGGTGACAACTGACCTGAGGCAGAAGTGCACCGAGTCCCACACGGGGACGTCAGCCTCGGCACCCCTCGCCGCCGGCATCATCGCCCTTGCGCTGGAAGCCAAGTAAGGCCAAGCACGGTGGGGCCAGGCCGGGGAGCCCCGCACGAGCCCGGGGGGCTGGGCCCGGCCGGGTGCTGGCACCTGAGCCTCGCCTCTCCCCGCAGCAAGAACCTGACGTGGCGGGACATGCAGCACCTGGTGGTGCAGACCTCGAAGCCAGCGCACCTCAACGCCAACGACTGGGTCACCAATGGGGTCGGCCGCAAAGGTAGCGGGGTGCCGGGTGGGGGCCGCGGGAGGCAGGGAGGCCGCGGGGCAGCGCTCACCCTGCTCCTCCCGCAGTCAGCCACTCCTACGGCTACGGGCTGCTGGATGCCGGGGCCATGGTGAGCCTGGCCAGGAACTGGACCACGGTGGGACCGCAGAGGAAATGTGTCATCGACGTCCTCACAGAGCCCAAGTAAGGGCTGCTGAGCCCGGGCAGGCGCTGCCCAGCAGCCAGTGACGGCAGGGGCTGGGGTCGGCAGGGGGATGCTCGGCCCCAGGTGGGGAGCGGGGGGTTGCTCGGGGCTGAGCTGCGCCCCAAGCCCTTTGTCCCCTGGGCCACCCTCCTGTGGGGCTGGGGCAGGGCCAGGGAGCGCAGTTCGTGGCCGCCCGGCGCTGGATGCTGACCGCTGCTGGGCTGGGCCGGGCACAGCCGGGAAGCGTCCGCGCTGTGGTTTTGGGAGCAGCCAGCACAAGCCATCGTCAGACAGAGGGGCTTTCAGGGGTCAGACAGAAGCTCCTTTTATTCCCACTTGGCTGCTGCCGCCTCAGCAGTGTCTGCCCAGTCTCGTGTGCAGCTGGGGCAGTCCCGGGCCCTGGGGGGGCAGCCCTTGGGCATGGGGGGGCTGGGCCCCGACTGCGCCTGCTGCCCTGCCCCGTTCCCCTGGGACCCGGCCCCAGAGAGCGGGCGCCGGCCCAGTCCCTGCCCGTCCCGAGCAGGTGGCCCCTTGTGACCGGAGCCCTGTGCCAGCACCGGGGCTGTGCCTGGGCAGCCGCACACGAGCGGTGGGACGGGGATGGCTGTGCCCATCCAGCCCTGGCTGTGCTGTGCAGGGGTGGAGCTGGCCCCTGGCTGGTGAAGAAAGGCCCCATTCATGGCTGGCACAGAGCGGTGATTCAGCACGCACGCAGCAGAGCAAAGCCTCCGCGCTCCTGGCTCCCTGGGACCTGGGGCGAGCTGCGTGCGGCAGCAAGGCTGCGCTGCTCCCGGCCGTCTGCTTCCTGCGCCCCGTGCTGGCGGGGAGCTGCTGTCAGCTGCTGTGTGACTCTCCAGCCCCACCGCCTGCTCGCGGCACCGCTCGGTGCAGGGCCGGAGAGCAGCTGAACGCCCCTGGAGTACGTGCACGGCCCTGCAGCGGGGAGCGGGTCCAGGGCGCCCTGCTGCAGCCTCCGTGAGGGGGGATTGGGTTCACTCCTGCCATTCCTTGGCAGGGACATCGGGAAGCGCCTGGAGGTACGGCGGAAAGTAGATGCCTGCCTGGGGAAGGCCAACTATATCAGCCGGCTGGAGCATGCGCAGGCCAGGCTGACGCTGTCCTATAACCGTCGGGGGGACCTCGCCATCCACCTCGTCAGCCCCATGGGCACCCGCTCCACCCTGCTGGCCTCCAGGTAGCTGACGGGGCCGCAGGATGCTCCAGAGCTGGCACAGGTGGGTCCCCAGGATGCCAACCTAGTCCTCTCTCCCCAGGCCCCATGACTACTCGGCTGACGGCTTCAATGACTGGGCCTTCATGACAACGCACTCGTGGGATGAGGACCCCTCCGGGGACTGGTTGCTGGAGATCGAGAACACCAGTGACGCCAACAACTATGGTAGGGGGGGGCTCGCTGCTTCGCCCTGAGCCTAATGTGGGAGCGGGAGCAACTCTGGTGCCTGGTGTACACGTGGGGGGGCCGGCGCAAGCCCTCCCCCTGCTCCCGTCCTGTCGGCACGGCGGTGGGCCTCACTCTGCCTCATTTCAGGCACGCTGACCAAGTTCACGCTGGTGCTGTATGGGACGGCCACCGACTCCCCCAGCCTCTCCAACCAGCTGGAGAGCAGCGGCTGCAAGACCCTGACCCCCAGCCAGACCTGCGTGGGTGAGTGCCAGGCCCTGGGGTGGGGGGTGGGTGCACGGGGGGCCCTCGGGTGTGCTGACCCTGCCTCTCCTGCAGTCTGTGAGGAGGGGTACTACCTGCACCAGAAGAGCTGCCTGAAGCGCTGCCCCCCCGGCTTCGCGCCCGGCGTCCAGAGCACGCACTACAGCCTGGAGAACAGCGTGGAGCCCATCGCGCCCCACCTCTGCCTGCCCTGCCACCCCTCCTGCGCCACCTGCGCGGGGCCTGGCCCCAACCAGTGCCTGACCTGCCCCGCACACTCACACTTCAGCAGCCTGGACCTCTCCTGCTCACACCAGACGCAGAGCAGCCGTGCATCCCCTGCCCTGGCGGAGGGCGAGGGGCCAGCCGAGGCCCCCCCCGCGGCCAACTTGCCCATCCTCATCGCCAGCCTCAGCTGCGTCTTCATCGTCATCATCTTTGTCACCGTCTTCCTGGTGCTGCAGGCGCGCTCGGGCTTCAGCCTGCGGGGCGTGAAGGTCTACGCCCTGGACAGCGGGATCATCTCCTACAAGGGGCTGCCCTCCGACATCTGGCAGGAGGAGGGCCCCTCCGAGTCGGACGGTGAGGAGTACGAGGCCCACAACGAGAGGACTGCCTTCATCAGAGACCAAAGTGCCCTTTGATGAGCCCTCCCGCCCCTCCCTCCTCCCTGCCCAGCGCCGCGGGGCAGGGGCAGGCGAGGCCGAGGGGCCCCGGACTCTGCCCCCGTCCCCCCCCTGCGCCGTGGCGGCCCGGGGCTCCCCGCCGCCAGCACCGTCCCTCAGCCCCAGCCTGGGCGCCCAGGCACGGCCCTGCCGGCACCGTCCTCAGCTTGGCGCCATCCCCGCCTCGCACCATCTCTCACGGCCCCGTGTCCACCCCGCACCCCAGGCCCCTGGGTTGGGTGACAGCGGGACCCCGGCGCCCGCTGGCTCTGCGCTGGCAGCCACCTTCCTTGTCCCGGGCAGGCGGCTGCTGCTGGGGGCAGTGCCCGGGCTCCCCCCGTTATTGCTGCAGCGGGGCCGGTGGCGCAGGGCCAGCTCTGTCCCCGCGGGCTGAGCCAAGCCTGGGCCGTGGCACCCTCTGCACTGCCGCCCTGAGCACACCCCGGGGCTCTGCCTGCCACCCCTGTCCCCTGTTGCTCCCTGGCTCCCCGCTGCCCACCCAGGGCCTGTCCGCCTCCACCCGTGCCCGTCAACAGCAATAACGGCCAGGCCTCGGCCTCTGCTGCCCGCTTGCCCGCTGCCTGCCCATCCCACCACAGCCGCGGCCACCTGCAGCGCGGATGGAGCCCCCTGTGCCAGAAAGCATGGGCAGGGCAGCGCCTCCCCGTGTGCCCGAGGCTGGGCCCCCAGCGAGGGGAGGGACCCCCTGCCCTGGGGTCAGCCCCAGCCCCCCCCGTTTTGCCCCTGGGCAGGGCCCTGTGTGCTGCCGGCCGGCTCGCTCGGGCAGCGCCGGTGCCTGCCCGTGCCCTGGCTCTGCCTCGCGCTGCCTGTACCGGGCAGAGCCCGGCAGCCCCGGCCCCGCTGCTCCTGCCCCCCGACGTGCCTTGCCCCCACTTGGTGACAATCCGTTCTGCTCCCTGCCAGAGCCCCCGGCACTGCCTGCCCTCAGCCCCTTCCCTGCGGGGTGGGGGCCGGTGCCGCCAGCCCCTTCACCCCCTTCCGCCACCGCCGCGCACCGGGGCTGCGGCACGGGCTCCCACCTGCCCCGTGCCAGCGCCAGTCCCAGCCCGTCACAGAGGGAGCTGCCGGCAGGGGGGCCACAGGACTATTTTTCTATAATAACTTTTTGGTGCACAGTAATTTTTTCTTGTAATTTAATCAGCCGGGAGCTGCCTCCTGAGCCTGTTTTTAATTTAATGGATGTGGATATAACGCTAGAGAGACTGAGTTATTAAATGTTCAGAACTATGCAAACCAGCCCCGCTGCCCGAGCTCTGTGTCCTGCCACCCTGAGGCAGTGGGGGGCCCTCAGGCAGGCACCCCGGGGCACATGGAGGTGTGGGGCCGGGGCCCCCAGCAGCCCCGTGCCCTGCTCCGCAGCCCCACGAGGGGTCCCGGGGCAGATGCAGGGCAGGGAGCGCTGGGCTGAGCTCGGGGTACAGGGGGGCCCTGCTGGAACCCCCTGGCTCAGAGCACTGCGGAGCCCAGCTGCTCGCTGCCTGCGGCTGTGCTGCTGGAGCCCTGCGGCTCCGGGCCCCCCGTGGGCTCTGTCCGGGACGGAGATGCCCCCGGAGGTGAGGAGCCCTGCGGAGCTGCGGGCTGTGGCAGGAGCTGTGCTGCAGGGGGCCGCTGTCTGGGGCTGCGGTGAGGACGTGGCACCCAGGCGGTGACCGTCACCCTCACCTGAGTGACGGGAAGCAGCTGCTTATCGCAAACCCGCAGAGCAGCTAATTTTGGAACCGGCTCTAGTGAGCGGAGGGGGACAGCAGGCTGGGGAGCTCGTGCTGCTTCCCTGCAGCACACGGGCTGCGTCCCTCCACTGCAGCCCTGGGGACGGCTGAGCTCGCGCGCTGCAGCCCCCGTGCCCAGCGCAGCCCCTGCAGCCACGCGTTGCCTGCGGGCAGCCCCCGCTGCCAGCCCGGGCCGGGCCCAGCCCTGCTCCACCTGGGGCTGAGTGCGTGGGATGGCAGAGCCGGCCGGGGGGGCTGTCGGAGGGAGGGGGACAGCCCCAAGCGGGTTTCTTTGCGTGCTCGCTCAGGGGCTCCTCTCCGCAGCTGCCCTCGTGCCGTCCCAGCCGTGGCGTCTTCCTGTGGTCAGGAGCGGGTTCCCTGCTGCGTGCGTGCAGCTGCGGGAGCTTTCCCTTTCTTGCTGCCCTGCCAGGCTGGGCAGGGGGCACATCCCGGCTGCCCCTCGGCCGAGGGCTGTGCAGGGCAGAGCCAGCAGCCGCAGTGACGGTGCCGTGGGGGGGTCAGCCGGGGCCAGCCCCACGGGGCACCGCAGTGCGGGGCCCTGCAGGCTGTGGGACCGTGGATGGAGGATGTGAAACTGGGTGAGCTGCAGCACAGCCCACAGCGGCCTTCCTGCTGCAGGCAGCGGTCAGGGCTGCTGGAGAGCGAGGGCTTCTGCTGGATTCTGCAATCACGGTCACTCACGGAGCTTCACAGCCTGGCTGCCCTGACTAGCCAGGCGCAGGGGGTCAGGCCACAGCCCCCGGCTCAGGGTGCCCGGTGTCTCACAAGCCAGCCCCGTGCATGTGGGGAAAGCCTGCGCTGTCTGGGAGAAGCCAGGGGAAGCTGGAGAGGAGAAGCAGCCCCTCAGCCCAGCTGGCAGAACCCTCGCTGCTCTTGTGGAAGTGCTGAGTGCCTCTGCAGCTGGTGGTGCAGGGGGTGCTGCTGGTGCAGCTCGCGCAGAACAGAGTCCCGGGCAGGGCTTGGGATGGGCAGCGGGGGCTGGGGGTTGGTGAGCGTGTGCTGCAGGACAGAGCTGCAGTGCTGCTGCTGGTGAAACGTGCTGTGGAAAAACAGTTTCCAGGGAGACTGGCACTGACCGTGCCCGGGGGCTGCAGCAGCCCTTGGTGCAGAGCCGTGCTGAGGCGTTGCAGTGTTCCTCGACGTGACCACCCAGGCAGCGCTCAGCCGTGGGAAGGCAACTCAAGAAAACCTTTCTACGCACTTTTCCCCACAACTTCCTCAAGAAGTGGAAATGGCTTGAACGTGGCTTGCAGGTGACTGTGACACCGCTTTGGGGCCGGGGGACCCCTGCCTGGCTGCAGGAGGTGCCCCACGAGGCAGCCGAGCCAACCTGGGCTGAGCTGCAGCTGGAGGCTCTGCGGTGGCAGCGCAGCACAGCTGAGGTGAGGAAGGGGCCCGGGCTCCTGCAGGGACAAATCCTGATGGTGCAAGGCCCTGGTGCCTGGCCGCTGGGAGAGGTGCAGGAGCTGGGGGCTGCCCAGCAGCTCTGGGGCTGTGTGCTGGAGTCAGCCTCGAACGCGGGGGACCGGCAGGGAGGGGAGGAAGCGCAGGAAATCTCGCAATGGCTGTATGGTCAGCACAGGGTTTCCTGTTCCTCTCTGGGAGCCGGAGCTGCGCCAGGTCCAGATTGCACCGGCCCCAGCCCCGGGAGCACACCGGCGCCAGCTCCGCGGCCGGGACCTCGCGGCACGCACAGGTTGGAGGGAAGGGGACCCCTTTGCGGGGCTGGGGGGGGGTCACAGTCCTGTTCTTCTACGGGGTTTTAGTCTGTGTGGGGACATCCTGCCCTGCATGGATCCAGGCTCCAGCACCCTCCTGCTCCTGGCTGTGCCCTCTCTGATGGGCTGCGCACCCTGGGGCCAGGCCTGGGCTGAATTCGGCTCCTGCTGGCCATGCCGCAGTTCTGTGTGCAGGGACACGTCCAGGCTTGGCACTGTCCCCCGTGGCTCAGTGCCCTGTCCCCCTCTTGCTGGCCTCCTGCCTGTGCCCTGGCCCCTGGGTGCTGTCCTGCCCCAGTGTGCCCAGCTGCCCCCGGCACGGGCACAGGGAGTGGGGCAGGATAGGGCCAGAGCAGCCGGAGCCCCATGGGGCCGGTGCTCCCGGCCTCGCGGCACACGGCAGAGCGGGGCTGGATTTTGACCCCACGCTTCCTCCTCCCTGGCATTGCCCCTGCCGCGGGCCCCGACTGCTGCGGCATGTTGGGCACACGCAGCCCTCCCAGCTGCTTCAATACGCCTTTTGCAAGGCAGATTGTGGAGGGTGTGGGTGACTCTGCCCCCCGCTGCGGGGCTGCCCCAGGCACCGCATGCCTGCCGCGGGGAGATGGGCGAGGGGAGGCAAAGGGCCCTGCCCACAGGCGAGCTCCACGCGGAGCGCAGGGTGGCAGCCGTGTCTCAGGCTGCCCTGCTGCTCTGCAGCCTCGTCCCAGCAGGACCACGGTGCCATGGGCTTCGGGCCGGAGCTGTGGTGCCCGCAGGGGCACAGCGCGCTGCTACGGCTGCAGGACAGTGAGCTGCGCCTGCTGGAGCTGATGAAGAAGTGGATGTCGCAGCGGGCCAAGAGTGATCGGGAGTACGCGGGGATGTTGCACCACATGCTGTCCCAGCTGGAAAAGCAGGAGGGCTCTGGGCAGCTCCGTGCTGGTGACCACGGAGGCCAGATCGGGGAGGTAGGGACAGCAGGGTGCAGGTGCACACCCTACAGACCTGGCGCGTTGCCAGAGGGTGGCCATCACTGCTCTGTTCCTGATTCCCTGTCCCCGCAGTCGTGGTGGGTGCTGGTGAACCAGACGGAGACGCTGAGCCAGACCCTGCGGCGGCACGCAGAGGAGCTGGCGGCGGGGCCGCTGGCCAAGCTGAGCCTGCTCATCCGCGACAAGCAGCAGCTCCGCAAGGCTTTCACCGAGCAGTGGCAGCAGCTCAGCCAGGAGTACACCCGGGTAGGCAGGACCCTGTGTGAGTGGCTGGGGGGCTCGGGCCCTTGCCCCGGCCCCGCTCCCTGAGGGTGCCTCGTCCTGCAGACCACCCAGCAGGAGATGGAGAAGCTGAAGGCGCAGTACCGCAGCCTGGTGCGTGACAGCACCCAGGCCAAGCGCAAGTACCAGGAGGCCAGCAAAGGTGGGTGGCAGCCCCGTGCTGTCCTGACACATCCCCCAGCCTCGTCCTGCCGTGCCCTCTTCTCCCCAATCCCCGGTTCTCCTCGGGCCACACCGCGGGATCAGGGATGCCTGGAGCCACGGCAGCCCCATGGGACCCGTGGGCACAACCTTGGTGGGCCTGGGAGCTTGGGGGGATGCACTGGGAGCTGTGGTGCCGGGGCAGCGGGTGCCCCCATGGCCTCTCCTCGCAGACAGGGAGAGGGAAAAGGCGAAGGAGAAGTACGTGCGCAGCCTCTGGAAGCTCTACGCCCTGCACAACCAGTACGTGCTGGCTGTGCAGGCAGCCGCGCTGCACCACCACCACCACTACCAGCGGGCACTGCCCAGCCTGCACGAGTCCCTCTACAGCCTGCAGCAGGAGATGGTCCTCACTCTGTAAGAGCCCTGCCGCCCCTCCGGGCACCCCTTTGCTTCTGCACCCCCGTTCCCCTCCAGACCCAGTGACTCTCCCTCCTCCTGCTGGAGCCCCCAACAGCACAGGCGCTGTCCTTGCCCCATTGCCTGTGCCACACACGCCCGTCCCCTGGCACCAGAGCCATTGTGGACAGGGCAGCTCGGGGCCCTTCCCCAGCACCTCATGAGGGGCAGGGGCTGTGGGGACACCGGGACCAGGCTGCCTGGGCAGTGCGGGGCCAAGCCTGGGCTGCGGGGGTGCGGGAGGCCGGGCAGCCCCCAGCACCCGTGTGCCTGCAGGAAGGAGATACTGGGGGAGTACTACAGCATCAGCAGCCTGGTGCAGGAGGACGTGCTGGCCATACACCAGGAAATCGCCCATGCTATCGAAGCGATCGACCCTGCCACGGAGTACAGCAGCTTTGTCCAGTGCCACAGGTAGAGATGGTGCGGCCGCGGGCACCGCACTGGGTACAGCCCTGCGGGGGTGGGCACCGAGCGGAGCAGAGGGCAGCTCTGTGCCGGGTGCCCACAGGTACGGCAGCGAGGTGCCGCCAGCCGTCACCTTTGACGAGAACCTGCTGGAGGAGACGGAGAGCCTGGCACCAGGGGAGCTGCAGCTGAACGAGCTGACTGTCGAGAGCGTCCAGCACTCGTGAGCGGGGCCGGGCCGCGGGCGGGGGGCAGGCTGGGGGGCTCATGGCTCGGCACCCACCCAACACACACATCTCTTGCAGCCTGACGTCCATCGAGGAGGAGCTGGCGGCCACCACCGAGACTGTGAGCAGCAAGGAGCAGCGGGTGCGGGAGCTGCAGGCTGAGATCCAGGGCGAGGAGCAGGGGCTGAGGCCTGGGGAGCGGTGAGGTGCAGGGGGGCGGCGGGGCGGGGGCTGAGGTGGCAGGGGCTGACCCCGCTGCATCCCGTCCCCAGGGTGCACTTGCTGAGCAAGCGCCAGGGGCTGCAGGAGGCCCAGCAGCAGCTCCAGAGCTGCCAATGCACCCAGGCCAAGCTTCAGGCACAGCGGGATATGCTGGCCAACAAGCTGGCGGAGCTGGGCTCCGGAGACCCCCTGCCTGCCCTGCCCCTGCAGGAGGACCGGCACTCGGTCTCCTCCGTGGTGAGTCCTCCCCACAGTGCTCCGGGAGATGTGGGGCTGGGTGACACCGGGTTCTGGCGGCCCCATGCAGGGTGCCTGCGGGGGGACAGCTCACACGTTTCCCCAGGAGCAGGAACGCAGCGGGGCCACTGCACTGGAGACCCTCAAGAACCACATCTCGGGCATCTTCAGCCCCAAGTTCTCGGTGAGACCCTGGGCACCTCCAGCCACCCTGCCCTGCCCAGCCACCTTGCCAAACCTCCCAGACCTTCAGCTCCCCCCATCCTCTCCTGTCGTGCCCCACAGCCCTGCTCCACGTTGCTCTCCAGCCCCTCTCCCCACCCTGCACGAGCCCCTCTGGACCCTGCTCTCCCTGCCCCTGGGGGAATGACCGGTCTTGCTCTGTCCCCATCCAGCTGCCACCCCCCGTGCCCCTCATCCCGGAGGTGCAGAAGCCACTGTGCCAGCAGGTCTGGTACCACGGGGCCATCCCACGCTCAGAGGTGCAGGAGCTGCTGAGCTGTAGTGGGGACTTCCTGGTGCGGGAGAGCCAGGGGAAGCAGGAGTATGTGCTCAGCGTGCTGTGGGACGGGCAGCCCCGGCACTTCATCATCCAGGCTGCCGACGTGAGTGACCGCAGGCGGGGGTGGCACTGGGAGCGGCCCCTGCAGTGGGCAGATGTCGGGGCCCTGCCTGTGCAGCCACAGGACCCTGGTGTTAATGCACAGGATGTGTGTGTGCGGCTGCGAGCTGTGTGCATGTCCTTGCACGGACCAAGCACGGAGCACGAGCTGTGAGCCTGCATCGTGCGTGTGAATGCACGCTTGTGCTGCGTGTGTGTGTGCGTGTACCCCCATGCATGCACTCCCCCGGGTGTGCACCTCACGCGTGCACGCAGGCACGACCCCGCAGCCTCCCCTCCCTGCAGAACTTGTACCGGCTGGAGGGGGACGGCTTCCCCACCATCCCGCTGCTCATCGACCACCTCCTGCACAGCCAGCAGCCCATCACCCGCAAGAGCGGGATCGTCCTGGCCAGAGCCGTGCCCAAGGTGAGGGTGGGCAGCGGGAGCAGGCGAGAGCCCTGCGCAGGGCGTAGCCCCGGCCCCTTCCAGCTGCAGTGACTCATCTCTGCATGAGGGAGCTGCAGGAGCAGGAGGGGATGTGGGCTGGGGCGGCTCGCTGACCTCGGTGTCTGCTGCCTGCAGGACAAGTGGGTGCTCAACCACGAGGACGTGCTGCTGGGGGAGCGCATCGGCCGGGTGAGCTGGGGTGCGAGGGTGCCAGCGGGAGGGCAGGGCTGGCCGCGGGTGCGCTGTGGCAGGCTCGGGCGGTGCATCCGTATCTCTCGGCAGGGTAACTTTGGGGAGGTGTTCAGCGGCCGCCTGCGTGCTGACAACACCCCCGTGGCTGTGAAATCCTGCCGGGAAACCCTGCCACCTGAGCTCAAGGCCAAATTCCTGCAGGAAGCCAGGTCTGTGTGACCATCATGCTTGTCTTGGCCCATCCGTCTGTCCTGAGGTCTCGGTGCTGCCCAAACCCCACGGGGATTCAGCATCCCTCCGGTTGGGGGCTGTGTCCCTGCACCAGCCGGGCACAGCATCCTTGGGATGCAGGCGGTGATGGAGCTGGTGGGGGCAGCTGGGTCCCCGTGTGCTCACGGTGCTGCTCACTGTCCCCACAGGATCCTCAAACAGTATAACCACCCCAACATAGTCCGGCTCATCGGCGTCTGCACCCAGAAGCAGCCCATTTACATCGTCATGGAGCTGGTGCAGGGTGAGCGGCCCCATCCTGCGGTCCCTGGTGCATGTGTGGGGGCTCGCCCCAGTGCAAGCGTGTGAGCTCGCTGCACGGGGCTGGGATGGCCGCCTGCCAGCTCTGTGCTGCTCGGTGCAGGGGGGGACTTCCTGAGCTTCCTGCGCAGCGAGGGGCCCCACCTGAAGGTGAAGGAGCTGATCAAGATGACGGAGAACGCTGCAGCAGGCATGGAGTACCTGGAGAGCAAGCGCTGCATCCACAGGTGGGCTGGGGGGGCAATGGGGGCTGGGCAGGGCAGGGGCAGCTGGGCCCCCCCCGGCCTGGGGACAGCTGGGTGCAGGGCTGACAGCTCTGAGCCACCCCAGGGACCTGGCTGCCCGCAACTGCCTGGTGACCGAGAAGAACGTCCTGAAAATCAGCGACTTCGGGATGTCGCGGGAGGAGGAGGATGGGATCTACGCCTCCACGGGAGGCATGAAGCAGATCCCTGTGAAGTGGACTGCCCCCGAGGCACTGAATTACGGTACGGGCAGCACCAGGCATGGCCTGGGACCTACACAGCCTATGGGGAGGGAAAGGGAGAGGCTGTGCCGGGGGACCCGGGAGTCCAGGGGGCACTGCCTGGCACCCCATGCGTGGTGCTGGGGTGGGAGGCAGGCAGAGCCGGGCACCCGGTGGGGCGGTGGTGACGTGGGTGCCCCCCACCACTCGCCGCCCGGCCCGTGCCGTGTCCCCAGGCCGATACAGCTCGGAGAGCGACGTCTGGAGCTTCGGCATCCTGCTGTGGGAGGCCTTCAGCCTGGGCGCCGTCCCCTACGCCAACCTCAGCAACCAGCAGACCCGCGAGGCCGTGGAGCAGGGTGAGGGCGGCGGCGGGGCCGCGGGTCATCCCCCCCAGCCGGGACCTCCGGGGCCGCGGGGGCCGGGGCCGGTGCCGCGGCCGGCCCGACCCCAGCGCTGCCCCCCGCAGGCGTGCGGCTGGAGCCCCCCGAGCAGTGCCCCGAGGAGCTGTACCGCCTGATGCTGCGCTGCTGGGACTACGACCCCCGCCGGCGGCCCAGCTTCAGCGCCGTGCACCAGGAGCTCATCGCCATCCGCAAGCGGCACCGCTGAGGGGCAGCTCCGCGGCCGGGACCCCCCGGGGCGGCGGGGGCCGGGGGCGGCGGCGGGCGCGGGCGGGCGGGCGGCTCCGGGCAATAAACGTGGGCTCCGCAGCGCTGCGTCTGTCCTGGGCACGGGGCGCGGGGCACCGGGCGGGGAACGCGGGGGGCGGCCGCTCGGGCCCGGGGTCGCGGAGCTCCACCGGCGGCGGGGCGGGGGCGGGGGCCGGGGCCGGGGCCGGGGCCGTGCGGGCGGGGCGGGGCGGGGCGGGGCCGGGCCCATCGCGGCCGCGGCAGGCGGCGGGGCCCGGGCGGGGCGAGCGGCGGGGCCGGGCCGCGGAGCCGCGCAGGGTAAGAGCGCAGCGGGGGGGCAGCCCCGGGCCGGGAGCCCCCGCGCCCCTCCGCCCCCCCCCCGCCCCCGGGCCGCGCCGAGCCCCCCCCCCCCCCCGGCTGCCGGCCCCGCGGCCTGCCCGGCCCCGCCCGCTCCGCTCCGCTCGGCGCCGCCTTCCCCAGCGCAGCCCCCGGCCTGCTCCGGGCCGCCCCCGGCTCCCCCGGCCTGCAACGGGCCCGGCTCCTCCCGGTTCCCCCCCCCGGGCCGCCCGTCGCGGGGCCGGGCCCCAGCAGCCCCCCGGGGCCGTTCCGCCGGCGCTGCCCGGTGTCGCTGCCGGTCCCCGCATCGCGCCCGGCGGGCACGGGGCGGCCGCTCCCGGTGCGCCCCCCCCGCAGGCCCGGCCCCGCGGCCCTCCGGGATGAAGCTGAAGAAGCAGGTGACGGTGTGCGGCGCTGCCATCTTCTGCGTGGCCGTCTTCTCCCTCTACCTGATGCTGGACCGGGTGCAGCACGACCCCGCGCGCCACCAGAGCGGCGGCAACTTCCCCAGGGTGAGCGGCGGGCGCGGGGCGGCCCAGGGCCGGGCTGGCTGCAGGGCCCGGCGCCAGGCCCGGAGCTCGGGGCAGGGCTCGTTCCCCACAGCCGGGAGCCCGCGAGCGGGGCCGGAGCCGCGCGAGGAAGCCCCGAGCCGGGGCAGCGCGCTCACCGCGGCGCCCGTGTCCCCAGAGCCAGATCTCGGTGCTGCAGAACCGCATCGAGCAGCTGGAGCAGCTGCTGGAGGAGAACCACGAGATCATCAGCCACATCAAGGACTCGGTGCTGGAGCTCACGGCCCACGCGGAGGGGCAGCCGGCGCCGCCCCGGCACCCACCCAACAGCTCCTGGGCGCTGCCCCCTGAGAGTCGCCCCAGCTTCCTCTCCGTGTCCCCGCAGGACTGCCAGTTTGCCCTGGGGGGCAAGGGCCAGAGCCCAGACCTGCAGGTGAGGGGCTGGGGTCTCGGCGCAGCAGTGAGCGCAGGGGGCGAGGGGCCCAGCCCTGTGACGGTGAGGGGATGCGCAGCAGGGCGCCTGCAGGCACCTGCCCGGTCCGGTGCCTGCCCCCTGAGCTCGCTGTCCCCTGGCAGATGCTGGCCGTGTACTCCCTGCTGCCCTTTGACAACCAGGATGGCGGGGGTGTGGAAGCAGGGCTTGATATCACCTATGAGCCGAATGAGTGGGACGCTGAGCCCCTGCAGGTGTTTGTGGTGCCGCACTCCCACAATGACCCCGGTGAGCAGAGGCAGCACGTGTTCCCCCAGCCCCTGCCCTGCTGGCTGGGGAGGGCTGGGCCCTGCTCAGTGACCCCCCACGTGTGCTGGCAGGCTGGATCAAGACATTTGACAAGTACTACTCATCCTCAACAGCATGGTGCTGAAGATGCAGGAGGACCCCCGCCGGCGCTTCATCTGGTCTGAGATCTCCTTCTTCTCCAAGTGGTGGGACAACATCAGTGCCCAGAAGCGGGCTGCGGTGCGGAGGTAGGGCTGCCCTGGCTGCCGGGCTCTGCTGCCTGGAGGAGGTGCTGGGTGTGGGTGAGGGGGGCGTAAGGGAAGGGCCCTTTGCCCCCTGGACTCGGCTCTGGCTGCAGCATGGTGTCCATGGGCTCCACGCAGCTTCCAACAGGAGCATGGGGAGAGTGTGGGCATCGCACCACGGCTGGCAATCGCAGAGGCTGCTGCCGAGAGCCAGGTGGCTCCAGGAGAGGGGGAGGCTCTGCCATGGGTACGTGGCTGACCGCAGGGCCCTGCCCCGAGCTGACCACGTCCCTGGTGTGTGTTTCTCGCAGGCTGGTTGGGAACGGGCAGCTGGAGATGGTGACGGGTGGCTGGGTGATGCCCGACGAGGCCAATTCCCACTACTTCGCCATGATCGACCAGCTGATCGAGGGGCACCAGTGGCTGGAGAAGAACATCGGTGAGAGCTGGGTGGGCTGCAGGGGTGCTGGCTGGGGGCACTGCTCACAAGAGGTGCTGACAGGTCTCTGTGCCCCCAGGCGTGACGCCGCGGTCGGGCTGGGCCGTTGACCCCTTTGGGTACAGCTCCACCATGCCCTACCTGCTGAAGCGCTCCAACCTGACGGGCATGCTCATCCAGCGCGTGCACTACGCCATCAAGAAGCACTTTGCTGCCACGCAGAACCTGGAGTTCATGTGGAGACAGGCGTGGGGTGAGGGCTGTGGGAGGTGACCGCAGCAGCGGACCTGCCTGGGGTGGGTGGCAGCAGAGGAAAGCTGCTGAACACTTCCCTGCGTGGCCAGGGAGCCGAGTGCCGGGAGGCGATGCCTCTGCCCTGCAGTGGGCAGCCCCAGGGGGACCCCCAAATGTGCCAGTGCCTGGTGCTCGGCGAACTTGTGTGCTGGGTCTGCTCTGCCCCTCCTCGGTGTGCCCTGTGCCCTCTGCTAGGGGCCAGGTGAGGGAGAGCCTCTGCTGATACTCATCTGTCCTCGGTCCTGCAGACCCAGACTCCAGCACTGACATCTTCTGCCACATGATGCCCTTCTACAGCTATGACGTGCCCCATACCTGCGGGCCTGATCCCAAGATCTGCTGCCAGTTCGACTTCAAGCGCCTGCCAGGCGGCCGGATCAACTGCCCGTGGAAGGTGCCGCCCCGCGCCATCACCGAGGCCAACGTGGCAGAGCGGTGAGTGCGGCGAGGGCAGGGCGAGCGGCTCCGAGCCCCGCAGCCCGGCCTCCGGCAGCCAGCCTCACGCCCTGGCCCCGTGGCAGAGCCCAGCTGCTGCTGGACCAGTACCGCAAGAAGTCCAAGCTGTACCGCAGCAAGGTGCTGCTGGTGCCCCTGGGGGACGACTTCCGCTACGACAAGCCGCAGGAGTGGGACGCTCAGTTCCTCAACTACCAGCGCATCTTTGACTTCCTCAACTCCCAGCCCCACCTCCACGTGCAGGTCGGTGCCGGGAGCTTTGGGGCTGCCGAAGGGCCCCGTGTGCCTGGGGCAGCCTGGGCAGGGGTGCGCAGAGCGGGGAGGGGTGTGGGGCTCCACGCAGCACTCAGAGCTGCGTGTGCTGTCCCGCAGGCGCAGTTCGGGACGCTGTCCGACTACTTCGATGCCCTCTACAAGAAGGTGGGCATTGTGCCGGGCATGAAGCCGCCTGGGTTCCCAGTGCTGAGTGGCGATTTCTTCTCCTACGCGGACCGGGAGGATCACTACTGGACGGGCTACTTCACCTCCCGGCCTTTCTACAAGAGCCTGGACCGCGTGCTGGAGACCCACCTCCGGTGAGGGGAAGCAGGCTGGGGCCCTGGGGCAGGGGTGGTGCGTGGGGCACGGGGTGCAGGATGGTGCTGGACGGGTGGCACCCGCAGCCCCAGCCTTCGCCCTGGCCTGTGCCCAGACACCGGTGTGCTGGGGATGGCCCAGGCACAGCTCAGGGGGGTGATGCTTCTGCCCTGCTGGCACTGAGGCTGCCTGTGCCGGCTGCTCCTCTCCTCTCGTCTGCGTTCTGGCCCCGTGGGGCCCGGGGGTGCTGGCGGGTCCTGGGTGACTCTGTCCCTGCGCAGGGGGGCAGAGATCCTGTACAGCCTGGCGCTTGCCCACGCTCGCCGTGCCGGTGCCGACAGCCGCTACCCGCTGTCCGACTACGCCCTGCTGACCAACGCCCGCCGCAACCTGGGGCTCTTCCAGCACCACGACGCCATCACGGGCACCGCCAAGGAGGCCGTGGTGGTCGACTATGGAGTCCGGTGCGTGCGGGTGGCTGCGGCACAGCCCAGGGGCACGGCTGGGGGCTGGTGGGTGCGGGGCTGGGTGTGCCGGCTGCGCCCCAGCGGGATGTGGGGGCGGTGTAGGGGGATGCTGGGAGGGGGGAGGGGGCAGAGGGCAGGGTCCTGGGTGTCTCACTCTGCCCGCTGCTCCAGGCTGCTGCACTCCCTCTCGAGCCTCAAACGCGTCATCATCAACGCTGCGCACTACCTGGTGCTGGGGGACAAGGACGCCTACCGCTACGACCCCACCACCCCCTTCCTCAGCACGGTGAGCAGCTCCCTGCCCCGAGGCTCCCCATGTCCCAGCCTCGTGCTGGGGTCTCCGTGCCCTTTCCTGTGCGGCACAGTGCCGCCTGCCCACCCACTGCTGGCTGGGGCCCTGGGGGAGCTGCCCCAGCCCCAGGCTGCACCCTTGGCCAGGCGGGCTGGGGGCAGTGGGGACGCCGTGGCTGACCTGCTGCTTCCCCTAGGATGACACGCGCCTCAACCAGGACTCGCTCCCAGAGAGAACAGTCATCAAGCTGGGCGCCTCGCCACGGTAGGGCTGCACGCGGGGCTGTGGGCTGCCTCCTCCTGTCCGGCAGCGGGGTCTTGTGGGGGCAGCGGGAGGCGATGGGGGAACCACGTGCAGGGACACCTGGGGCTCTGTGAAGCAGCCTTCGTGTGTGCAGCTCGGGGGGTGCTGTGGAGCGCAGGGCGTGTGGGACGCCGTGGGGCTGGGGGTGGCCGTCCTGGTGCATCTCTGCCCTGCAGATTCCTGGTTGTGTTCAACCCGCTGGAGCAGGAGCGCCTGAGCGTCGTGCCGGTGCTGGTGGACACCCCGCATGTGCGCGTGCTGTCTGAGGAGGGGCAGCCCCTGCCTGCCCAGCTCACTGCACAGTGGGGCTCCGCCACCAACGTGGTGCCCGACGTCTACCAGGTATGGGTGCCCCGCCACCCACTGCCGCCCCTGTCCTCGCCCTGCACAGCCCGTGTGTGCCAGCCTCATGCCCTCACACGCCGACACGCCATCAGAGTGTTTCTGCACCACAGTGGGAGCTCCCATGGCACGCAAGACCCCAGACTCCCACACACATCCACCACCACAGAGACACCAAAAGTGGGGCCCGTGTGCTGCTGGCCGCCAGCAGGTTGGCTGCCTGCCAGGGAACCCTTCGGTCACGTCTCCCTGCCGCCCGCAGGTCTCCGTGCTGGCCCGCCTGCCCGCGCTGGGGCTGCGTGTGCTGCAGCTGCAGAAGTCCTTCGATGGCCAAGCCGTGCTGAAGTCCTCTGTGCGCCTGTACCTGCACGGCCGGGACCTGCCCGTGCGCAAGCAGGAGGCTGTACCTGTGCACGTCTTCCCGACCGCTCCTGACGACTTCTGCCTGGAGAACCAGCACCTGCGGGCCTGCTTCTCGGGGCACTCAGGCCTGCTGCAGGCAAGCACGGGGCCTGGGGGTGGCACGGAGGTGAAGGAGGGCAGGGTGCACAGCTCTGCCGCGGGCTGACTGCGCTCACTGCCCTGCCGGCCTGCGCCCTGCAGAGCCTCCGCCGAGCTGGGGAGGAGCGGGAGCAGAGGGTGAGCAGCGAGTTCCTTGTCTACGGCACCAGGACCTCCAAGGACAAAAGTGGAGCCTATCTCTTCCTGCCCGATGGCGAGGCCAAGGTATGGGGGCCTCCTCTGGGAGCCTGGCCGGCAGCTGTGCAAAAGACATGGGACAGTCCTGGAGGCAGCAGCCTCACTGCAGCCTCCTCCCCCCACAGCCTTACACACCCAAGGAGCCCCCAGTTGTGCGAGTGACGGAGGGACCCTTCTTCTCAGAGGTTTCCAGCTACTACCAGCACGTCCAGACCGTGGTGCGGCTTTACAACGTGCCAGGTGGGACAAGTGGGGCTGTGCCAGGGCGCTCCCCAGCCCGGGGCCACTGCCCGAGGCTCCCTGCGGGGCCCAGCCGCTCACTGCTGGCCCACAGGGGTGGAGGGCCTGTCCCTGGATGTGTCTTGCCTGGTGGACATCCGTGACCACGTCAACAAGGAGCTGGCCTTGCGCTTCAGCACGGACATCGAGAGCGAGGACACCTTCTTCACAGACCTCAACGGCTTCCAGGTGTGCCAGCAGCCCGGGGAGGGACGGCAGCTGCCCGCGGGGGCAGTGCTTTGCCCCCCGGCCCCTGACCCCCGTCCCTCGACAGATCCAGCCCCGCAGGTACCAGCAGAAGCTGCCGCTGCAGGCCAATTTCTACCCCATGCCCGCCATGGCCTACATCCAGGACATGCAGAGCCGCCTGACGCTGCACACAGCCCAGGCCCTGGGGGTCTCCAGCCTCAGCAGCGGTGAGCCGGGGCCGGGGGCTGTGCCACCGGGGGGTTGGGGGGCTGCTGGCGGCTACTAACGTCCGGGGCTCGGGGCCCACTCTCCGCAGGCCAGCTGGAGGTGATCCTGGACCGGCGCCTCATGCAGGATGACAACCGGGGCCTGGGCCAAGGGCTGAAGGACAACAAACGGACCTGCAACCGCTTCCGCCTCCTCCTGGAGCGCCGCGCCACTGCCAACAAGGTGCGTGGGCTGGGGGCACCGCGGGACTTTGGGGGTCAGGGGCAGCGCTGCTGGGGAGCAGAGCCCAGCCCTGCCTCGGGATGCTGGGGGACGGTGGTGCACACAGAGCCGCGGGTGCAGCCGGGTGCGGGGTGCCCTCCATGCACCTCCCGGCCCTCCCGGCCACCACGCTGGCACTGCAGAGGGACGGGGCCGTGCCCAGAGCGGGGGGTGTGCGGGGAGGGCAGGACTGCGCGGCGGGGTCTGCCCCGCGTGTGGGGGCACGGAGCCCTCGTAATCACCGTGTTCTCATCCCATCCCTCGTTGCTCTCGATCCACGCACCATTTCACCCACTCAGAGCTCCAGCTTCTTTTCCAAACTGGCCTCCGTGTTTAAAGCTTTGGGCTTCCCTGGCGCCAGGACTGGCAGCCCAGAGGTAACGGCCGGCCTGGCCCTGCCGTCCCCTGTCTCGTGCAGTAGCTGCTAGCGACTAGCCAGGCCCTAGTGGGCTCGTAGCCTCACCAGAGCCCAGCCGGAACCGTGCAGGCCGTGCGGTGCGGCTGCTGTTTGGGTGCTGGGGAAGGAGGGGCCGTGCCTGGAGGCTCTGGGTGCCCGGTGCCGGGGGCTGCCTGTCCTCTGGGTGCCGCAGGGGAGGCCAAAAGGAGCGGGAGGCCCCGCAGGCCCTGGCGGGCTGTGCCTGGCCCCGCAGCCACCTGGCTTGCGCTGACTGCTTGCTCTTTGCCAGGCGCAGGACGGCCGCCCGGTCAGCTTCCCCTCCCTGCTGAGCCACATCACCTCCATGCACCTGAACGCCGAGGCCCTGGTCCTGCCGGTGGCCCAGGAGAAGCCAGCCCCGCCGGCCCTGCGCTCCTTCACGCCCCTTGCTGCCACCGTCCCCTGTGACTTCCACATCCTCAACCTGCGGACGCTGCAGGCAGAGGTGAGCCGTGGGCAGGTGGCGGGGGGCTCGCAGGGGTCCCCAGCACCGTGCCTCACGGCCCTGCTCCCAGCAGGACGACTCGCTCCCCTCGGCCGAGGCAGCCCTGATCCTGCACCGCAAAGGCTTTGACTGCAGCCTGGAGGCCAGGAACCTGGGGTTTAACTGCACCACCACCCAGGGCAAGGTAGGAGCTGCCGCCTGCACCCTCGTGGGGTCAGAGCTGGGCTGTGGCACCCTGGCACATCTGGCACCAGGCCTGCCTCGAGCATCCTGGGCTCCTGCCAAGCCAGGATTGGGGTGGGAGGGAGGGCCCCCCCCGAAGCCCAGAACCCATGGCAGTCCAAGGGTCCCACAACGAAGCAGGTGGTCCCGCTCTGCCCCTTTTGCAGGCAAAGCTGGAGGACACTGGTTTTGCAGGAAGGGGGACTGGGGTCTGGCATGGGCCCTGCACCCTCCAATGAGGGAGGGTAAGCCTGGGCTGGGTCAGTGCAGGAAGCCAGGCGCCTGCGCCACTTGCCCTCCTGCTCTCTCCCTAGCTGGCACTGGGCAGCCTGTTCCAGGGGCTGGAGCTGGGCTCCCTGCAGCCCACCTCGCTCACCCTGATGTACCCGCTGGGCACGGCCTCCAACAGCACCACCATCCGCCTGGACCCCATGGAAATCGCCACTTTCCGCGTCCGCCTGGGGTAGCGCGTCCCGTGGCGGGGAGGAGCAGACTGGCTGTGCGCTGCTGGAGCAGCCGCCGAGCCCCGCAGAGGCTGCGCTGGCAGGCCCGTGGCAGGCAGGAGGTGCCGGACCTGCGCAGGCTGCTGCCTTCTTAATTTATTAGTCCTGTGTTCTCAGATAGATTTCGGACAGTGAGCTGCTGCGGCAGGGCTGCGCGGAGGCTGCTGAATGCTGCCTGGTGCAGAGGGCGCGGGCTGGGCGCTGCTCTGAGCGGAGCAGGGGCTGGCGGGGCAGCGGGACCGGCTGCGGTGTGCCCGCCGTGCAGCCCTGGGGCAGGGGCCCTGCTGGCGCCTGGGCTCCCACGGACCGGCAGGGCAGCACGTGGGCTGGCAGCGGCCTGGCCGGGCAGGCGCTATGGACTGGAGACTGAGCTCGCCTGGAGCTTGTAGGAAACATGAGGCTGTTTCCAGGAGCCCCAGCCTGTGTCTGCTTTGTGGTTCTCGCACCGGTGGCGCTGGGCAGCAGGAGGGGGGCTCTGCGGGGAGAGGCTCTGGGCTGTGCCCTGCGCCCAGGTGGGCTGGGAGGGCTGCGGGCGGCTGGTGCTGTGCCTGCTCTGCACCACGGGGCCCCTGTCCTGCCCCTGCTCCCCGGTGCTGGGGTGAGCATGGGGATGGCCTCTCCCAGCGGTGCTGCAGTGCCTGCCCCTCTGGGGGTCACCCAGACCACTTGTGTGTACGAGCTGGTGGCAGTGCCAAAGCGCCTCAGGTCTGTGGTGGCTCAGAGGCTGCGGGAAGCTGCGTTGCATCCTGGTTGCTGTGGATGCTGCACTCCCTGGCCCCTCCGGGGCTAATTATTACAGCTGGGGCACCGGTGGGCTGGGCTGCGGCACCCTGGAGAGGGCTGGGGGAGGAGGTGGTGCTGTCTGAGCTCCGTCTCTCTGTCCTTGCACCCCCCAGGCTCAGCCACGCGCAGCCACAGCAGCGACGAGGGGCAGAGCAGCCGGAGGCAGCGTGCCATGGGCACAGGGCAGCACGCCCCTCGCACCACCGCTGCTCAGGGTCTGGCTCAGGGTCCCCGGCTGTGGGGCACATGGTGCCGGGGGGCGGGCGGGAGCTGGCCGGGTCCTGCCCCTCTGCAGGGCACGTGTGTGCCCGCGGTGGCTCTGTCAGAGCCTGGCTAATGGCACAGCTGGCCAGGGGCCAGGCTGCTGCCTGCTGGGGCTCTCCTGCTGCCCGAGGGGCTGCGGCACATCCTGCCCACTGCCCCACAGCCACGGTGCGCTCGCCCTGTGCCCGTCCGGCCTGCAGCCCTCAGCCTCCAGCCGGGAGCCCGAGCAGGGCTGAGGTGCCCGGTGAGGGCTGCCGGACCTGCTGCCAGGTGGGGATGGTGCCTCCGGTCCTGGTGCTTGGCCCTGGAGAAGCTCATTAGCGATGCTCCCGCCTCCTGCCCGCGGTCCCTGCGGAGCGGGGCAGTGAGTGCAGGAGGCTCTAATGGCTCCACGAGGCTCCTGATGGGCCGCAATGGAGGCGGGAGCAGGAGGGGCTGTGGTTTCTGCCTCAGACAGCGCCGGAGCTGCCTCTGCCCAGGGATGGCGGGGAAGATGCCGGGTGGGCTCCTGCTCCGGCTGCTCCTCGCCGCTGCTCTGTGCCCCGGCATCCTCGGGACAGGTACGGCCCCTTTGCCCCTGCTCCCTGAGGCAGGCACTGCCCGTCCTCCCCCTCTTGGCTGGGACCACGTCCCCTGGGCTGCTCCCCGCCATCCCCAGCTGGAGGCTGTGCGGTCAGGGCGGGGAGGCGGTGGTCCGTGCTGGGGATGGGAGCCAGGGGTGGTGGTGCCGGAGCTGGTCCCGCTGCAGCACAGCTGTGGGGCGAGAGGCACTGCCCTTGTGGGGCAGGAGGGAACAGGGAGACCAGCGTTGGGCTGCCGGGCTGGGGTTTGCCCTCCCCTCCTGCTCGTGCCCTTCCCTGGGAGCGTGCCGGTGCCGCAGCCCCGTGCCCACCGCTCCTGCCGCAGCCTCGGTGCAGAACCTGCACCTCTGCGAGGGCTACGCCGGCCCCGACGGCCGCTACCACCCCGGCTTCTACTGCCCGCGCCTGACCGACCCGGCCGCACACCGGTACTGCTGCCGGCCCGGCCCCCACGCCCTCAAGTCCTGCTGCTCGCAGGGGGCCGTGGAGGCCCTCACCGGGGTGAACCTCTCCAGCCTCCCCGTGCCCGGCCTCCTCCGGTGAGCGGGGCCGGGAGGGGCGGTGGGGGCTGCGGCGCGGGCAGCACGGCCCTGGGGGGGGGGCTGGCACTTGGGGGTGCCTGGTGCTGAGCTGCCCCCGGTGCCCCCGGTGCTGAGCCGCCCCCGCCCGCAGGAACCCCCTGGCCCTGCCCTTCGTGGGGCTCTACGGGCTCCTCGTCCTCGTCCTCATGGCCCTCGACCTCGTCCACTTCTACCGCACCAAGCGCTGCAGCCTCGGCCGCCTCCTGCCCTGCGGCCGCTGCCCCCCCCGCGGCTCCCCGGCCCCCGGGGGGCTCCTGGCGCCCGGCCCCGCAGCCCCGGCCCCCCGCGCTCCCGGGGGGGCAGCGTAGGGGTCCCGGTGGCTGCTGCCTCTGGGGGACCCGGGGGCTGGGGGGGCGGCACTAGGGGGTGGGGGGGCCGGGGGGGCAGCGGGGTCACAGGGGGTGGGGGCCCGGGGGCGGTACCGGGGGCACCGGGGGTCGCGCGGGGTCAGCGGGGGTCGCGGGGGGGCCCCGCCCTGCGCTGGCACCTCCGGGCCGCGGGGGGGCGCTGGGGGCTGAGCCCGGCCCGGCCCCGCCCCGGCCCCGCCCCCCTCCCCTCCCCTCCCGTCACGTGACGCGGGCGGCGGCGTCCGGGTTCCCCGGGCGATCGGCGGTGACGTCACAGCGCGGCCGGAGCGGCCATGGAGGAGGCGGTGAGGGGGGGACGGGAACGGGGGGGGACGGGAGGGGAATGGAATGGGATCGGGATCGGGGACGGGACCGGGATTGGGACCGGGACGGGATCGGGAACGGGGACGGGGACGGGACGGGAACGGACTGGACGGGAACGGGATGGGATCGGGGACGGGACGGGAACGGGAACGGGGACGGCGGGGCGGGACCGGGCTGGATTTGGGACGGGATCGGGACCAGGACCGGGATCGGGATGAATTTGGGGCAGGACGGGACGGGACGGGACCGGAATGGGATCGGGATCGGGGACGGGACGGGGCGCGGCGGAATGGGAACGGACGGGACGGGGCGGGATCGGGCTGGGTTTGGGACGGGGCCGGGACCGGGACAGGGATCCGGATCGGGATCGGGGACGGGATCGGGATCGGGATCGGACTGGATTCGGGGCGGCACCGGGCGGGACGGGCCGGGACGGAGCCGGGCGGGGCTCGCGGCGGGGCCCGGGTCCGGCCGTGTCGGGGGAGCGGTGCCGGTCGCGGCCCCGTGCCCTGGTGCCAGGCGCTGCCGTGGCAGGTGTCCGCGGGGCGGCTGCGGGCGGAGGGCAACGCGCTGTTCCAGGCCGGGCAGCACCGCGCCGCCCTGGCCGCCTACACGCGGGCGCTGAGCCTCGACTGCAGCGGGCCCGAGCGCGCCGTGCTGCACCGCAACCGAGCCGCCTGCCACCTCAAACTGGTGCGTGGGGACGGGCGGGATGGGGTGGGATGGGATGGGATGGGATGGGATGGGATGGGGTGGGATGGGGTGGGATGGGATGGGATGGGATGGGGTGGGATGGGCTGGGCCGTGCTGGGCTGCCCAGGGCCGTCCCGGGCCGTCCTGTGCTGCCGGCTGGGCCGGGCAGGGCTGGGCACCCTGCGCTGCCGGCTGAGCACCCGCACAGCACCGCCAGCCCCCGGGCCAGGCACTGATCCCTCCTCTCGCCCCTTCCCCTGCCCCCAGCCCCCGGCTGTCTCTGTCCCATCTCCCCATGGGGCCGCTGTTCCCAGCCGGGGCGTGCAGGCACCCCGGGTCTGCCCACTAGCCTTTGATTTCCCATCACGAACCATGCCTGGAGCAGGGGGAAGCACCGAGAGCCTCAGGGGCTCAGAGGGGCAGGGAGCACTGCCACAGCGGGCACACGGAGAGCACGGGGCCTTAGGGCTCCTCAGGGACCCCCGAGGGCTGTGCTCTGGGAAGGGCAGGGCACCCGACCTCTGGTCCCCAGCTCCCAGTGACACTGTTTCCCCCCCCAACCCCCCCAGCTGTTTCCCTGCCCTTCTCTCAGTGGTGGGTGCAGCAGGCGGGGTGAATGCAGCCTGCACGGACGGTGTGCCAGGCGCCCCCTTCTCACCCGCTCTCTCCCTGCAGGAGGACTATGCCGAGGCGGAGGCTGATGCATCTAAAGGTACTGCCAGGGGTAGCCGGCAGGGACTGGCCGCTGTGTGCCGCCTGCCAAGGCAGCCCGGGGCACGCCAGGGGCTTTGCGATCGCTCCCTCGCTCTCCTGCAGCCATTGAAGCTGACGGCCGGGACACGAAGGCGCTGTTCCGCCGAAGCCAGGCGCTGCAGAAGCTGGGCCGCTTGGACCAGGCCATCAGCGACCTGCAGAGGTGCATCAGCCTGGAGCCCAAGAACAAGGCCTTCCAGGAGGCCTTGCGCGCCCTGGGGAGCAGCATGCACGAGAAGGTGAGGGGGAAGATGCTGTGGGGCGGCTGCTGCTGCGCATCCCTGCGGGTGCGGGGGGTGGAGGGGGAGCAAGGGCTGAGCTGCTCTTTCTGGTCTGTCTCAGATGAAGACCATGTCCTGCACGGACTCAAAGGTGGAGCAGATGTTCCAGATCTTGCTGGATCCTGAAGAAAAAGATGCCGACAAGAAGCAGAAGGTCTGAGCTCCAGGGAACAGGGGGCAACATGACTTGGGTGTTGGGCAAGGAGTGGAGGAATCATGCCTAGGTCGGCACTGCTGGCTGCGCTGTGCTGTCCTGGGAGCCCAGGCTTCCTGCCAGCAGAACACGCTCCCTGGAGACTGGGAGCAGGGCTGGGTGCCTGTGGCTGCCCAAGGGCTCCCACATGAGGTTCGCTGTGTGCAGGGGAGTCCGTTCTGGAGGGCGGGTGACCCAACCGCGCCTCTCTTCTCCCAGGCGGCGCAGAACCTGATTGTGCTGGCGCGAGAGGAGGCCGGAGCAGAGAAAATCTTCCAAAGCGATGGTGTGCGGCTGCTGACGCGGCTGCTCGACACGGCCAAGGCTGACTTGATGCTGGCAGCCCTGCGCACCCTGGTGGGGCTGTGCTCTGGGCACCGCTCCCGGGTAGGTGCCGCGGGAGCTCGGTCCTCCTGCGTGCGGGGACCACGGGGACATCTGTGCTGGGGAGGCTTTGAAGTACGGTGGGCTGGGGAGCACCGATGGCCTTTGCCTGTGCTGTGCTGTAGCCCTGCTGCTGGACAGCGGAGCTCTAAGCTGTCACCTGCCAGGCCTGAGCTGTGAGAGCCTTGTTGTGGAGGGGAACAGCTCTCAGAAGATGCTGGGGAGTGCCGGGTTTTCCCGCAAAGTCCCCAGCAGGCGCCTGTGCTTGTACCTGCAGACCATGGCCATCCTGGCGGAGCTGGGGGCCCCGCGCCTCTCGGCAGTGCTGGGTGTGGAGCACGAGCAGGTTTCCCTGGCTGCCTGCAACCTTCTGCACGTCATGTTCGATTCCCTGAGGGAGGGACTGCAGAAGGACTTCCGTGGCAAGGAGGACGCGGTGGTGCTGGGTGAGTGGCTGCTGCCCCAGCTGGTGTGGGGAGGCGCTGAGCTGCGGTGGGTTCTGCTGCTCCCTGCCTCTGGGCCTGGATTTACACGGGTTTGAGCTGCGGGTCAGGATCCCCCGATCCCAGCAGCTCCTGCTGGCCTTACTGTGATGGGGTGAGGGCTGTGTGCAGGGCACTGACCGCTGGCCCTGTCTCCCCTGGAAGATTCCTCCAAGGACCTGAAACTGCTGATCAAGGACCTCCTGGAGCTGCTGCCTCTGGAAGGGGCCTCTGCGCACGGCCGTGACAACGCCCTCAACCTGCTCATCAAGGTGGTGCCCAGGAAGTCACCGAAGGAGACCAACAACAGCATGAGCCTCTGGGTGATCGACCAGGGTGAGTGAAACAGCCTGCAGCATCCCGCTGGGCCGTCACACCCCTCTGCCTGGGGCAACGTGTGCCTTGGCTCTGCAGGACCGAGGTGCCTGCGCGTCCCATTTTGCTCCTCGCTGGGTGCCTGAGCTCTGTGTCCTCCTAGGCCTGAAGAAGATTCTGGAGGTGGGCAGCACAGTGTGCGGAGCCCCGGGCAGCCTGCCCGTGACAGAGAACACCCGGATGAGCGCCTCGGTCCTACTGAGCAAGCTTTACGAGGACCTGAAGTGCGACGCTGAGAGGGAGAACTTCCACCACTTGTGCGAGGACTACGTGAGGTGAGCCCGGGGCAGAGGAGGGCTCCGTCCTGTGCAGCCAGGAGCATTCTGCTGCTGTCCCTGCCTCCGCTGGGAGTGGCAGCACCCTGTTCCCAGGCTTCTTGCTTTTAGTGGTAAAAGCCAAGTGCAGAGCAGCAGGGACCTGCCATGCCACTGGTCCGGCAGGGCAGCACGGCGTGAGGCTGGTGGGGATCAGCCTTATCCCTCCTGGCCTTCTTCCCCTGCAGGAGCTGGTTTGAGGGGCACGAGCTGGCCGGGAAGCTGCGGGCCATACAGACGGTGTCGTGCCTGCTGCAGGGCCCCTCAGACGCTGGGAACAGGGTGCTGGAGCTGGAGGGGATCATGGACAGCGTGCTGTCCCTCTGCGCCTCCGTCTGCGAGGCCCACCAGCTGGTGGCGGTGGAGGCGCTGATCCACGCTGCTGACAAGGCCAAGCGCGCGTCCTTCATCACGGCCAACGGCGTCAGCCTGCTCAAGGAGATCTACAAGCACAGCGAGAGGGACAGCATCCGCATCCGGGCGCTGGTGGTGAGCGCGGCAGGGCAGGAGGAGCAGCAGTGCGTGGGGCTGGGGGGCTGTGGTGGCCCGTGGTGCCATCCTGTTCCTGCTGGGGGGCTGCCACGGGGGCACTGCGGCCTCCAGCCCTGACGCTCTGCTCCTCACAGGGGCTCTGCAAGCTGGGGTCTGCCGGAGGCACTGACTTCAGCATGAAGCAGTTTGCTGAGGGCTCCACGATGAAGTTAGCCAAGCAGTGCCGCAAGTGAGTGCTGAGGACGGCGGGGTGCGCTGGGGGCGGGAGCCCTGCAGGGAGGGCTCACGGGGCCGTCTCGCAGGTGGCTGTGCAATGAGGCGATCGACGCGGGCACACGGCGCTGGGCTGTGGAGGGCCTGGCCTACCTCACTTTTGATGCGGATGTCAAGGAGGAGTTCGTGGAGGACAAGGCAGCGATGCAGGCCATGTTCCAGCTGGCCAAGGTGGGCACTGAGCGCCATGGGGGGAACGTGCCCGAGTGCCCCTCCTGATGGAAGGGGTTGGGGCTCCTCCTGCGGGGCTGTGGCTGGGGTGTGCACAGGGCTCTGGTGGTGCTGAGTGGGCTCAAGCCCTGCTCTGTGCTGTGTCACGGGTGCGACGAGCGTCCCATTTCCCCTGCAGTCGGAGGACAGGAGCGTGCTCTATGCAGTTGCCTCCACGCTGGTGAACTGCACCAACAGCTACGACCACGAGGAGCCAGACCCTCAGATGCTGGAGCTGGCCAAGTACGCCAAGCAGCACATTCCAGAGCAGCACCCCAAGGTGAGGGGGCGAGTGATCGCAGTAGCTGTGGGGAGCCTTGGCCCCACGGGACAGCAGGGGACTGGGACAGAGCCTGGCCAGGGACGGGGTGTCCGGAGATACCATTCTGGTGCCTTTGGGGTGATGGCCTCAGGGCTGGGCAGCAGGAGGTGGTGGCAGGTCGGGTGCTGGCTCTGACTGGAGCGATGCCCCTGCCCGGGACAGGACAAGCCGGACTTCGTGAAGCGGCGGGTGCGCAAGCTGCTGACGGCTGGCGTGGTGTCAGCCCTGGCCTGCATGGTGAAGAGCGAGAACCCGGCACTCACCAACTCCTGCCGGGAGCTGATCTCCAGGTACAGGGGGCAGGGGCAGGGGCGTGGGAGCTGCCCTCTGAGGCTGCTGGCACCCTCCTGCAAACCTAGTGCCTGTGGGGAGCCCGGGCTTCTAGGAGCAGGGGGGTGTCTGGCACAGCCTGGGCCCACTGCTGGTATCGGGGTGGCACTGGCAGCCACCACAGCAGGTTCCAGACTCCGTCTGCTCCTGCCCTGTCTGCAGGGTGTTCCTGGCCCTCGTGGCGGAGGCGGAGGACCGAGGCGGCGTGGTTGCACAGGGAGGAGGCAAGGTGAGGTGGTGGGTGCCACGGTGCCCCCAGCCCGTTCCATGGGGAGGGCTGGGGCTGTGACCAGCTGTAGGACAGGCTGATGCATCTCCATCTGCAGGCTCTCATCCCGCTGTCCCTGGAGGGCACTGAGGTGGGACAGACCAAGGCGGCTCAGGCCCTGGCGAAGATCACCATCACCTCCAACCCAGAAATGGCGTTTCCTGGGGAGCGGGTCAGTGTCGCCACCGAGGGGCAGGCTGCCACGCTGCGCAGGGCGTGGAGGGGACAGCCGGGGGTTGCAGGGGTCAGAGAGGGCTGTGGGGGGGCCTCGACGCTCCTTCTGTGCCCGAATTGCTGCAGCCAGGCACGTCTGCTCTGGGGAGGCGTCGGGCTGAGCAGCACAGGGAGGGCTGCGGGGCAGGGGCTGCCATGGTCGCTGGGAGCCGGCTTTGGCTCCTCGTTTCCCCTTGCAGCAGGGCTTGGCAGCCCAGGAGATGGAGGCCTGAGGGGTGGCAATCTGAGTCTGACGTTCCTTGGGAAGGAGGCAAAAGCCCCTGGTGGTTTCCACAACGGCCTGATTGTCCAGGCCTGGCCACGAGGAGCAGTTCTGCCTTTCTGCTAGGTCTGCCCATACCCCATGCAGGGGCAGAGTCCCTGCCCCCTGGTTTGAGCCCTGCACTGCTCTTTCCACAGATCTACGAGGTGGTGCGGCCCCTGGTCAGCCTTCTGCACCTCCAGCGCACAGGCCTGGAGAACTTTGAGGGGCTGATGGCGTTAACCAACCTGGCTGGCATCAGCGAGAGGCTGCGGTAGGGGCAGTGGGGCCAAGGCCCAGCTCTTCCAGGCGGGGGGTGAGGGGGACCCAGGTCCAGATGGGTGCTGCCCTGGCCAAAAGTGGTGCGGGGGTAGCACCAAGGGGCAAGGAGTGCTCACCCCTGGCCTGCTGCAGGCAGAAGATCCTGAAGGAGAAGGCTGTGCCCATGATCGAGGGCTACATGTTTGAGGAGCACGAGCTTATCCGGCTGGCTGCCACCGAGTGCATGTGCAACATGGCCATGAGCAAGGAGGTGAGGGCCGTGCCGTGCTGAGCCAGCGGCTGCTTGCCCTGGGCTGCTGGCCACCTTCCTCCCTGCTGCCTGCAGGTGCAGGAGCTGTTCCTGGCTGAGGACAGCGACCGGCTGAAGCTGATGGTCCTGTACAGCGGGGAGGAGGATGAGAAGCTGCGGCGGGCAGCCTCGGGGACCCTGGCCATGCTGACCGCGCTGCATCCCCCCATCTGCAAGAGGATCCCGCAGGTGGTGAGTGCCCAGGGCAGGGGCAGCCTCGTGTGCCCCTCACCCCGCGTGCTGGGGCTGGCTGCGGGCTGGGGTCCGCTGCCCTATGGCACCCAGGGGCACGGTGCTGCGGCTGCCCACGGTGCTGAGCGCCCCGCTCTGCCCGCAGACGGTGCACTGGCTGGAGATCCTGCAGGCGCTGCTGCTCAGCCCCAGCACGGAGCTGCAGCACCGCGGGGCCGTGGTGGTGATGAACATGATGGCGGCCGAGCGCGGCGTGGCGGAGCAGCTCATCGCCAGCGAGATGCTGGAGATCCTCTCGGTGCTGGCCAAGGACCGCGACAAGCCGCGCGTGGCGCAGGCGGCGCAGGAGGCGCTGGCGCAGGCGGTGTCTTACGGCCTCATCAAGCCCGGCCCCGGCCAGGACTGAGCCCGGCCCCGGGCCCTGCCCTGCACACGCTGCTCCGGGCTTGCGCTCACCGCACGCACCGCGCTGCACCGGGACCGACCGGGGGCCGCCCGCTGGGACCGGGCCGGGCCCCCCCCCGCCCGCTGCCGCCGTGTCCCGGGGTGAGGGGGGGGAGGACGGGGCCCAGCGGCACCTCCGCCACTGCCAGTGCCTTAACGGGGGCGGCACCGGGGGCACCGCACTGAAGCTGCTCCTGAGCGGCGGCGCCGCCTCCGCGTCTGTCTGCGGCTGCCCGACGGGGGGGGGGGGGTCCGGTGCTGCCCCTCCCATCCCCGCCCCGTCCCCCCCGCCCCGCCATGGCGGCCCCGCGCCGCTCCTGGCTCGTGTTCGGCTTCAGCGCCGAGGAGGCGGCGGGGGAGCCATCGCCGGGCCCGGGGCCGCGCCGCCTGGAGCCGGGCCCCGAGGGGATCGAGGGGATCCGCCGCGTGTGGCCCGCCTGGAGCTACGCCGTGCTGGACACCGGTGAGCGGCCCCCCGGGGCGGCCGGCACGGGGATGCTGCCGGGCCCCCCCGGGCCCCCTCCCGGCCCCGGAGCCCCCCGGAGCCCCGGCGGGCGCTGAGCCGCTGCTCCCGCAGGCGCGGGGCTGGAGGTGCTCGGCGCGGGGCTGCGGCGGCGGCTGCCGACGGGGTGCGCGGAGGCGCTGCCGTCCGAGACGCACGTCCTGCTGCTGCGGGGACGGGGACGGGGACCGGGGGCGGCGGCCGAGGCCTGGCCGCGGGCGGCGGCGCTGCGGGGGGAGCTGCGGGGAGCCCCCGCCTGGCGCCGGGCCCTGCCGCCGGGCTCCCGCAGCCCCCCGCTGCCGCTGCTGCCCGGCGGCTTCGCGGTGCCCCGGCCGCCCTTCTTCTGCGAGCTGCCCCCGGCCCCGCCGCTCCGCGCCCTGGCGCTGGGCCACGAGCACGTCCTGGCGCTCGGGGCCAACGGCGAGGTCTACGGCTGGGGCGGCGGCAGGTGAGCGCCGGGGGGGGCAGGGGGCCGGGGTGCTGGTGGTGGTGGGGGTCCCTCAGCTGGTAGCATGCAGGTGGAGGCAGGGTTCAGGGCTCCGGTGTCGCCAGCACGCTAAAACGGTGCCGCACTGCGTGGGCAGCCAGCCGAGCGAGCAGCACGCACACCCGCCAGCACTTCAAGGGCTGTTCTTCATGCTGCTGCACATAAATACTGTGCTACAAGTAACTCTGGAGTCTTGGTTCTTGATTACGTGCAACTGGTCCTGAGCAGCAGCCCTGCGAGCTGTCCCCTGCCCCCCGTGCTGCTCGGGCTCGGGGCAGAGGCTGTCCCGGTCCCTTCCCTCGTGCCCCCTGTCAGGGCTGGCAGTGGGGAGGCACCTGGGGGTGCAGCAGGGACAGAGGCACTCGGGTTCTGGCCTGGCCCTCTCTGCTCGGCGTTCCCAGGCCATGCCTTCAGGCCTCAGGTGCAGTGGGGACCAGTGGGTTGTCTGCAATATTTTTCCCTGTTGGTACTGGCTTTGCTACTTGTACCCAAGTCTGGCGTTTCCCATACTATTACCTGGGCAGGCTCAGCCTGGTGTGTTGTTGCTGATGCTGTGACATCAGCCTGGTGCCACCGGCCTTACAGGACTCCCTGAAAGTCCCTGCGGGCACTGGTCTCACCCTGTCTGTGCGGGGTTTACCACAGGCAGCACCTGGGTCTGTCCCCATTGAGTCCAACCACACGGGTGGCCCTGGGGTCACGCTGCCAGCCCCGTGCTTGGTGAATGTGTCTGGGTACGGCCGTGTGCCCCCAGCCCCGAGCAGACGTTACCAGCACAGCTGTGGGGTCGGGGTGTCGGTGGGCGATCTGCCCTGACCACATTAATTGCCAATTACAGATAGTTACGGGGCAGAAGGGGTAAGTTAGCGATCTTGCTGCTTACGTGAAACAAAGCCAACAAAGATTAAAGCAGAGCTGTGCAAACTGGAGTGTCTTCCTCCCTCGGTATTGCCGATGTGCTCGGGTGCATTTTGTTTCCCGGCCTCAGGTCGCTGGTGTTTGGGGGCTGTTGTCACGGCCGGCTGGTTGTCATAGCAAACAGCATTAGATCAGCCCTTACATTTACAGATATTGCCATATTGCCATCGTTCTTGCCTTCTTTCTTTACCTTTAAAGGAAAGGTTTACACACCTCACTTGCTGTCATGTATTTCAGGATTAACTTTTTGCAGACACTAAATGCCATGGTTAAGCTTTGGTTACTAGAAAAGTATGAGAAGCCTCTCGCACTTCTTTGTGCCTCTTCCTTCAGCGTTAGGGCTCTGCTGAATAATGCCGTAGCTGTTAGTCACGGGGCCCTCCAGCCTTCAGGGACGCTTGCTTAAAGCAGCCCTCAGCTCCCCAGCAGTTTTCCCCTTTCCCTGCTGGTGCTAACCCCGCTGTGCCAGCACCTGCAGCCCTGCAGGTTAAGTTCCTGACATACAAATCAGCTCAGACATAAATGACACAGCAGGGGCACGTTCGTTATGTCACAGTTGTGCCGTGCGTTGTTCCCTTGCGCGTAGTTACTGCACCATGGAGCCCCCCCAGTCCCAGCTGGGTACCACCAGTGGCCGTGCCCCGGCCTCCCAGTGCCCTCGCTGCCGGCTGTGGCCCTCGCGCTGCCGCACAGCCGGGGGGCGGCAGGAGGCCGGGGGGCATCAGGGCTGCGGGCACTGGGTGCGGGAGGTGCCCGTCTGTCTGCCCGCGTACGTCTCCCCACAGGCACGGGCAGCTTGGCCACGGGGGCCTGGAGTCGGAGCAGCAGCCGCGGCTGGTGGAGGCCCTGGCCGGTGTGCCCATGCGGGCGGTGGCGGCGGGCGGGTGGCACTCAGCCAGCATCAGCGGTGAGGGGCCGGGGGTGGGGGGTGGCGGTGCTGGCAGCCTGGGGCCGGCTGCCCCGTGTGGTCCCGGGCAGGGCCGGTGCTGGTGCCCGGTGCCCTCGAGCACTTGGCCGCTGCCGCGGGGTCCGAGCTGTGCCCTGACCAGGGCCGCCCCGTGCGTGCTTGCAGAGGGGGGGGACCTCTACATGTGGGGCTGGAACGAATCGGGCCAGCTGGCGCTGCCCTCCAAGGCGGTGGCAGAGGAACAGGACCAGGATGAGGACGCAGACACAGGTGAGGATGCTGCTGGGTGCAGCGAGGCCATGCCCAGCCCCTGGGATGGCGCGGCCAGGGCTGAGCGCCGCTGTTCTCAGGGGCTGCGGAGCTGCCGCCCCCCCGGGAGCAGCCGGGCGCCGCCTTCATTTCCATCCAGGCGTTCCCGGCCCTGCTGGACCTGCCCCAGGATGTGGAGGTTGGTGCCGTCAGCTGCGGGTCCCGGCACACGGCTGCAGTCACACGTGAGTGCCCGGTGGGTGGGTGGGGGCCGGCAGCCCTGGTGCTGGGGGTGATGCCAGCTGATGGGCGCTGTCCTGGTTGCAGGAGACGGCGAGCTCTACACCTGGGGCTGGGGTAAGCGAGGCTTCTGCTCCGTGACGGCCCGGTGTGACCTGCTGGTTGCCTTGCCGCTTTGATTGCTGGCTGTTAATGCTTTATTTGGACTGCTCCCCTTCCATCCTTGCCCAGGGGATGAAATCCCTCCTGTGGGCCCCATCACACAGCTGCTGTGTCTGCAGGTAAATACGGGCAGCTGGGCCATGGGGACAACACCAGCTCTGACCGGCCCCGGCGCGTGGAGCACCTGGTGGCAGAGGGGCTGCGGGCCCAGGAGGTGGTGTGCGGGCCCTGGAACACCTACGTGTGCGTGCTGGAGCAGTGAGGGGCACGAGGCTGTCCCACGACCATCGCTGTGTGCATGGAGCAAAGGGAGACAGGGGAAAGCTCTGCTCCTGCCCCATGGAGCAGCCCTCGGCCCTTGGAGGTCGGGCAGAGGGTGGGTGGGTTTCCCCCCCAGGACCCCAGCTCAGGCCGAGGAGCTGTGCTGCTGCCTCAGGCAGCTGGGGTTGCACTAGTGATAAAGACAGAACAGGACTACATGGATTTATTAAATCTCTTTTTGTAACAGCTGCGGTAGTGCTTCGCGTTGCGTACACATACAGGTGCCCAGCTGCTCCAGCCCCTATGGGCACAGGCAAGAAGGCAGGGGCTGAAGAGCCAGGCCCAGCCCTCTCCCCCTCCCAGCCTCCAGGGTGATGCTGGAGGAGCCTTTGGTCACCCCAACAACCACACAAACAGCAGGGGTATATACATGGATACGCATTATTCCCATAAACAGTATATACAGTTACAGAGCAAGGGAACAGAACCTGGGGAATAAATAACAGCAAGTGGGGGAGTGTAGTGACAACAAGGTGCAAATTAGTTCTGATCAGGGACAGACACACATACAGAGCTTCATTAACAAAAGGTGCAAACGGGCCCCCACCAGCACGCCGTACCGCCAAGCCATGCGCTGTTCTGCCCAGGAGCAGCAGGCGAGAAAGGGCAGGCAGGCGATGGGGTGCACGTGCAGGGGGACAGGCAGCCCCTCACCAGGGGCTCGGGGATGGGCAAAGGGGAATCGGCCACCTGAGGGCTCCAGGGGGCAGCTGCAGTGCCCGGCGTGGGGGAGTTGAGACCCTCAGCCACAAGCCCAGGCTGCAGCAGTCCTCGGGGGCCAAGGGAGGCTGCTTAGGGGAACCTCAGCTAAAGCAAGCCCTAGCTAAAGCATGGCTGCTGTGCTGTTAAGGAAGAGCTGGGTAGATAATACCTACAGATATATGGAAGGTTAAAAAAAAAAAAAAAGCCTTTGGTAAGAGGCACCAAGGCCAGCTCTCTGCACTAGGTCCTGTCTGTCCCAGAGCACACCCGGCAAGGCAGAGCCCTGCCACCTCACCCCACTGCCCAGCCAGGCTCCCGCAGAAGCCACCACCCGCTGCTACGCTACCCCAAGTTTGTTCTCAGTCTTTAATCACAAACAGTCACAAGAATTCCCCAAATAAAAGCAAAAATGTTAGAAGTGTCCTTTTCCTTCCCCTGCCCTCGCAGGCAGAGGGGGGGGGGCGGCCAGACTAATGCTGGGCCCTAGCTAAAAGCCAAGCCGAGGGCAGGGCCTGCCCCGGGCCTGGGCGCTGCGGGAGCGCTCCCCCGGGGCAGGGACTCACTGCGGCTGCGCAGGGCCAGAGCCGGGGGCAGCGCCTCAGCAGTAGGCGGTGGTGGTGGTGGAGTTGAGCACGCGGGAGCTGGTGTCACACCTGGAAGCCTTTGAAAGTTCGCGCTGTGGACACAAGAAGCAGGAGACGGGGGGTGAGGGCCGGGGGCCACAGGCGGTGCTGGTGCTCCGGGGCAGCGGCTTTAGGCCACGCTGTGCCCCTGCTGGGCAGAGACAGCAGCCGACACCCCCCTGCTTCAGGACAGGGCAGGAAGGCAGCTCTCAGCAGCTGGGAAAGATCCCCGAGGCTCCCAGGAGCAAGAGCCCTGGGCCGGGAGCCTCATCCCTCCCTCCTGCAGCTGGCAGCTCGCCGCCTGTCCTGGGAAGCGCTTCCAGATCAGCGGGACAGCGAGGGAGCAGGCTGGCAGGGCAGGAGCACAGGCAGGCTGCAAGCACGGGACCAGCCATGTGCAAGCAGTGCAGGAAGGGAGCGCTGCCTCTGCCCAGCACCCTCCCTCCCTCGGGGCTGCCACAGGCACAGGATCAGGGCCTGATGAGGAACCCCCAGCGCTGGCTCTGTTCCCAGCGGGAAGGGATGGTCCTGGGCATCAGGAGAGGTTAAAGCCTGGGCTCAGTGAGGGCTAAGGGAAGGGCAGAGGCCTCCAGCCAGCAAAGCTCCATCCACCAGCAAAGACCAACCCCCCCCCAGCACCCAGCTCCCCCAGGGAGCTCCCCAGCACAGCTCAGGCCAGCAGGAGGTGGGACAAGGCAGGGTCCCTCGAGAGGCTGAGCTCAGGGGCACAGCAAGCCGAGTCAAGGCGAGCATGCAGGGGCTGAGGCCATGCAGGCAGTGGGAAAAGGACCCGGGGGCAAGCAGGACCCTCCCGCCTCTCTCCCAGCAACCAGGTTAGGACAGCGACAGAGCGCTGCTGCTGCCAGCTGCCCGCGCCCAGGAAACACCGCATCAAACCCCGGGGCTCAGCGCTCGGCTCAGGCAGCTGGGGACAGGCCAAGCTCCAGAGAGCAGCCACGCCACTGGAGCAGGGCTGTGCCGGGAAGCCTGGCACAGGGACACACCGCAGGCAGGGCCTGGCTCCTGCACGGGCTCGGGGGCTGCCCTGGGCAGCAGAACTCCTCTCGTCTCCATCTGTTCCCCCCGGGGCTGCTCAGGGCCACGCAGGATGCGAGCGGTGCTTGGCCTCAGCCGCCCAACCTCAGCGCTGAGTTCCTGCCGTGCAGCCCCCACCCGGTGCCGGGGGCGCTGGCAGGGGCAGGCGCTCTGTGCAGCGGGGGCCGCGGGGCTGTGGGAGGGGGCGCAGGCCCCGCGCGGCCGGGGGGAGGCAGGTTTAGAAGAGGTGAATTACCGCAAACTCAGAATAGGTGCTGGCAACAGAACTAACGCTGTAGTTACGCTGGGCAGGGGCTGTGGGGGTGCACCCACCGCTCAGGGTGGTTCCGTTCAGCTGCGACACGTTCTCCTTGTTCTGCTCCCTGTGTCCTGGCCGGGGGGGCTTCAAAGCCACGCGGCTGGGGGTCCGAGCCTGACCAAAGTGCTGGAATGGAAGACAGGAGGCATGACCCGAGGGGGCTGGAAGCCTGTGCTAGCCTTGCTGCTCTGCAGTAGCGGAGGAACTCCAACCTCCAGCCTCCTTCATGGTCTGGGGCCCAATTCTGACCCAGGACACATAGGTCAGGTAATGAAGACACCTTCCCCCCCCCCCCCACCAGCTTCAGGCTTGGCCCAGACACCCACCAGAAATCTGGGCTAGGGGGAGTCTTCCTGAACGCTGCCCACCCTCCTTTTCCCCCAGGCTGTGCTGGCCCCACAGACATCCCACCAGCCATGCAGCTGCCCAGTTGGGGCTGGGACCAACGAGCAGCCTGTATGCCCCTGGAGCTTGGCAGGGGAGGCAGGTGAAGCAGCACAGCACGGCAGGGCTCCCTAGCCCCCCTGCAGGTAGGGACGCCCCAGAAGGGCCCTCACCTTCCCTCCGGAGGGCGGCAGCCGGGAGGTCGGTGAGTGGTAGAGAGTTGCCCCGAAGGCCGAGCGAACAGTGCTGTTGGGGGTGGCGCTGGAGATGGAAGTGGTGTTGAGCTGGGGGAAAGCAGAGCACCAGGTGAGGGGGGAGGAAGCCGGGGCTGTGCCACACCAGGAAAGCCACCATGGAATCACCCAGCCGCAGGGGGCCCTCCAGCTCCAGGGCACCCCAACAAATCCCACCACCCCCATGGAGAGAAGTGCCCGCAGCCTGGCCCCATTCCTGCTTCCCTTACACTGCTGCAACACCCCTGAGCCCTTCTGGCACCTTTGAGAGACTGAACCCAGAGGTGGGGCTCTGAGCACCACACGCACTATGTCGTGCCAGCACTCAAGTGCCGGCAGGGTCCCAGCCTCGCACTCTGCCCGGTGTGGACAGTTTACCTTCCTTACTTTGCCAGGCGTGTGTGGGGTGAGCACGCGACGCTTGACGGGTGTCCGCGGGGTGCTCCCGTACATCATCTCTGCCTCGATCTGGCGGCTTTTCTTCAGGTGCTGCATGAGAGAGCTGCGCTCACCACCCCGAGCAGAGGAGCGGGGAGCTGGCTGCTCTGGGTCACTGCCCAGTGCCAGGGGAAAGGCAGGCTTCTGCTGGTGGGCAGCAGCCCTGCAGCCAGAAGCAGGTACTTTGGGGGAGATTTACAGGTAGCCAGAGCCAAGCCAGAGTCCTGGTGCAGCTGAGGCCAAGAAAAAGGCTCAGCACACAGACACCAGCAGCAGCAGACACCAGTTTTGGTAAGGAAGGTGACCACGTACAGAGCCAGCAGGAAGAGAAGACCCCCGTCTCCCTAGGGAGCTGCCAGCAGCAGATGGGGAGCCCGGGGCTGGGGCAATTCTCGCCCCCTGAGCAGGGCTGGGCCACCAACAGCCTGGAGCCAGAAGAGGCTCCTCGAGGCCAGGAGAGCACATTCAGCTCCGCACTCACCCGCTCCTGCTTCTCCTTCTCTTTCTCCATGCGGTACAGCTGCCACTGCTCCGCCACATACTCCATGAACTGCTGCCCCTTCACCAGGAAAGCGTCCTCATGCTCCTGCTCCCAGGCCTGGACCCTGCTCTCCAGCTCCTCCTGCAGCTGATGGGGACACACAGGCAGTGTCAGGAGGCTGCCCCCCGAGATACTCCTTGCTGGCTCTAAGTGCCCCACTTCTCCTTGGTCACTGCTACATGTGCCTACCCAGAACTGCAGCTCCTTCTCCTCCCTCCAGGTCTGAACCTACCTTGGAAAGCATCTTCTGCAGCTTTGCTCGCTGCTTCTCTTCTTTCAGCAGGCTCCCCCCACGGTTGGCAAAGCGGTTGGGGTCGGTTGTTTTCCTCTAGCATAGAAAAAGGAGGTGAGGAGAGAGGCAGGCACAGAGCCCAGCCTCACTGTGCAGTGCTCCCTGCAGCGCAGCCCCGCACAGCACAGCAAGCTCTTCACCATAAGTCATCCTGGCGCTCTGACACAGCGCCCCATCCCCTCACCATGCTGCTAGGGCTCCCCCCGCCTCCCCGCTCCCTCAAGGACACTGCACACCAGAGCAGAGGCCTACAGGGCCCAGAAACCCAGCACTGCCCGAGCAATACCTCCAGCTCCAGGAACAGCTTCCAGTTCTCCTCCCATTTCTGGACGGCCTCAAACAGCTCCTTGTGTGTTTCATAGTAGTTCTTCATCCTCCCCACCTCAGCATCGTGGAGCTGGAGCAGGGTCTCTGTGTAGTCCTCTGGGGAGATACAACAGCACGTTCAGGAGGCAGGCAGGGACCCGGCACCACATCCAGCAGCACTTCCCTGCAGCCGGTCTGCTGGCAGGCAGCCTGCAGCTCCCCCAGGGGAGTCTGAGAGCCAGCACCCACCATCATAATAGGGGCTGAAGCCTTCTCTCTGCTCCTGGCTGTAGAAGCATTTATCCCAGTACTCAGCCAGCTCCACCCGGATTGCCTGGATCACAGACTTCATGTTCTGCAGCTTCAGCTCCTCCAGACGGTCCACTTCTAACTGCAGCTGCCGTGAGACCAGAGCACAGGCTCAGAAGGCAGCAAGAGCAGAACTGGATTCATGTTCTGTGTAAGCTGAGTTCTAACGAGCCAGTCACCAGCCCCAGCTCCCAGCTCCTCCACCTGCGAGGACAGGCTTTGGCTCACAGCACAGACTGCTGGAAGCTGCCCCTGCACTCTGGCTGAGCAAACAAGCGTGCAACCCAGAGCTGCTGCTCCCCTGCCCTCCCCCCTCCAGAGACAGCAGGACAGTCCTTAGGTCCTTACAGCTTTCCTGGTTTTGGCTCTGGATCCGGTCATGTGCACTGCGAAGGACTCCCTCTCCTCCTCAGGAACCTGCAGCCTGTCCCAAAGCGCAGTGATCCTGGATCGCAGCTCCACGCACACGGCCTCGTTCAGGGACCGCCGGGCCTCCAGCTGCAGCAGGGAGAGCGGGGTCAGCACCAGAACGGCCCGATGCTAACCAGGCAGGCTGTTGGCCCTGCTGCAGCCAGCAGAGCAGCCCGTTCATCCTCCCTCATCTCCGTGCAAGAGCTCCTAGCAGGAGGTTCTAACACAACGCGGTTACTGAGCGCAGAGCAGCCACGCTCTGTGTCACGCTGCCAGGCAGCCTCCACAGCCCCACAGTCACAGCAAGGCTGCCTCGAGGTGCCAACGTACCTGCTGCAGCAGGTTCTGGAGGGCAGCAATGTTGTCTGTGGACAAGCAGAAGGCTTCCTCGTCCTCACACACCACCTCCCGCTCAAAGCTCGTGTCCGGGGTGTGGTCCAGCTCCTCCATGCAGAGGATGACTTGCCGCTTGATACTGACAAACTGCTCTCGCCTTCGCTCCTGCAGGTGACGAGCCCCGTGAGAAGCCCGTGGGCACCATCCCCACCCCCCAGGGAGACCTCGCCCGCCCCCCGCTCACCTTCTCGGCGCTCAGGGAGGCCAAGTGGCGCCGGTAGCGGTCCAGCTCCTCCAGGCTGGGCACGGTGTTGCTGTCGATGCCAAACGGGGACACGCAGAGGATGTCACACAGGTCTTGGTCTTGTTCTTGCAGAGCTTTCAGCTCCTGCTGCCTGTCCCTCTTCTGCTTTAACATCACTTGCACGCGGGTGCGTAAATCCTTCTCCATCTGCAGGATGGTGCTTTCCTCCTCTGCCTAGGACAGACCAGAAAACCACTCTCCTCCACAGCTCTTGCGGTCCTGACTCACACCCAGGGCTCCTTAAGCATAAAGCGAGGGACACAGCCCCCGGCTCTGAGCAAAGTTCCCCAGGGAGGTGCAAACGCAGCAGCAACGCTCAAAACACGGCGCTGCGAGGCACCGGGCCCTCTCACAGCCACCTCCCAACACCGGGGCTGCGGGGACCCACCCAGCCTTTGGCCCCACCGAGCTTTTTGGGGTTTTGGGTGCGCCTGCATGGGGAGCCCAGGCCCCGTCAGGACCCCGGGCCGAGCCCCGTCGGAGCCCCGCGGTGCCCACCTCGAAGGGGTCGAGGCGCAGCTCCCGGCACAGCACGTCCAGCTCCTTGCGGCACAGGGCGATGCTCTTCAGGAGCCGCTCCTTCAGGCTCTCCTCCTCCGCCACCATCATGTCCAGCAGGCCCTGCGCCGGGCACGGGCACCGTCAGAGGCGGCCACCGGGATGGGGGGGGGGGACAGGAGGGGCGGCCCGGGGCCCGTGCTCACCTTGATGTGCTTCTTCACCACGTCGGTGCGCTCCAGGCGCTGCTCCTCGGGGATGCCGATCTCCTCCCAGATGTCCCGCAGCGCCGCCAGCGCGCGGTTCAGGCACGACACGGCCTCGGCCGCCAGCACCTCGCTGCGGGCACCGGCACGGCCCCGGCACGGCGTCAACGGGGGCACCGGGACCGGCACCGGCACCGGCACCACGGCCACCGCCCGGCCCCTCCCGCCGCGCCCCCCGGTCCCGGTCTCCCCCCCGCCGCCCCCCGGTCCCGCCGCCTCCGTCCCCGGTCCCCTTGTCCCTGTCCCGGTCCCCCCGCCCCGTTTCGCCGCGGTCCCGGTGCCGCCGCCCCCACCTCTTCCTCATGGCCGCTCTCCGCCCGCCGCCCGCCGGTGCCGGGATTCAAACTGGCAGCCGGCGGCGCTGATTGGCCGCAGCCCCGCGGCCGCGTCACACCGAGCCCCGCCCTCAACCGCCGCCCGGCCCCGCCCCAAGCCGGCCGCCGACCAATAGCGGCGAGAGGCCGCCGCGGCCGCCAACCAATCGCGAGGCGGATCGGCTCCGTCCGCTCTCGCGGGACTCCGCCCCCCCCCAGGGAGGAGGCTCCGCGGCCGCCACGTGACCCCTCCCGACGGCGCTCCCGGCTCCGGGCGGCGCCCCGGCGTCACGGCGCATGCGCGCGCAGCAGTCAGGAGGAGGCGGGGCGGGGCGGGGGAGGGGCGGTTTATTGGGGGGGGGGGGGGGTGGGGGGGGGGTCAGCTGCGGGGCTCCGCCATCGCCTCCATCAGGCGGCCGCTGCTGGTCACGGCCGTGGTCAGGAAGATGAAGCGGCACCCTGCGGGGACAAGGGACACGGGGACAGGGCACGGGGCTCAGCGCACAGCCCCCAGCCCCGTGCCGTGCCCCCCCCCCCCGGTGTACCCCCCCCCCCCCTCCCCGTACCTCTGTCCCGGCCCAGGAAGCGCAGCGCCGCCATCTCGGAGCAGGTGCAGCCGCCCAGGAACACGGCCAGCACCGTGCGGCCCCCGGCCCGGCCCGGCCCCGCCTCGGCACCGCCACCTGCAACGCACGGAGACAGCGGGGTCCCGGCCCCGGTCCCGGCCCCCCCCCCCCCACACACACACCCCCTGCCCCTGCCCTACCTGCCTCCGAGAACTCGGGGCCGCCCAGCAGCCGCAGCACCTCCTCCAGGCCCTGCCAGCCCCTGCGCTCCAGCACCTGTCGAAGGGAGCGGATCACGGCCTGCACGCACCGGGGGGCAGCGGGGGCCCGAGGCCGGGCTCCCCCCGGGGTGCTCGGTGCCCGCCCCCCGCCCCGGGCCCACCTGCTCGATGAGCTTGCAGCTCAGGGGGGTGTAGGCGCCGCTGAAGACGTAGGCCATGTCCCGGGGCACCTTCAGGTCGTACTCGCCGTCCAGCCGGGGGATCTGCGGGGACGCGGTGCTTGCTGTGGGATCATGGAGCTGGCCCCGCATCACGCCCCGCACGGCACAGCCCTCGCAGCAGGCGAGGTGAGCCAGGCACCAGGCAGCAGCCCCGGGGTGTGACAGAGCCAGGGGGTGCAGAGCTCTGGGGCAGGCCAGGGCACAGGCCGGGCACAGCTCTCCGGCCAGCAGCGGGCAGAGCAGCAGCCCAGCAGCCCCCCGAGCACGTACCAAGCCCAGCTTCTTGCTTATGGCTCGGAAATTGCTCTTCCTGGCCAAGGAATTAAACGCGTCTGTGATCTTTCCTGGAAAAGAAGACAAAAGCAGCTCAGAGCCCTGGGACATGGTGCAGCAGCTGCCAGCTGGGGCCCGGTGGCTGTGCAGGCACCAGGGTCTGGCAGAGAAGGGGCAGCAGGGCCAGCACCAGCCCCGGGACTGCCCCCAGCCCAGCAGCTCCCTGCCGTGGGCTGCCCTGCCCCGCAGCTCCCCATGGCTCTGGCTCTCACCAGCCGCTCGGTCTGTCACCAGCTTGCTGACCCTGCTCTCCACAGCCGTCAGGGTCTCCCCAGCCGCCTGCTCGGTCAGCAGCCCGATGCGCTTCAGGTTGTGGAAGGTCAGCAAGTGCTCAGGCCCGTAGCTCTGGGGAAGGATCACTGGGATCAGCACAGAGCCCTGGCTGCCAGCACATGAGGCAGCAACGTGGCACCTCCGTGGGGACAGGCAGGAGCCCTGGGAGGCTGCTTAGGGCACCCTGTGGGGCAGGCAGAGCCCCCGGCTCACACCAACCCCTGTGGGCAGCCAGCACATCCCCGAGGAGCACCATGGCCTGGTGTCCCATGGCGAGCAGCAGGCAGGCAGCAATGCCCCGTCCCATGCTCGCCCTGCGGGGGGCCCCCAGCAGGCTCACCTGCAGGTACTGGGTCTTCAGGGAGCGGTAGTCTTTGGGGTTGAGACCTGTGGGGACAGGGCACTGCTGTGAGCTGAGCCTGAGGCCCGTGGCACTGCCCCCAGCGCTGCCAGCCCCCCTCACCGTTCTCTGTGATGGACAGCAGGCACATGAGGCGCAGGCTCTCGATGGGGGACACCTGTGTGGGGACAGGCTGTGAGCGGGCTGCCAGCCCCTGCGTGTCCCTGGGCACGGCCTGCCCCGCGGCACGGCTCTCACCTGCCGGTCGATGTGCTCCTCGATGAAGCTGGTGCTCTCCCGGATGTCGAAACCCTCCAGCAGAGCTGTGCAGGGGCAGAGGCAGAGTCACTTCACCCATTCCCGGGGCTCTCACTGCCTGGCTGAGGTAGGGTCTCAGCTCAGCCTCCCTGCCTGAACCCCGTGGGGAGGGGAAGGCTTGTGATGCTGGGCTGCCTGCCCGGCCACATGTCAGCCCTGAAAAGACGTGGCTTGACCCTGCTAAGACCTCAACACCCACCCCAACATGAACAGTGGCACCCAGGGGCGCCCAGGCTGTGAGACAGCCCAGATGTGGGGCACTGGGGCTGGGGGAGCCAGGGGGTGATGACAGACACGGAACCGTGCTCACAGTGCTCAGCCTTGATCATCTCCTGGAAGTCCTGCTTGGTTTTCTTTTTCATGATGGACTCGCAGGCACCAATATCTGCACAGCCAAGAGTTTTACACTTTGGAGGTGTAACAGGCTCCATGTACATGTCCCCTGAGCCCCACTGCAGAGCTCTGCATGCACCAATGGCCCCTGCTGCCTGCCTGCTGCTCAGACCCTCTGCCCCCCCCTCCCGCGGGCTGGCAGCGCCCTGCAACCCCCCCGCTGCCCCAGCACCTACGCAGGCTCAGCAGACGATGCTCCTGTTTCAGTCCCTTCAGTTCCTGGGAGACGAAGTTCTTCATCTGCTTGATGTCCATGCCACGGCGCCGCTGCAAAAGAGCATCGTGGCAGTGAGGTGGCTGCGGAGGGAGGCACTGGGGGTGCCTGCACAGCTGGGTGGGACTCACGTCGTACTGTGCCTGCAGGTTGCGAGACTTCTGGCTCAGGAAGCCAAACACGCTGGAGAAGTGCTCGTTCCGGATCTGGCTGAAGACCTGCAGAGAGCACCGCAGCTCCTGCACACCCGACCCACCAATACCTGCACCCCAGGCCCAGCGGCTCCGTTCCCTGCTCAGCCCCCTCCCGGTGCCCCACGCAGCGCCAGCGTGACCCACTGCCACCATGGCACTCACTTTGTCCTGGGCATTGAGCAGCACCTTAACGCTCTTGTCAGAGGAGGTGACTTCAGGCCCAAAATCCACGCTGCCTGCAGAGAAGGATGAAGAGTAGTGGAGTCACAGACTGGATCACAGAACAACAGAACGGCCCCACGTCACCCCGCTGCTGCCCTGCGACCTACCGCACTTGATGCGGAAGGTGTCGTCCACCAGCCCCTCGTACACCATCTGGGAGCACAGCGCTGTGACGTAGTCCGTGTCTGCAATGAGATCCAGCCGCTGTCCGGCTGCCTCCTGCCCTGTGCGCGTGGGCAGCCCCCAGCGCTCCCCCTGCCAGGCCCTGGCTGCAGCCTGCCGCAGCCCCCACCTCTGTCTATGAGGAAGATGTTCCCGATCTCCGGATTCCTGCTCTGGCTGTCGCTCTCACTCTCCTCCTCCAGGTCCCGCCACAGCTCATAGCACATCTGCAAGGGAAAAGCACGTCAGCGCCTGCGGCAGAGCTGCTCCCTGCTCCTGCTGAGGGCTGGTGCCAACACAGCCTCCCCGGGGCACACGGCAGGCACCTCTGGCCAGGGCAGCGTGAGCCCTGCAGCTGCACCCACCTTGGCGCACCTCCCGATCCCGTAGGCCCTGCTGAACGGCCCGTACAGGGAGTTCAGCAACTGCAGGGCTCGAGCAACCGAGTTGATCCAGCGGTGATCTCCCTCCTGCAGGGAGCACGGGAGCATCGGGGAGCGGCTCTGGGCAGGCCAGGTTGGAAAAGGCTGCGTGCATCGGGAGCTGGGCTGGGGGAGCCGTGGGCTCGGCCCCGCTCCACACGCAGGGGAGCACGCCAGGTGCCCAGAGCCACCCAGGGAGGGCTGGAGGGGGCAACGCAGGGGAGCTGTGTGCCGAGAGGAGGAGGCACTGCAGCCCACCCGAGCAGCTCCCCAGGCAAAATCCACCCCAGGACAGGAGACCTGCAGTGAGGGGCTGAGAGGGCTGAGCGGGACACCCTGCATTGATCCCCCAAACAAAGCTCTTTTGTCCTGGGCCCAAGAGGTGAGTTCAGGGAAGGCTGCCGTCCTGCAGGGCAGCATCCTGGCAGGATTGTCCCACTGACCAAGAAGTAGTCACGAAAGAACTCGGGCAGCTCCATGCTGATGATGTCCTCATCCAGGGGGAGCAGGTAGAAGGACCACTCATCGCAGGTAACATCTGAGCGCGGGACAGGGAAAGGCAACAGTCACCAGCCCCCCGCAGGAACAGCCCCAGGAGGCCTGGCAGCCCCACACACTGAGGGGGAGAACAGAGAGACGGGGCCTTCCCGGGGGGAACCATTCCCTTCTTCCCCCGAGGCAGGGGCAAGGCCATTGCTCCCCCTGAGCACAAGGCAGAGGCGCTGATGCCGTGCCGTGCACACCCCGCCTGCAGCAGGCAGCCTCCCATGGCCCTGCGGCTGCTGCCCTGGCTCCAGGCCCCACCAGCCTGGGGTGCCCGCAGCGGGGTTCCCTTGGGGTGCTGCGGTGTCAGAGCCACCACCAGGCAGCCCCCGGGGCAGGGGGGTGGCTGCAGGCAGCACGGTCCCACTCACCGCCGAAGACTCCCTCTTCCTCCAGCACCATCTCACAGGCATAGAACTGCAAGGCAGGAGGAGGCCCTCAGCCAGGCAGCGAGCTGCCCGCGGCACACAGGGCGCTCTCCTTCCCGGACACCCCCCCCCATCTGCTTTAGTGAGACATTTCTGGAAGGCAAGGGGCCGGACAGGCACAGCACGGCAGGGTGCTGGTGGAAGAAACAGCAGCCACTGACCTTCTGGGGGCTGAAGATGATCTTGTACTTGCGGCTCCGGCCTGACATCTTGTCAGCGTTGACAATATCTGCAGACAGAGCGCTTGCAGCCCCCAGGGACAGAGACCACCCACCGCCCCCACCGGACACAATGCCCCTGTAGGACAAGCTCCGGGGTCCTGCTCCTCACTGGACCCGAAAGACCTCAGGCAGGAAGCAAAACCCTGGGAGCGGGGCCAGCTGACGGCCCAGCAAGGGCAGCCTGCGGGGCTGGAAGGGCCTGCGGGAGCTGGCCCGGTACCGGTGCGCACAGCCCCGGCTGCAGCCCGCGCAGTGTGGGATGCGCCACGCACCCCTTGCCATCGCTGCTGACCCTCCTGGGGAGGCCCCATGGCAGCCCCCAGCTCAGCACGGAGCGGGGAGCACCCCCTGCCAGCGGGTGGCCGATGGCTGCCCACCAGGCTCCCTGCACTCACCGGCGATGTACTTCATCGTCTTCACCCGCGGCCGGACGAGGAAGCAGAGCCTGAGCGGAGCGACAGGGGTGTGACAGCCGCGGGTGCACGGCCCTGCCTGCCCCGGCCCCGTTCCCTGCGGCAGCTCCGCGCTGAGGCCCGAGCGGGCCCGGGGAGGCAAACCCCAAGCTGGCAAGCGGATGGGGCACTGGCCCCCCTCCGCCTCTCGGTGCCGCTCTGCCCAGGGCAGGGGCTGCACTCACTGGTCGCTGGTGCTGAGTGCAGGCCGGCTCTCCACCTTGTACAGCTTGTCCACCTCGTGCTGCTGCAGGGCGAGGCGCGGGGCTGTCAGCGGGGAGCTGTCAGCGGCACCCCCACGCCCGGCCGCCCGCCCCGCGGTACCTTCAGGATGGAGACGTTGGCGATGCGGTCCAGGGGGCTCATCAGGTCGGCCTCGATGAACAGGTCCTTCCTCCCGGGGAGCTGCGTGATGGCAGGAGGGGGGTGGGCGCTGCCTGGGGCTGCACCGGGCCCCAGCCTCGGCCGTGCCCGCCCGGGACGGCACCGTGCCCCCGCTGCCAGCCCCACCGCCCCCCGGTCCTGGTCCCAGTCCCGGTGCCAGCCCCGATGCCTTCCAGTCCCGGCACCCACCGCCCCCTGGTCTTTGCCCCGGTCCCACCGTCACCCCCCAGTCCCGGTCCCGGTCCCGGTGCGGCCGGACCTGCTCCAGCAGGTAGATGAGCTGGTCCCGCGCCAGGCGCTTCAGGATGCCGAAGTCGGGCGGCTCGGGCACATCGTGGCGGGTGGCCGAGGCCATGGCGGGGCCGGCGCCAGCCCCGGACCGGACCCCGCCGCCCGGAGCCCCCCGCCCGGAGCGGAAGCGGCTGTGGGCACGGCGGCCCCGAGCCGTTTATGGCCGCCCCGTTTCAGGGCTCCTCCGGGCCGCGCTCCCCCAGCAGCCGCCCCAGCGCCGCCCCCAGCGGCGGGCACGGCCCCGGCAGCGCGCGCTGCTCCGACCCGGCACCGGATCCGCCGCTTCCGCCGCCCCGGCCCGGCCCCGACCCCGGGCACCCCGCGGGCACCCAGCCCGTCCCGGTGCCGGTCCCGAGCCGTGGCCCAGCCGCAGCAGCTGGGCGCGGGGCAGCCCCGTGCCGGCCCTCAGCTCCTGTCCCCCCCCACCAGCTCGGGCAGCGCCGTGGCCGCGTCCCCCCCCCCCCCCCGTGGAGCCGCCTCCGGCAGCGGCGCCGCCCCGGAGCCCACGGGAAATGCGCAGAGAGAGCGGGCGGAGCCGGGTCCCGTTCAACCGTTTATTGCGAGCCGGGGCCCCAGGCGCGGGGCAGACGGTACAGCAGCGTGCCGTCGGGGGCGCGCACCTCCAGCCCGCCGTGCGGAGCCGGGCCCGGGGGCGGCGGGGAGGCGGCGGCGCGCAGCGCTCGGGCGTCCTGGCGCAGGCGGCGGTGCGGAGGGGGGCAGCCCCGGCCCCGCAGCACCCTGCGCACCACGTCGGGGCTGACACCGAAGCCCCGGGCCAGGCGCTGCAGCGGCCACTCCTCGGGCAGCTCCCGCCGCAGGAACCTGCGGGCACGGGCACGGTCACCGGCAGCCGCCCCCCCCCGGTCCCGTCCCGTCCCGTCCCGCCCCGTCCCTCCCGGCGCTCACCGCATCTGCTCCATGGCCTGCCAGCTCAGCGTGCGCTCGGGGGCTCCGCGCCCCTCGCCCAGCTCCCGCCGCAGCCGCTGCAGCCGCGCCGCTGCTCGCCGCCTCCGCGCCCTGCGGGGAGAGACGTGAGCGGTCCCCGCGGCCCCGGCCCCGGCCCGGCCCCAGCCCCGCCGCCCCGCACCTCTCGGCCTCCTCCAGCGCCGCGTCCGGCGGCTCCGGGTCCCCGGGCCACGCCGCCGCCGCCCGCCGCGGGGCCCCGGCCAGGAGCGCGGCCGCCCGGAGCCCGCGCCGCAGCAGCGCCGCCATGGCCCGAGCGGGAGGGGCGGCCCCGGGGAGGGGGGGGGCGGCGCGGCGGGGCCGGGGACCGGGGGGCCGGTGCCGGGTCTGCCCGGGTCAGGGCCGTGCGGGGCGGGCAGCGGGAGCCGGGCCGGGCATCCTCAGCCGGCTGCTGCGCAGCTCGGAGGGGGCAGGAATCGCCTCTGCCCCTCACCGGTCACTGATGTGAGCAGAACCAAAGCAGGGTAAGGCGTACTCACAGCCTGCAGCCTTGTTTCTGGCTCCAGGGAGCTGCTGGGCGCTCAGCGGCAGTGCCCTGGTTTTGGGGCAGGGCTGGGTCACCCCTGGCGTCTGTGCAGCCTGGCTCCGCAGGCAGCCCCCGTCCCGCGGCTGGAGGCTGTGCTGCGCCTTGGGCTGCTCACGGCAGGGGATGCTCTGGCCTCGAACCGAGAGGGTGCACACGGCGGCAGGGGCAGAGCCCTGGCCGGCTGGAGGCTGGGCCCTGGCGCTGGGCTTGTGCGTGAACGAGTGCCCCAAGGGCCGGACGGCACCTCCCAGGAGCGAGAGGGGGATGAGAGTCACCAGGCTGCAGGCCTTCTGTCCCTGGAGTGCGTCCCAGAGAAACTGCGACTGGAAGGAAAGAAAGCAGCCGCAGCTTAGCTCTGGAGGCCTTGGCAAGAGGCAGGAAGGAAAAATCTTCCCCAGTCACCTACAGGTGCTCACTAAAGCGTCTTGTTGCACTCCCTCCCCAAGCTCAGCATGCTCACAGTCTCAGATTCAAATCATCTACGGGGTCAGTGCAGCTGCCCGTCTGATCTGCCTGCAGCAGTGCTCAGGCTCCCAGACTCTGCCCATAACATTGCTCTGAGCTGGAGTGGGGTTTGTGGAAAGAAATGCCAGAGCTGGCTGGGGAGACTTCAGTGATGAAGGATCTGACCCAGCCCCAAATAATGCTTTGCTGCTGGAAAAGTGTGTCCAGAGTTTAGACAGCTAGCACCAGTAGCCTGCTTTGGGAATTGGCTTGGTAGCCAGGACTCAGCTTGAGACAAACAGATCTGCTTTAAGGCTAGGTCCATCCCCAGGTTCCCCTGGTGCAATCCTCTGCTGGGCACCCGGAGATAATCCAGGACGTGACCGCAGCAAAGCCAAGGGTTCACACTATAGCACGCTCCTGCAGAGCGAGGATGACTGTGAAGGGGGAGCCCTGCACCGAGGGCTGAGCTCTGTGGTGTTTCCAGCACGGGCACTAACAGCATCAGAACACATGGACTGGACTCATCACCTTCCCTAGGAGGGGGCTTGTGTAATGCAGAGGGCAAATAATTTAGGGAGAGGCATTGTCTCCAGTGCAGAATACACTGAAAGACTTTTTTTTAGACATTTCCACGCTTCCCTTCAGTCCCTCTTCGTTCTGTTTACTTCATCGGGCTCCTAGTGGTTTAATGCTCCTAGCATGTTAGTGTCCCTAGCTTGTAAGAACTCCTTCCTAGGAGTTCATCTTATTTAGTCAGGAGATTCATGTTACGGCCCTGAAGGAGCAGCCCAGGCTGTGCTGCATGTTGGGGACAGCAGTGTCCGCAAGGCAGTATGACCACAGCCTGTTCTTTGGAATAGCAACGAGCAACATCTTCTGGGGAAAGGTGCCCGGGGGCTCTGTGCAGGTGACTGGCATGGCCCCCATGCACCCACTTGGAAAGAGACAAAGTCACAGAACTATAGGAAAACCCAAGGACCCAGACACTACGTTGGATCTCATTTAACTGAGCCACACCAAAGACACTCAGTGCCCACGATTCACTCCTCACGATCCTCCCGGGAATGACTTGTCTCTTATGTTGGCCTTGCAGGACGGACCGGGGCAATCTTCAGTTACCTGGATCTTGGAGGTAACAGGAGAGGATCTCTGGGTGTCAGTCGATCTATCAGTTGTGGGGAGCAGCCGGGAGAGCTGATTCGTGATGCCCAGGCCTCGGATGAGGTTCTTACGCTTCCGAAGAGCACTCACTCTTTTCTTCTCCTCATCCTCCACAATATCCTGGGGTTGCATGGAGTCATACTGCACTTGCTATATCTCAGGAAAGAAACACACAAGTTACAGCAAAGGTGAAGCCGTAGTAATGGGCAAGAGAGACAAAGCCACAGATTGCTCCGAGCCCTAAGAGTTTCAGACTTTGGGGTGGAGTGGGATGGAGATCCCAGTGGGAGGCGCTGCAAGGTAGGACAACACTGGTGCTTACAAGTGCCTCCCAGCACAAGTTCTCAACCCTCTGGACTTCTCAGAGGGGAGTTCCAGCCTTGTACTTTTGTTCCTCAGGAGACACACGCCCACGGCTCTGTTCCAAGAGCCCTGTTAGTGCCTTTGAGAGACCCATGGGTGAGCACTGACTAGAACAAAGTACCTTTTTATCCTGCGTCTCGGTGCTTCTGGAGGTGAGGTGGGTTATAGAAGCTGTGGTTTTGTTGGGGATCTGGGGTTTGTCCATGGCTGACTCTCCCTGCAGCTCTTCTTTCCTCTCTTTTTTCTTCTTCCTGGTAACAGCCTCTAACTTGTCTTTCTTCATGCGGATTTCCTCCAGTTGCTGCCTGCCATAGAAGAGCTGCCTTGGTCACTGGTTCCATAACAGCAAAACACTGCAAAGACTTCAACCTGAGGACATTTTGCTGTAGTCAGGAGTTCTGTAGTGAATAGATCATAATGGAAATGTGCTAAGAAGTGGGAGAGGAGTGCTGCTAAGAGAGAGACTACTGTACTCCACTGCTGTAAGAAATGCCCATGAATTAGGCTGGGACTGCCAGCAGGGTGGGAAGGGGGAGGATGCTTTCAATGTGTCTCCTGAGCCTAAAAGTCAGTGGAATATTGCATTTGCCTCTCAGAGGTACGCACTAAAGAGGCTGCTTTGCCATGGCAACAGCATATGCAGACTCTCCTCCTTCCAGCTCTCCCCAGCTTGCTTACAGCTGGTAACCAACAGGAGTCACTCCCAAGAAGGGATCAGAAGCGAGTGGTCTCTGTTCCGCCCCTGTGTAATGTGAGGGGTGGGTTTTCTGTGGGAGCAATGTACCTGGCACACTCCTCTCGTGCTTTGGATGATACCGTTTCCTGGAAGAGAGAGCTGCTCTGCTTGAAAAATGGCTCGTACTTGTCTGTTCCACACGCTGGGTAGATGCGCCGGTAGCTGCCCAGGTGCGAGTTCTCGTACTCCTCTGCCTGGGACAGCCACGCTGCCTGGTTGCTCTCTAACTCCTCGCGTCTGCAAACCAGGAGAAAGCACAGGCAGGCAGGGAGCTGCGATGGGAGACTCCATTATTTTTACTGCCCGAGAGACAAAGGGCCTGGCTAGCTTTGTCCCCGTCTTTCCCCGTCTGGGAGCCCGTTTCGCACAGTCACTGCAGGGAACCAGCACAACCCACACTTCTTCATCCTCTACATGCAGAATGCTGGTGAAGTATTTTCAGGTGCCTCCCCTGCTCCAGGCTCACAACCTGCCCCTCAGCCTTTTCAACCCAGTTAATAGGGCAGTTCAGTCACAATGTGCCTGTACAAGGAAAGCCTGCTACTCCGCATTGGGCTGGGAGATCTTCACGCCAGCAGGGAGCGTGGGGCAGCCGAGGGACATGCCGTGTGCAGGGCTGACACGCTCAGCTTCTCCAGCCTGTAGTTACCCCGGGTCTCATTGAAATGGGAGCTGGAGGGAGTTCCTGCCTTGCCCTGTGTGGCAGGAAAAGCCCGGGCAGCAGGCTCATCTCCAATGGCCTCGGGCAGCCATGTGGATTCATGATCATGAAAGGACACGCAGACAAAGAAGGGTGGGAAAACCCTCAGCCCTGGGAAAGGAGCCCTGCTCTGGAGAAGGGCCCTGTGGCCCGGGGTGCTCCCAGCCCCTGCAGCAGTGCTGCAGTCTGTCCTGTGAGCGTCACTGTAAGCCCAGGCATGCTGGCACGGCCTGACGGCAACACAAGGACGTGAGGAGCAGGCACAGCTCCATGGGGAAGGTTGTAAGGCCAGAGGCCAGAGCATGGGGAGCCTCAGATCTCCTCGCACCCAGGGACCGGTCCTGGCTCTTCCCATCCACGGTGCAGATGGCTTGGGCGATCTCATCTCAGAGGCCCTGTGGTGCCCCAGCCCCTGGAAGTTTCAGTGTCACATCCCGGCTCTCTTCACCAGGGGCCTGCAGCACCGTGCAGAAGAGCAATACCTGGATACCCGGGGAGCCTGATGGCTCTGGAGCAGCCGTTCCTTTGCCCGCTGTCTGTCTTCTTCCAGCACTTTTCTCTTGCTACAGGCATGCACGTTTATTAAGTTGATGGTGTCGCAGAGAAGGGCATCCTTCACCTCACGGTCCAGGCGAGTGTCCGTGGTGAAGCTGGGAGAGTGGTTCACCTGCCAAAACAAGCAGCTGGTCGAACCTGGCAACTCCCAGCAGCAGGACACCAACTCCCAGACCGTGCTGCCAGCTGCAGGCTTGCTGGCCCCAGCCTGCCTCCCTGTACACTTTCCATCAACCATCGAATATCCTGAGCTGGAAGGGACCCACCAGGATCGAGCCCAACTGATGCTCTCCCCTGTAACAGCGACAGAAAGCGGGAGGCTGCCCGCAGTGTCTGGTCCTGTCCCTCTGCCCCTTCTGCAGTGTGATGCTCATCCCCACCGCAGGCCGTTCAGCTCCTATACCCCACAGGACTGCAAGAGCTCAGGGCAGCTATCATAAATTCAGGATGCTGCTACAGATCAAGGAGCTCTAAGATTCAGGAAACTCCCTGTTGTTAGAGAGGGTGTACAGGGAGCAGGTTCTTAGATCTGGTGAATTGAGGTTGCTTAGCCTGCAGCAGGTTGCTTGGCCACTTGTCTTCTCAGACTGTTTAATGTTGTGAGCAAGGTGGCCCAGTTTAGTCAAAGAAGTTCTGTTCATCCCACCACCCCTTCTTCTGGAGCTTTCCCCAGACAAGCAAGCTCTCAGCTGTCTGCTGCTTCAACGCAGCAGGAGACTTTTCCTCACCTCTAGCAGCCAAGGTTTCAGGTTTCTGTCTAGCAAAATATCAAAACCCAGTATCTCGAAGCAGGCACAGCTAGTAGTGTGGTTAGGAAAGCAGCTTTGGTAATTGTGCTTCACCACAGGGTAAGCTGAAATAAGAGTCTTTATAATAATATCTTCAATATCTTCCCAGAGTTTTGTTGTGTTGTAGCTGTTAGCCATCATCCAAGCATTCAGGGTAGAGAGTTTCCTGTGTGGGGGACAGGAGATGGTAAGAGCTCAGCTGTGGTACCATGTTTCTCCCAAGAAAGATGGAAGTAAACCAATGTCCCCAACACAGCTTTCCTGCAGGGTGTGCACCAGGCATCGTGGTACCTGAACGAGACAATACCTCTTACTGCCCATCGTGTCATCCTGGATGAAGTTTGCATTACGTTTGTTGATAGCATAATTGGTCAAATGCATGCAGATATCACCCTGAGAGAGGAACCGCAAGAGACCTTTCATTAACTCTCAGCTGCAGAGTGTAAACAGAAACAACAGCCCCATCAGCACTAACCTAGCCGCCAGCCTCACCCACCCCTGCCTCCTCTCTCTCCGTGTCAGTGGCTTGCAGCAAGGAGTGAATTATGCTGGTGATTCATTCTCTAGCCAGAAGTTAGAGCAAACAGAGCTCTACCTGCTCCCTACCACTGTCCTGTCTCTTGGGGGTGAGCATGGGAGTAAGCTCCACAGATGCCATTCCAGTTGCGGCCCCACCAGAAAACAAGGGACTCCTCAGGGCAGAAGCTGCAGCACGATTTTGCAGATTCTTCCTCTTCTTTTATTCATCCAAAGCAAAAGACCTCTCCAATACATAAATGTACTGGAGTGAGGGAGGGCGTACAAATACGCAGCTCTGGGAGAAGTGGGCACATAGTCAGAAACCCAGGGTGTCTCACACCAGCCCGTGGCCAGAACGCAGCAATCCAACACTAGAGTCTGTCTTCCTCTGGGATTTTATAGGATATGGACCCCTACCTAGAGATGGGCATGGGTATGGTCTACAGCTTTCTTTCCCTGTTCTCCTTCCTGTCTTTCCTAGGCTGTTCCACTACCACCAGGTAATTCTCAGGTCCCTCTTCTACCTGAAGCACAGGCAGACACAGAAAGGTGCAGACCTGAGAATGCCCACAGAGGCGAGAAGCAGTAGCAGTGTTGCCCAGAGACGTTGTGGAGTCTCCATCTGTGCGAGATTTCAACACCTAATTGGGTGAAACTCAGAGAAACCAGATCTGAATTTATTGTTGACCCAGTTTAGAGCAGAATGTGGGACTCAAGAACATCCAACGTTCCTCCAAATCTGAACACCTCTCAGATTCTGTGATAATGCCAGTAAACAGCCCAGATGTGGGATCTGGGAGTAGATCTACTTCAGACACTCCCGAAATAACTTCTGTGGGGAGGAGATGCAGAGGGAGGGGAGAAGAGGAAAGAAAGAAAGCTGAGTCCCATAAAATGCACCAATACCCGCCTTATCAGGTTCTGGAATGCCCCTAGGACAAACTAGGGTCTAAAAACTATAGATACTATGTGAGTTTTTTGTAAACCTCCCTTTTTTACCAGGTTTCTCCTGCTGGGATCGATGTACCTCATGGTGGCAAACCGGGCCAGACCCTCCTTGTAGACAAAAATCCTCAGCGGGTCACAAGATGTGACCAGCACATAGATACGCATGTCAAATTTAAAGCCATCAATAAGGAAAGGCTGTGAGAAAAAAGGCAGGAGCAAGCATGAGATAAAGGAACATTGCTAGGCGTGCCGCGGATTCCTGGAGGTCAGCTGCTCTGCGTGCACTGCTGGTGCCACTTCCTGGCAGCTCAGCAGCGAGGAGAAGGGCAAGCTTTTGCTTTGCTGCACTGCAGCCACACCGGTGCCCGTGGCAGATTCAGGAGACATGGGGCAAAGGACACAGGGAGGAGGCAGGGTGCTGGAAGAGCTAAGAAGTTGCAATCCTCCACCTGTATTTCAAGACGATCTCCATTACCTTAGAGATATACTGCTGGCAGATCATGTGCTCTCCGTGTTTGATCTCCTCTGCATTACATGTTATGAAGATGCCTCTCCCCTGGCAGCCACTGTCTGGCTTGCAGATGAACGTTCTGTTTTTCCTCCTGCGCCTGTAGGCCTGGAAGTCTCCGTAGCTGTACAACGAAGGGGTGACTGTTACAAGCTGCAGAAAGAGAGCCCCTCACCTCTCTGATAACATTTGGATATTCACACTATGGCGCTGTGGGGCTGAGCTCACGTATCATGCTACATGGCTGATCTTCAAGAGCAGCTCCACTGGGAGCACGATGCCTTGAAGCGTCAGGCCCACACGGCAGTTAATTATTTTGCTCTTGAGGGAGGAACCCAGTCTCTATACCGGGCACCACATTTAAGGGAAATGGGGAGGCAAACAGGACAAATCCCAGAAAACAGTGCCAAGAACAATCAGAGTCCAGGAAACGCAACCTGGAAAGGCAGACTGAGAGAACTAGGTCAGTCTTCCCCAGAAAGGAGAGGACTGAGAGGACGTGTACCTGGTCCTATTAGCAAAACCCAGCAAACCACTGGGCCAGTGCCTACAGGAGAAGTACTAAAGCGCTGATATTTCAGCAAAGGTGCTTTAGGTCAGATATTAAGAAAACCGTCATAAACGTGAGGAGAGTTCAGCTGCAGAACGTATCTGGGAAGCCCTACTTTACGTCTTTCAGGAAATGCTACGAATAAAATCTGTCTGAAAACGGATATCTTATCTCCTTACACCACCCAAACTTACGAGTGCTCTTTGGCATCTTTCAGCTACACTTCTGTGATTGTTTGCCTGTGCATTATCAGCGAAGCCGGGCCTTCTGCCCCAAACTTCGAATAACGTGATGATAGTTTACATATAACTGTACCCGTATTTTGTTTAGCATGACGACCTGCACTCTCAGTATCCTCTGCCATGACACAGCATGCTTCTGTTACCTCTCCTGTTCCCAGTGAGCTGATGATCCTCAGAAGCACAGGTATTACGCTTCCCACCTAGCCCAGTGCCCTTTGTCCTTCAGGGTGGGTCCCTCTTCTGAGATTTAGCCCTTTGGCCTGCAACCTGCCAAGCAGCAAGGCGTGTGTTGTAGCAGGTGCTACTCCACAGCCTATTTCAGTCTAACCAGGATTAAAGATGTGTGAAACTAGAAATGGGTCTCGGTGCCCTGTTCAGATCCAGGGAAGGTTATGAAGGCCCAGGCCAAGACACGAAATCTCAGAGAGGCCCCCCCACGTCCAAGCCCTATCTGTCAAGCATAGACCTTCCCACTTCCTATTTCACACCCCCGTTCTCTGCTGCAGTAATGTGTATCACTCACTCAGCTGGCAGGCACCAAGTACGGGGAAAAATATTGTACTCCTTGGGGAAGAGTCTGAGCATGCGGTTAAGGTTGCGAGCCAACAAGTTCTTACGGCAGATCTCTATCATGCCAGGAAAATGGTTGATTTTCTGAAAGAGGTGCAGAAGAAAAAGAGAATCATCACTGGTAGTCCTTGAGACCCAGAGACAGCCAGTGTATGAAGAAAGAAGCAGCAGAACGGGAAGCCAGGCGAGCAGTTGCCTTGAACGTCTGCCCAAGGATAAGATTACACTAGAACCGCTTTATCTGAACTTCACCAGTGTGATTTATCTGCTCGTTCCATCTCAGCCCTGAAGCTCTCCCTTCCTAAAATATTGCAGCTTGTGGAAGGGAGCAGTTTGTCCAGAAGAACCATTTATTTCACCTTGCATTAAAGAGGCTGGCAACTTTCCAGTTCGTGCTACTGACTGAACTGTTGCTGAGGGCACCAAATCAGAGACACAACAGAAGCAGTGGCTGCTGAACCTGCGCACTCTGGGACCAACACCGATAAGGAGGGCGCACGGGTGCTCGTTTAGACACTTCTGGTTTGTTCTGCAACGCTTTGTTCCGCTAACCCTCTCTCACCCTCCTTTCCTGAGCTCTTCCTGCTGGGCGCCCTTTACACGGGGGTGTTTACCTGAAACCGTTTCATTTCCATGACACGCTCCAGAGAGACCGAGCAGTCCGTCCAGTACAGCGTCCATTCTTCATTTTCTCCCACTTCTTTCAGCCCGCAGCACCGTGCAGCACGTCGCACTGTACCAAAGAAAGCGTGTGACAAGGCGCCAGCAGAGGTGTAAATGCCCGGGACTGTTAAACCCCCAGACTAAACAGGAGCTAAACAAAGCTCTGCGGGCTGCACTGCCACCCGCACAGGTGAGGAGGTCTCGGTGGGACCCTGCAGGAGGCACCGCAGCCACCAGCTGTACCACGCTAACTCACTACAGACCCTGACCGCAAGTACACTGGGGAACATCGTCCCTGTAAGCCCTCCTGCTGTGGGGTCCCAGAGCACCCCCTGGATTACAGCAGGCTTGCATCCGCCACGTGTTTGATACCACACAGGCAGATACGAGTCTTCTGAAGACTGCCACACCACCTCCTGTGGGGATCCTCATCCACCTCCTGTCACCAAACCGCGCGTAGCCCTAGGAGGAACAGGCGCTGCCTGTCGCTCTGTGTAAAACAGTGCTCCTTGCACAGCCAGCCTTCAGCTGACCACAGCTAAAGGCTGTGACTTTCAGCAGTGTATATGTGGTTGCAGTGCGAGAGTAGTCATTAGCAAATTGACTAATAACATCTGTCCAATCGTTCCTTTAAGATACAGCTTGTGGCAGCCAAGAAGAGCAAGACGAGGAGCAGAAACCAGTTACCCAGAGCACGTCACTGGAGACGAATGGCAAGGAGATGTTGCAGGCACCGATCCAGCCTGTTCCACCACCCGCTTCAAGTTAAGCTGTTCACAGAGCTCGCTTCGTCTCCCCAAGCACAGGTACCAGTCCCGCTTTACGACTGCCCCCAGCCGAACCTGTCTCTCTGATCCAAGCAGAGGCATGGTGAATGCAGGTGTACGGGGTGGTGAGAGCTTGCAGTGCTGCCTGATTTGGGTCTCTTTAAGCACTGAGCACCTTGGCCCAAAGTGCAGGATTTTTACAGGAGTTACAAACAATAAATGCGTGAAACAAAAGCAACCATGCAGCAGAAATTCAACACCAGCACTCCTCGCTGGCCAACTGGGCATCCGAGGAGCTCGCTGCGGGTCGGTTTTGTCCAAAGGGGCACTTGGCAGTGCCCCAACCTTACCGCAGCGCCCCGGCCTTACCGCTCTCGTACTTGCAGGTGGTCAGGTTGATGGACGGGACGCTGGAATTGAAAGAGAGCAAACAAGAGCTGCTCAGTGCGCGACCAGAGCCCGTCTGAGAGTGGGTGGGCAGGAGGGGGCCGTGTCACCCAAATGTCACCCATATGTCACCCGAATGTCACCCGTGCCCCACGGAGCGTGTGGGCTCTGTGCAGGGACCAGCACGGCCCTGGGGGGCTGTGAGGTGACCCGGTCCCGACCACGGGGTGTTCCCAGGCATCACGTCGGGGTGATTTGGGGGTCGCGGAGCTCCTGCTCCGTGCTGGAGGGGCCCCAGAGGCCTCACCGGGGCAGGGCCCTGCCGGCACCTCGCGTCCTGCCCTGCTGCGGGGGGCACACGGGCACCGCGCCCCGGGACAGACACCAGGACACGGGGCGTGCATGGACAGGCTTTATGTGCGCGGCCGCGGGCAGCACGGACGGACCGACGGACCGACGGACAGACAGACCGACCGACGGACAGACAGACAGAGCTCCCCGCGCCGCCCCCTCCCGCCGCACTCGCCTGCGCTTCTTCCGCTTCCCCCGCGGCCCCGTGCCCGTGCCGGACGGGGGGGTCCCGGCGGCGCCGTGCCCGGTGCCGGTGCCGGGGGCCGGGGCCCGGCTCCCGCCCGCAGCCCCCGCGGCCGCGCCCCCCCCGCCCGCCTCCATGGCGCCGCTGCGGGGCCGCCGCCGTCTCCATGGCGACGCCCCCCCCCCCCCGCAACCATCGAGAGGCGGGCACGTGGGCGGGCGGGCACGTGTCCCGGGGGGGGTCACGTGTCCCGGAGGGGTCACGTGTCCCGCGGCGTGCCGGGCAGCAGCTCCCGCAGCAGGCGGCGCAGCTCGGGCTCGGGCAGCAGCGGGCGGCGCAGGGCGCGCAGGGCCTCGGCCTCCGACAGCGCCGCGAAGGGGGCGGCGGCCGGCAGGGGCAGGTACCCAGCCAGCTCGCACAGCGCCACGGCCGGCACCGCCTCGTCGGGCCCCTCGGGCTCCTCGAAGCTCGGCCGCCGTGCCCACAGCAGCACCCGCAGCCCCGCGGCCGCCGCCCCCCCCGCCGGCGGCGCTCCCCGCGTGGCGAACACGTTGTAGGCCAGGCCCCGCGCCGCCAGTCCGGCCGCCAGCCCGCACACCGCCTCCGCCACGGCCCGCAGCTCGGCGCCCGCCGTGTAGAACAGCAGCGCGGGCGCCGGCACGTCCCGCAGCAGGGCCGGGCCCCCCTCGGGGAGCAGCGGCTCGGCGGGCGCCGACTCGACGTGCAGCGGGTGGGCCAGGTAGAAGGCGTGCAGGTGCAGGTGGTTGACAGAGGCCGAGGCGCCCAGGCTGTTGAAGCCCACGCGGAAGCCGGGCTGGGTGCTGAGCAGCACGGCCTCCAGCCCGAAGCGCAGCAGCTGCGGGGTGAGCGCCTGCGGCAGCCCCAGCGCCGGCTCGGGCAGCAGCAGGACGTGGCCGCGCTCCAGCGGGCTGACGTTGATGGCCACCAGCACGCGGTCCAGGGGCGGCGGGTCACCCCCCGAGCGGCGCCGCAGGCGCAGCAGCACCTCCCCGGGCCGGATCCGCGTGAAGTTGAACTGCTGCGGGTCGAAGGGCTGCGTCAGGCTGCGGATGGCCTGCGGCGGCCGGCGCTGCGTGGCGCGCTGCGGGTTGAGCTGCGCCACCAGCCCCATGGCGCCGGGCAGCACGCGCGTGGGCAGCTCCTCGAGGCGGTAGCGGAACAGGCCCCGCGCCATGCGGTCCTGCCACGCGCCCAGCAGGGCCCGGTCGAAGCGGGACGGCGCGGCGCCGGGCCAGGAGACCCCCTGCAGCACGAACTCGTCCTCCCCGTACACGAAGTCCTCGGGCTCGGGGATGTCCGGTGGCCCCGGCTGCTCCCCGCTGCTCGCCGCCGCCATGCTCGGTGCCGCCGGGACCTGCCGGGGGAAAGGAGGGGGCGGCCGGGTGAGCGCCGCGGTGCCGGGGCCGGCCCCGTGCCCCGAGCTGCCCCCGGTGCCGGTGTCCCGGTGTCCCGGTGTCCCGGTGTCCCGGTGCCGGCCCCCCCCGCCCCTGCCCACGTGCCGCGCGGTACCGGAGGTGGGGCGGGGCGTGCCGGGGGGGGCGTTGCCATGGCAGCGGCAGTGACGTGGAGGCGGAAGCGGCACCGGCGGCATGGGGGGCGCGGGCAGCCTGCTGCACAGGGAGGCGCTGCGGGAGTACCAGGTGGGGGCGGCACCGGGGGCACCGGCACCGGGGGAGGTTGAGACCGGGGGCACCGGGACCGGGGGGCGCAGGGGAGGGGGCCGAAGGGGCTCCGGGACCGGGGGGCGCAGGGGAGGGGGCCGGGTTCGAGGCGGAGGGGACGGGACCGGGGGGTTCCGGGGACCCCGGGGGGAAACCGGGGCCGGGCTCGGGTCCCCGCCGAGGGCCCGGGGCCGCCCGGTGGCGGAGCTGACGCGCGCTGTGCCCGCAGGAGCTGACCTTCCTGAGCAAGCAGGAGATCCTGCTGTGAGTGCCCGGGCCGAGGGGGGGCTCCGCTGCGGGAGGGGGGCTGCCCCGGGGCAGGGGGGGGGCGGCGAGGTTGGCCCGGGGCCGGGCGGAGCCGTTTCCCTGCCCGCGGGGTGCCGGCGGCTCGGTGCGAAGGTCGCTGGGTGCGGCCGCCCCGGGCACGGTGCCCGGTTAGAGCGGGGCCGCCCGGGGCACGCGGGGGACGGGCGGCAGGGCCGGGTCCTCGCCCCCCGGGGCCGGTGCCGGGAGCCGGTGCTGGCCCTGCGCTGCCCCCGGCCCGGGGGCTGCCCCCGCACAGAGCCGCTCTTGTTCTTGCCTCCTCAAGTGCCTACAAGAGGTTCAGTGAGCTGCTGCCAAAGGAGCAGAGGGACAATGCCTGCTCCCGGCGTGTTCCCAAGAGCCGCATCCTGACGCTGCCCGAGCTGCGGGTACGGAGCCTGGCGGCAGTGGGACCCCACGCTGCTCCCTGGGGGGCTGCGTCTGGGCAGGGCAGCGCTCACCCCTCGGGACCCCCGTGGTGCCCAGGCTCAGTCCTTGCCGTGCTGCTCTGACCGGCACTCGGGCAGCATATCACCAGCCCATATCAGCCGTGCCCACAGTTGGATCCTTCGTCCCCATTGTGCCACTGGGCTGAGGGCCCTGCTGCCTGGGGTGGCACAGCTGCACTGTGCGCCATGGCCTGGTGGCAGCGTGGGGCTCCCCGGGTGTGCGGGGCAGTGCTCCACGGGGCCTGGCACCTGTGGGAGCCTGCCCTGAGCCCCCCCATCTCGGCAGGCAAACCCCTTCCAGCACCGGATCTGCAGGGTCTTCTCCACCTCGGAGGAGGGGGACGACAGCATGTCCTTTGAAGACTTCCTCGACATGCTGAGTGTCTTCAGCGACTCCGCCACCCCGGATATCAAATCCCACTACGCTTTCCGCATCTTTGGTAACTCAAGGGGCAGACGCAGTGTTCTGGGATCCTCCCCCCGTGGCTGGGGACAGCCTGCAAGGGCTGGCAGGGCCCTCAGGGTGCCCACAGCAGCGGCAGCTTTAGGGACTCCCTGCGGGGACCGTGCATTCGGCAGGGTGTGCGTAAGATGTGCAGTGCGGGGTCGCCGTGCCTGCAGGTCATCCAGGCCCCCCCTTCCCTAAGCATGAGTGCTTCTGACTCGAGGCACGGGGGCCCTGCTGAGATGTAACTTTCCTCTCCCCAAAGACTTTGATGAGGATGGGACTCTGTCCAGAAAGGACCTGGAGAAGCTGGTCAACTGCTTGACGGGGCAAGGCGAGGAGGTGTCTCTGAGCAACGCGGAGATGGAGCAGCTCATCGAGAACGTGAGGACCGTCAGGCTGGGCAGGGGTCGCTGCATGGTCCTGGCCACGCAGAGCTCACTGCTTTTCTCTCTCCCCTGCAGATCCTGGAGGAGTCAGACATTGACAAGGACGGCACCATCAACCTCTCCGAGTTCCAGCACGTTGTCTCCCGCTCCCCAGACTTTGTCAGGTACCGTGGCCTGCAGTGGTGCAGTCCCAGGGGGCTCTGTCCAGGGGCTAGCCCACCCCGATTGCTGCTCTGGCTTTGGGGCAGAGCTCTCACGGGAGCAATAAGGCAAGCCTATCCCTCACGAGGTCTCCTGTAACAGTGAAGGGAACTTCATCCCATGATAACTCTGTAGAGGCCTCTGGCACAGGGTGATGTGTCCCCAGAGCACAGGTTGCTCGCACACCGCCCGCTTGCAGCACCGTGAGGAGATGCAGAACTTGTCGTGTCTCTTGCAGCTCCTTCAAGATCGTCCTGTGAGAGCCCTGCAGCTCTCCAGCAGAACTGCTTCTCCAGCTACCACAGCTCTTCATGGTCTCAGACATTTCCTCTTCCAGCGAGCAGGGCGGCAGAGGGCCCTGCGCCTCACCAGCCTGGCAGTACCGCAGTGCCTTAGGCAGGACTCCGCTCCTGCTCCCTTCTGATGCCCAGCAGGCGTCCGCAGGGCTCTGCAGCCGATGAGTGGTCCTGGGACGCTGCCTTCCACGGTCCCGGACATGTCCACCAGACCAGGCAGCAGCTCTGCTGCCCCAGGATCAGATTTTAGCCCTTTACAAGCGCAGCTCTGTGGTGGGTTGGGGCAGGCACAGAGGTGCTCCTGGCTGCGGCCACGCTGCACCGAGCACAGCCCCCCCACCGCCCACAGCACCAGTTTGTGCCTTCCACTGCTCTTCCTCGGGGCCTTCCTGCACAACAGGGATTCTTCTAAGAAACAATCCACCTCAGATGCAATGTCCCAGCAGCGATGCTGTCCTCGTGCCACTCCGGAGCTGCCCCTCGCTGCTTGGGGGGCTGGCCCCAGGGCAGCAGGAGCCACAGCCGCACTCTGCCGCAGCATCAGCGCGCTCAGGGTCTGGGTTTCCTTTTCTTTTCCTCTCTGCCCCTCCTCGGGCTCGCATTCAGCCGTTGCTCAGCATGGTGCAAGGAGCGCCTGGCCTCTTCCTCTCTGTGCTCTGGAGAGGACAAATAAAGGGCTCTGGTTTCACCCTCTGCCTGGCCCTGCTGCTTTTGTCTCGCCCCGGGGGATGGAGGGGGGGGGGGCAGCCCCCGGCGCTGCAGGACCGCTGCCATGAGGGGTGCTGGGGACGCGGCCTCCTGCCAGGCCCCTCTGCCTGTGCCAGCCGCAGCTCCCAGGGATGGGAACGGGTCCTGTGGGGGGCCAGGCACTGCCGGGGAACACCTCCACCCCTGGGGGGCACCTCCACCCTCGGGGGGACGCCTCCCTCCTCGGGAGCACCAGCGGCTGTTTCCCAGCGCGCTCAGCGGGCGCTGCACAAAGAGCTCGGCTCTTAAGCAGGAGGCACAAAAGGAAATCCAGGGCAGGCAGCTACCTTTGGGGCGAGCAGCGCCGGGGCTTTGTGTCTGTTCATCCAGCGGGCTTCGCCCTGGCCGGCTGCCAGCCGCTGCAACGGCCCCGTGCGGGGAGCCCGCGGCTCCCGGCCTCCCCCAGCGCTGCGCCTGGTGCTGCTGGAGCCTGGCCCCGGCTCGCAGACGTTTCTCACGTCCCAGCTCCTCGCTCCCGGCGGTGCCGGCCCTTCCAGCTCAGTGCCCCGCAGCGCTGATGGTATCTGCCAGCCGCGGCCTGCGGCCCCAGGGGCTGCGTCTGCTGGCACGGCACCAGCCGATGCCTCCGGTGGCTTTTCTGATGTCCCAGAACAGGCTGGGCAGGAAGCTGGGCGCGCTGGGCCGGCCGGGAGCGAGGCAGTGCTGGTCCCGGGGGGGGATCCTGCCCCAGCACGCCAGCTTGGTGCAGAGCTCGCTGCTTCCCAGGCGCGAGGGCTGAGGAGCGGCGCTGGTGCTGGGGCAAGGACCCTGCACACAGCACATGTCCCTGTGCCACAGCCGGGTCCCTCTGGGGGTCTGGTCCCAGCTCTGGGCACGGCCCCCAGTCCCGCCAGCCGCAGCAGCACACACGCGTACAAAGGAGACACCAGAACTTTATGTAAAAACCACAGACGTTTCTGCACACGCACATCGGGGAGCGCAGGGGCGAGGGGCCCGGGCCCTGCCAGCCCTGCACGGGGTGGGCTCCGCTGCCTGCTGCCCCCCCCCTCCCCAGGACACAATTCACATTTTCAACATATTAAAACCGAACCAAGCACGGACACACAGCACATGCCGCGGGGCCACTGCGCTCTGGCACCACCCGGCCGCATGCGTGGCTCTGAGTCCCGCAGCGGGACGTCACAGTGAGTCAGGGTTTGGGGGGGCTGCGGCCGACCCCCCCCGCCCTCTGCATAGACGGGTCCTGGGCTGCGCCGGCAGCCCGTGCCGGGCACCGTGTCCGTCCCGCAACAGGGATGCGGGAGGAATCCTGCCCGTCCCTGGAAGGCACGCGATGCCCCTCCACGCTGGGAGCCCCTAGACCCATCCCAGGGCGTGGGGTTGGAGCTGAGGTGGTGCCCGGGCAGCCCCCGGGGGGCCCCGGCAGCTGAGCACGTGGCGTGGCGGGCGCGGGCTCCGGGCATGCACACACAGACGAACACCGATCCCAGCCGCGGCACCGCGGGCCGGCGAGGCTCAGCAGAGCAGAGGCAGTCGTGCGCAAGGGGCCTGGGCTCTCAGCCCCCGTCACACCACCGAGTCCTGGATCTCAGAGCCCAGGCGCACCCGGGGTCTTTGGCAGGCTGGAGACACCTCCACGAAGCTGTCCCGGACGTGGAGGGGCCTCTTCTCCGACTCGGAGAAGGTGCGCGTGGTGCCCGGGGGCTCGTGCACGGGGGTGCTGACGATGTAGTTGTCCTGCAGGGCCTGGTAGCCCTTGTGCTCGGGCACGGTGCTGGGCAGGCTGCTGCCGTTCAGGGGCAGGCTCTCCACTGGCTTGCGGGGCGGCTTCTGGTGCCGGCCGGGGTCTGCGGGCTCCAGCAAGGCTTTCATGCCGTCGCGGTGCCGGTGCAGGAGGAAGAGGGCCAGCACGAGCACGGCCGTGGCGAAGAGCACGCACATCACCAGGAACTCGGTCCAGTAGGTCTTGCCCTCCAGCCGGGCTGCGGCACTGCCCACTGCCGAGGTGCTCCGTGAGGTGCTGACGGCCTCCAGCGCATCCCGGCCGGCGGACACCTTGCTGCCGGCCTCCAGGGGCCCGTGGGTCAGCTCCTGCACGCCCACGCAGTAGCTGGCCATCAGCTTGCGGAAGCCTTCCTCCAGCGACCAGCACTCGTAGGTGCCCGCGCGCTCGGGGCTGCCCACCAGGATGAGGGCCCCCTCGGGCAGCACCAGGTAGGAGGCGTTGACGGGGGCTCCGTTGTGCAGCCAGCGCCGCGAGGCCAGGTTGGAGAGCAGGCGGCAGGGCAGCGGGCGCACCGCGTTAGGAGGCAGCTGGATCTGCTGGCACGGGGTGTGCGAGGCTGCGGGGAGACAACCCGTGGGGATGTCAGCGAGGCCGCGGGACCCTGCTGCTGGGGGTGCTGGGGGGGACAAGCGAGGGCTGGGGGCCGGCAGCAGCCCCTGCCCCAGCGCAGCGCCCCGGCAGCATCTCACCTGGGGTCAGAAGGATGCGGGGACGGGGCTGGGACACGTTGGCCGACTGGCAGAGCCGCTCCGTGTCAGCGCCTTCGATGTCCTGGGCCCAGAGCCTGGGGCAGAGGAAGGGGGTGAGGCACTGGGGGCTGCAGGGGGCTGGGTGCAGCTCTTCCCGGGGCACAGCACTTACTGGGGGTGCACCGAAGGGTGCAGGGCGGTGCTGCGGCAGGCGCCCCGGCTCCAGGCACAGAAGGGATCCCGCGCCAGCACGCACTCGCCGCAGCTGCGGTACAGGCTGCAGTTGGCAAACGGCACCTGAGCCACCACCGTGTAGGAGGCTGCGTACACCAGGCCCTGCAGTGGGGAGGCAGGAGGGGGGCAGCGTCATGGCCCCGGCCCCAACACCTGCAGCAGGGCCGGACCCCAGCCCCCCGGGGCTCCCCAGCCTTGGGCTCGGAGTCACAGCTCCCAGCACAGCGGGGGCCTGGCAAGGAGGGAGAAAGGGATCTCCAAACCACGAGCAGATCCCTGCCCCTCGCAACACCTCCCCCTGCGCCAACCCCACAGCGCCCGTGCCCGGCCCCTGCCTGGTCGTGGTCCAGCAGCAGCTGCAGAACGGGCTGCCCGGCGGGGAAGAGGTGGATCTCCTCGATGATGTGCACCCTGTGGTTCACATGCACAGCCTTGTGCAAGCGGCCGTCATCTGCGAACACAAGGGCTGTGCTGAGTGGGGCTGAGGACACGTGGCGCTCATCCCATCCCATCCCATCCCATCCCATCCCATCCCATCCCATCCCATCCCATCCCATCCCATCCCATCCCATCCCATCCCATCCAGCCCCCAGCTGCACCCACCCGTGCCCAGGAAGAGGACGTCGTAGGTGCCGTGGAGGCCCTGCGCGCGGTGGACGCCGATCTGCTGGTAGCGCAGGCGGCTCTGCAGCAGCAGGGGCTGGCTCCGGACGGGGCTGTCCATCAGGAAATGGTCCTTGATGAAGTTCAGCACCCGGTCCGGCATCTGGAGGGACGAGTTGATCTTCAGGTGCCGCGTGTGGCTGGTGATGCACTGGGGAGGGAGATGGGGGTCAGCCGGGGTGTGGGGCAGCGGGTGGCCCTGCTGCCACTGCCAGGAGCCAGGATGGGGGTGGGGGCGGGCGCAGGGGCTGCCCCGTCCTGCAGTTATTGTGCCCAGGGGCACGTACCGTGCCTGGACGGGGCTCCGGCACGGGGCTGGTGTCCGTGTACCACTGCTGTGTCTCGCGGTTCACCTCCTTGTAGAGCCCGCTGAAGGCCCTCTGCACGCTGCGGATGGGGAAGGCGCACACCGCCGAGCTGCCCAGGCCACCCTTGTTCCTGGGGAGAGGTGAAGCCCACGGCAGGATCAGGCACCGCGGCTCCGCTGAGCCTCACACGCCTCTGGGAACCCAGGGGGGGCGAGAACCGACCCCGCTGCCCCCCGCGGCCCCCACGCCGCTCACCACTGCGAGGTGAAGACCCCATAGAAGACCGTCTCCCTCCAGCGCAGCTCCCCGGGCGTGAGCACGAAGACGTCCTGCAGCACGTTGAAGGGGAAGCCGTCCTCGGGGTGCGAGCACAGCAGCTGTGCCTTCAGGAAGGTCGTCCACCGCCTCTGCAGCACCCGCTCCCCGCCCTGGTCCCCCTGTGCAGGCACCGGGGGTCAGGGCAGGGCACGATGGCTCCGCTGCCCCATGGGGGAGCCCCACGGGGACACCCCCATGCTGCAGAGCCCCCGGGCTGGCTGAGGGGACAGGGGCTCTGTCTGTCCATGCGGCAGTGCTGAGGCTCTGGCCAGAGCAGCCCCAGAGCTGGGGAGGCACGAGCAAAGCAGCGTGCACAGAAGGGAAATGCAGTCCAGGAGGAGAATGGGTTTGTGTCCCCTACATCGGGGGGCGCAGGAGGCAGGGAGGGGCTGCTGCTACCCGTGGGGCAAACAGCAGCAACAAGCGTGAGCGGGGCTGGGCACTGTGGAGCTGTGACTGCCCCGGAGGGCTCTCCCGCAGGTGCTGGTCCCTTCCCAGGGATGGACACGTGCAGGGGGGTCCCACATCCCTCCCCCTGCCCCGCATCAGCGACACCCTGGGCACATCCTCCCCACGTGTGCCCCCGCTGCCCCGCGCTCACCTTGCACACGCGTGCGATGCGTGAGACGATGGTGTTCTCGAAGTAGTCGAACTCCTTGCCAGTCTCGCTGAAGAAGAAGTACACCTTGTCGTCGTCACCCTCGGGGTTGCCGGCAGGCAGGCTCTCCCGCAGGTAGGCTGAGCCCACGAAGACTGGGTCTGGGGGCACAGGCACCTTCAGCACCACCCCGTCCCCGTCCCCGTCCCCGCCCCTCCCCAGCCCAGGGCTGACGACCCGACGTCTGTCCCGGCCCCCCTCACCCTGCAGCCAGTTGAGGGAGTTCTCCGTCTTGAGGGCGATGCGGCTCTCCTGGCTGCGGTAGATGGTGGGCTCGTTGCCCTGGAAGTTGCTGACGGTGCCGGCATAGAGCTCGCCGTCTGCCAGGGAGAGGCTCCTGCTGGGACCCGGCACGGACACAGACCCGCTCCCACCGGGGCTGCCCGTGCCTGGCCGGGGTTCGTCCCGCCGCAGAGGCCGGGGGAGCGCGTGCCTTACCGACCATGACGGCGGTGGACCGGTACTCGGGGTCGAAGGGGCAGCGTCCCTTCCCGTCTTCCAGCAGCACCCTTCCCGACGCATCTCGCTCCAGGCTGAAGCGCTGCACGTTCTGCATGGGGACGGGGCTGTGAGCACGGCACAGAGCCCACCTCCCACCCCGGGGACTTGTGGCCCCGCAGGGCCCCCCGGCACCCTCCCCATGCTCACAATGTAGGCGCAGGCGGGGCTGAAGGCGCAGGTCCCGCAGGTGTAGAGGTGGGTGCTGTTCAGCTGCAGCAGCATCTTGATGTAGTTGTGACAGTCCCTCTGCAGGAGGAGGACAGGGCTCAGCCACCACGCCTGCAGGTGCTGTGCACGGGGCACTGCCTGCCCCCGGCAGCACGTCCTGCTGGGCTCACCTGGGGGTCCTTGCCCTTGAACACGCACTGCCTCTTCTTCTCCTCATCCGCACCCCACAGCAGCTGCAGAGAGGGGACAGTCACTGGGAGCCCCCGTCACCAGCTGGCCCCCTGACACCCCTCCTGGGGCTGGCAGAGCTCAGCCCCAGCACCGCTGTCCTCCCTTGGCTCCATCCCACACGGGGCACCAGCTGCTTGGGGCTGAGCACCCACTGCCAGCACAGCCGGGGCAGCAGCCTCCTCGCTGTCCCAACTGGCTGCAAAAAGCAGCAGGTCTTGCACAGAACCTGTGCCAAACTTGGGCTTGGTGCCCCCAGCCCTCCCATGGTCCTGGGGGGCTCTGCACGGGCTCACCCTGCGGGCCGGGGCTCCGGGCTGGAAGTGGCTGGTGTTGACGGCGAAGAGCACCTCGCGCGCCCCCAGGTAGAGGGTGCCGCCGTCCGGGCTCAGCAGCAGCGCCGTGTAGTTGGACACGCCGGGCACCATGAAGCGCTGCACGACCCGCTCGGCAGAGTCTGTGGGGGAAGAGCGAGGGATCAGCACCACGCACGCTGCTCCGGGCTGCGCGCACCACACCGACCCCCGCTGCGGCCGTGGCTCGAGGCAGAAACCAGCAGACTTTGAGAGGGGGCAGCTCCCCTCGCCCCTCGCTGAGGGAGCTGGCAGCATGGGCTGCGCTGGCTGAACCACATCCTTCTGCACCCCCGGCAAACCACCAACGGCTGCAATAACGCCCGAGGGCGATGTCTGTACTGCTGGGAGCACGGACTGCAGCATCCTGGCCCCCGGGGACAGCCCCGGGGCGCACAGTGCTGCAGGCACTCTGCCCAGCACAGGGCAGCACAGCCCCTTGGGGCTCGGCCCTGCAGCCAGCCCTGGGGGGACCCCCTCCAGCAGAGCCCCCCTGGCACTGCCCCAGCCGCTGCCCGCTCCGGCCCCGGGCAGAGGCAGCGTCTGAGTCAGGCGAGCGCCTGTCCCGCGTGGGTGGCCTTGCCCCGGAAGCCCTTCCTCTCGCGCCAGCAGCCCTCTGATTCAGACGGCCTGGCTGTGTCAGTGGGACACGTCGGGCTGACTCACGCTGCCAACTCCCTCACCCCTGACCCACAGCTCCCCGGGGATGCCCCGACCTGCCCGGCCCCCAGCTCAGTGCCAGCCACCGCACGGACTCTGTCCGGTGCGCTCGGGTGCTGGCAGAGCTGCTGGGGCAGGGCCCTGCTCCTCTCCCTGCTCTGCTGCTGCCACCACGGCACGGGGGGGGCACAAGAGAGCCCCACAGGGACACAGCACTCCCAACCCCGATCCCCACCTGCTGCGCCTGACAAGCACCCTGGACTCCCTCCCCAGGAGGCACGGCACGGCGTGGAGCTGCACGGCACAGCCCTTCCCTGATCCCGGCAGCCTGGGCACAGTCCAGGGCACCTGGCCCAGTGCCTGCCCTCTGACGCTGCCTCCCTTGTGGCAGCATGGAGGGAAGGATACCCTGGGGAGCTGCATCCTGCCAGGGGGTCCCGTGCCCGGGTCTCGGGGCTATGCCACCCGTGGCAGGTGCAGCGCAGCCAGCAGAGGGGCAGCGGCAGCCCCTGCACCCCGCAGAGCTCTCCCAGCCTGGGAGCTCTGGAGCCTGTGCTGGCTGCCAGGGGGACCTGTTAGGACAAGACCTGCTTCTTCCAGACAAACCTGCTGGAGGCACATCCAGCCGCTCAAGGGGAGCAGCTCGCCTGCTCCTCCCCCCTGCCAACCGCAAGCCCCACACAGGAGCCACTTTCGGATGCACGACGCTGCAGGCACCCCCTGCCCGCTCCTGCAATGGCACCGGGGGGATCTAGGTCAGGCCCCCTAGGTTCTCCCCACAGCCCCGAGCCCAGGCTGCAGCCTCTGCCAAAACAGCCTCTGCAGGAGGGCAGAGCTGGGCCAGAACCGGTCTGTGCAGGCACGGTGTGGCACGGCACGGTGTGGCAAGGCACGGAGCCGAGCTGGGCTGTCCCGCTGGCTCCGGGGGCTCCCATCCATCCCAACCCACTCAGCAGGTCCCAGATCTGCTGGTGCCACCACAACTGTGGCCGGCGGTCACGGGAGCACGTGGCAGGGCCACGTCCACGCCGATGAACCACAGCGCACGGAGCCAGAGAGCGCTCCCGTGCCAGAACCATCCTGACCCAAAGCCACCGCGCCCTCCCCAGCTGTCCCCAGCCGGGAGCCAGCGTGGGACAGGCACCGCTCGCCAACGGCAGCTGGATTTAGCCACCTCTGGGAGCCCAGCGAGCCTCAACACTTGTGGGCTGCCCACGCCACAGCCTCAGTGCCGGCCGATGGAGCTGGGCCTGTGGCTGCTGGTGCCAACCCGAGGTGCCCCCAGGAGCAGGATGCTGACCCCCCCGATGTCAGCCGGTGGCACGTGGCCCCAGGCAGCAGGGGCTTTGCAGGGCGAGGGGGGGCTCTGCCTGCCAGGACCCCACTTGCCCTGGGCCACCCCTCCCCAGCCCCTTCCCCAGCCCAGTCCAGGGCCAGGGGGTCCCAGAGCACCTGGGGCCAGGCACGGCGAGGGGCTGCGCACACCCCCAGCCGTGAGGGGGGTCCTGCAGGCACGCTGGCTGCCGTGGCAGGGCTGGAGCTGCACGGAGTGCCAACATGCACAGCCCCTGTGGCCAGCTCGCCCCCACCCACACTCATGCACCCCGTGTGTGGGGGACACGAGCACGCTGCCCCAGCTCCGTGCTCCCCGACCGCCGTGCCTGCAGCCCGGGGGCTCTGCCCCATCCCTGCCATGCAGCCCCTGCTGCTCCCCATGTGTCCGTGCTGCCGGCAGCCCCCGGAGCGCAGCGAGCCCCGGCTTGCCGGGCTGGCTGGGAGGGAGCTGTGCAGGCTCAGCACCCCGCGGGCTGTCACAAGGCGTTTCCACACCGGGGCGGCGGGGCCGGCTCCGTCCCACGGCCGGGGGAGGCCAACCCCTGTCCCGGTCCCGGTCCCAGTCCCGCTCCCGGCCGAGCGGGCGGGGGCAGCCCGCGCCCCCCAGGGGCGGCCGTCGGGCACGGCGAGATGCTCGGGGCAGCCCCGCCGCCGCGGCTCCCCCCCGCGCTCCCGGACGGGGTCCCGGGGGTGCCGGCGGGGGGGTGCCCGGCCAGCCCCCGGGCCCGCCCCGCCCGTCCCCACCGCGCAGCCCCGTCGGACACTCACCGTAGGGCAGGCTGACCCGCGGCACCGGCTCCTGCGCCGCCGAGAGCAGCAGCGCCGCCAGCACCGAGTGCGCCAGGACGGGCAGCGCCGGGCGCGGAGCCATGGCGAGCCGAGCCGGGCCGAGCCGAGCCGGGCCGGGCCGGGCCTCCGCGGCGTCCCGCGAAGCCGCCCCGGGCGCTGCAGACCTGTGGGGAGAGAGGGGCTGAGCGGCACGGCTCGGCTCGGCTCGGCACCGGGCACCGCCCCCCGCCCGCCCCGGCCCGCCCCGGCCCGCGGGGCTCCCCGCCCGCTCGGGCACCGGCACCGGGCGCAGCGCCCAGTCCAGCCCTGCCCAGCCCCGCGGAGCTTCCCCGCCCCGCCGGGACCCGCTGCTGGGCACCGCCGCCCCCCGGGGAGGGGGCACCGGCACCGGCACCGGCACCGGCACCGTGCCGCCAGCTTCCCCGGCTGCGCCCCGGGGCCGCCCGCCCGCGCTCCCGGCACATCCCAGCGCCCGCTGCCCTGCCGGGGCCGCAGCATCCCCGGGGCAAAGCTCCCGGCCGCCGGTGTCCTCGGGGGGCGGCTCCGGGCAGCACGGGGCAGGGGCGCTGCCCCCCCGACGGGCCGCCCCCGGGGGCAGGCTGCCCAGCGGGACCCGCTCCCAGCCCCGCGGTGTGCGGGGCCGTGCCGGGCGGGGGGCTCGCCACCCCCTCACAAAAGCACACGCAGACCCCCAGAGAACCGCCGCGCTCGTCCAGCGGTTGCCATGGAAATGCGTTATTAATGACAGCTGCTTATTTTGCCATGGCAACGGGGGGGAAAGGGAAAAGGGTCTCTGCTCGGCAGCCCTCCCGGGGTCGAGGCCCGCCCAGCCACTTCGCTCCTATGCCTGGGGCAGAGCCCCTGGCTGCCTGCTGGGCCAGCCCCAGCCCTGCACCCCTGGGCCATCGCCCCCCCACTGGCAGGGGCCCTCATGCAGGCCCCCCGCCCGGGAGGTACCCCAAAATCCTGGCAGGGCCGTGCCCCGCTTCCACGCTCTGCCAGTGGGACACAGCTGGAGGGTGCCCACTCCAGGGCCGAACGGGGCTCCCAGTGCCTGGGGCTACCAGCGGGGCCCCTGCCTCCCTCCTTGGCTCGGCTCCATCCCCGTTCCTGCTGCGGCCGCGGTCCCTTCCTGGGCACGGGCCGGGGCTGTACCCCACCTGCCTTATCAGCACCCTTTGCCCGGGAAGCGCCACAGACAGGGCCGTGATTCTGCGTCACAGGGCTGGGCAGCACCACGCTGCGTGGGGTGGGAGGGTGGACGCTCGCCCCTGCAGCGATGCCCCCCCTGCCTGCTGCAACCCCGGGGATCCCCGCGGGGGCTCTGGGGACCTGAGCATTGCCTGCGCATGGCCACGGGAGCGCAGTGCCAACCCCCTGGCGTGATGGCACGCAGCAGTGGGAACCCCCGGGGGGAGGACGGCCGCTTTCAGGCCAGGCGGGCAGGGCAGGGTGGGCAGGGTGGGCAGGACAGGCCGGGCAGGGCAGGCAGGGTGCCCCGGTGCAGGCTGCCTGGCCGGGCAGGAGCAGGGCAGCGGGGCGAGTCCGGAGCCTGCGCCTTTAAGCGCCTGCCGGCGGCGAGCCTGGAACAGCTCCCCAGCCCGCTGCTGGCAGCCCGGCCTGTTTACGACAAACTCCCATTTATCTCCTCCGCCTGCCCACGCAGGCTGCCAGCGCGGGGCAGCGCGAGGGGCACCCTGCAGCACCGTGCCCCTCGCTCGGCGCGCAGGCGCAGCGGCCGGGCGGGCATGTGCGTGCCTGCGTGCCCTGCGCGGCTCTGCCCGTACCTGCACGCACATGTGCGGCCGCCCTGCCAGCCCTCCCGCCCCTCCACCTGCAACAGCGGTTAGGGATGGGGAAATTGCTCGGGGTGTCGGGCCCGGGCAGCACCAAAACCCGTGGCCTAGGGTCAACTGGCAGGCACGCTGGTGGTTTTTGCACCAAATTCCCACGCTGAAGCCCTCCGCCCTGCTCCCGCAGGTGGCTGGGAAGGCGGCGCAGAGCCGTGCTGCTGCCTGCGAGGAGCTGGGGCCAGGGCCGCCCCGCCACCGCTGCCTGCGTGCTCAAACCCTGCTCATCAACCTGCCCCGGCACGGGCACGGCACAGGCACGTCCCCTGCTTGGAGACTCCAGCCGTGCTTACACACAGCCTACACACGGCGCGCACGCCCCCAGCTCGGCTCCCTCCTGGCGGCTGCCAGACAGCACCAGGCCGTCCTCGCAAGACCCCCTCCTCCCCCCAGCCGCGCACACAGGCAGAGCGGGAGCGCGCTCGCACGCACACCTGCAGCCGTGCACGCTGCCGGGCCCTGCTGATTCACGCACAGATGCTCCCAGCCCCAGCTGCTCAGCGCCAGCAGCTCAGAGGAGGACGCGTGTCCCGCTGGAGCGGGGCCGCCTCGGGCAGCACAGCCGCGGTCAGCACGGCGGGGGGAGCGAGGAGCACGCACGCCTGCTCTGCTTCGCTGCACGCCGGCAGGCAGCGGGGAAGAGGCCCCGCTCGGGACCAGGGGCTGCGGCAGCTTCCAGCCGCAGGGCAGGAGGGGCACCCTGGGGCCCAGGGCCCCTGGGCATCTTCCCTGTTCCGCAGGCACCGGCCATGTCCCCTGCTGAGCTGGGGGCCTCTCAAGGGGCTGCAGCCCTGCTCCCACCTGCCTGTCCCTGTGCCCCATGCCTCCCTCGCTATCTCTGGCCCCACCACCTGGACGCCCCCTCTCTTTGTCTAGGTGCTGGCCCCACACTGCCCTGCAGCATCACCTTTGGCCCTGTGGCAGGGGCCCTCCGGACCCTACAAAATGGAGCCGTCCCCCCATTCCCTCACCTCATTCTCCTGTGTGGTCTGTGTGCCTGCTGTTCTGTGCTGCTGGCCTGTGAGGCTGCAGGACACATGGGACACAACGCTCAGCCCCAGCTGCTTGTTGAGACACCGAGCACCCCTTGGAGGGCTGGGACCTGGTGGTCTCTGAGCCTAGGCACTTCTGCTCCCGGGAGTGCAGGAATCAAGGGGTCCTGCCTCAGGGATGTGTGACCCCTTCCCAGCCACCCCTGGCCCCACAGAGTTTAGGCCAGTGCTGGTGTTCTTTGGCCCCGCTCCCCCCACCCCACAGCAGCTCCCTTCACTGTGGTGCTGCCTGTGGGAAAAGGGGGCCCCTGACCTCACGACCTGTGTGGCCCCCGCTTTCCCAGTGCCCCCAAACCCAGAGGCTGCAGAGGTACCTAACACCACCGGGAGCAGCCGGCACGCCTGGGACACGCAGCACGCGTGCAGCCTGCAGGCATCCCGGCGCTGTGCACACGCACACACGTGGCACACGCAGCACACACGCGTGCCCCATACCTGACACCGAGCGAGCGCACACGCCTCCTTACAAGAAACCGAGATGCCTGTCCAGAACACTTCCTCGGGCAAGCACCGTGTGTACCGCGCGCCGACACACATGTAAACACACGCAGGGTGGATTAGGGGAGGCACACACCCCACCCTGCAAACACTCACACCTGGGAACGCCCCCGGTGAGCACAGCCCCACGCTCTGGGGCGGGCAGCCGTCCTCACACGTAGCCCTGAGTGCTCCCGCTCCCTGCACACGCAGCCACACGCATGCTGCACGGATATACACACTGAATATACACACGGATACACACTGATATACACACAGATACACACCGAATATACACACGGATATACACACCGATATACACACGGATACACACGCACGTTGCACGCACACTGCACACACACAGGCCCTCTGCCACCCCCGCGGCAAACCCAGGGCAGTGGCTGCCCCTGCACACACACACAGCGTGTGGGAGCCCCGTGCAAGTGGCCGCCCGCAGCCTTGCACACCCCGTGCACGTACACACCTCCCCCCGCACACAAGGGCTCCCCCAGCAGCGCGCACATCCCCCCGCACGCCCCTCCCGTGCACACCCCCTTGCACACTCACACACACACAAACGCTCTCACACACACAAATGCACACACACACTCACACACACTCACACTCACACGCTCGCCCCCCCGCGCCCCGCCGCCCTCTCCCCGCCGCTTACCGGCTCCGGGCGCGGCGCGGCGGGACCCGCCTGCAGCGCGGGGCGGCTCCGGGGCTCCCCGCCCGCGGCGGGGCGCGGGGCGGCTCCGGGGCGGCTCCGGCTGCTCCGCCCGCCGCTCGCAACAAAGGGCCGCCCCGCCCGGCCGCCCCCGCCCGCGGCTCCGCCACCGGCAGCGCTGCCGCCGTCCCGCCCGGCCGGGGCTCGGGGGCGGGGGGCCGGGAGGGGGCGGGCGTTGCTCCTGCCTCGGGGGGCTGAAGCCGGGGCAGCCCCGGCCCCGGGGCGCAGCAGGGGGGGACCCCAGCTCAAGGCGCGGGGGGTCCCCGGGGGTTCCCGGGGTAGGGGGTCCCCAGCACGATGCCGCTCGCCCCAGCAGCACGGCGCTCAGCAGAGCCCAGGGCCGGTGGGCAGCGGGGCTCTGCGGGGTCCTGCAGCATGGGTGATGCTGGGGGCCCTGCCTGGGGAGAGAGCCTGTGGCCCTCATACTGGGGCAGCCCCAGCAGCAGGGGTGTTGGTGCTGCACGGTGGGTGCAGGACACCAGGTACAAGCGTGTGTGGCTGCAGGCATTGCCATGAGGCCCTGGCGGCGATGTGCAGCTCTGGGTGCTCTGCAGCAGCACGTGGCTGCAGGTGGCTGCTCCGTGGCACACGGCTGGAGGCTGCTGGCCGGGTGCCATCGGTGAGCAGAGCCCATGGGGATCCACGGGCCTGAGCTGGTGCTTGGGGCGGCTGCAGTGGGGGCCCCTGCTCAGCCCAGGGACAGGCAGCGTGGGAGCAGCCGGGCACTGGGGGAGGCACAGAGCAGGAGCTGAGCCACAGGGGTGAGGGGAGCCAGGCATGCGGCTGTGCCCCAGCACGGGGGTCCAGTGGGCTGAGCGCCCCCCAGCCTGTGGGCAGAGCTGTGGCAGCAGCACCAGCTCTGCGGGGAGCCGGCGCTGTGCTGTGAGTGAGCACCAAGCTGCTGCCCAGCGCTGGGCCAGGCAGGGACACGGGGCCAGCCAGCCTCAGCCCTGCACCTCCAGGCTCCCCGTCCTCCTTTGTGGAGGTTCCACTTGTGTTTTCAGCTGTGCCATGTCCCCAGGCACCACCATCTGCTCTGCCTGATGTCACGCCGCGTCCCTGGGGTGGCTGTGCTGCCCTGCCCCGCGTGGCCCTGGCTGCCCCTAGCCAGTGGGGATGGGGTCCCTGCAGCTGCTGCCTCTGTGCAGCCCCTGGGCCCTCGGGTGGGGGGGTGAGGTGTGGGGTTGCTGTATGGGGGCAAAGACAGCTCCCCTTCCCTCCCTGGACCCTTGCTATTTCTCTGGCTGGGCTCTCGGTGCCCCAAAATGCTGGAGTCAGCCCCCTGCACGCGCTGCTCCCCACGCAGGGCTGGCTGGAGCCCGGCCCCGGCCCCCACAGCGAGCCCGGCCAGCCCGCACAGCCCCTCCTGGGGCCACCCAGCTGCGGGGGGAGCTGCTCTGGCAGCAGCCCGGGGCGTGTGGGCTGGGCTCCGGCCAGGGATGCCTCCTTTGTTCAAAGGCAGCCCTTCCCTGGGCCCGTGCCACATGGCTGCTCCGTCAGCACGGCCGGAGCCTGCACGCCCGGGGCCGCGCTGTCCTGACCTCGTCCCTGCGAGAGCCCGGTCACGGGGAGGCTGCGACCGCAGGCTTGGCAGGGCTGCAGCCGGTGCCGTGGGGCAGCCCCGGGCCCTGCGCTGGGGTAACGCCGCTGCCCCCTTGCTGTGGGGCAGCCCCACGGCGCTGTCCCTGCGGCTGCAGGGCTGGGTGCAGGGCAGGGTGCTGTGGGAGGGTGGTGGGACCCAGCTCCCATACGCTGCCCCGGAGCAGCGGCCCCCCGCAGCTGGCAGCCCGTGGGCTGCGGCTCTGGTTAATGTTAAAGCCAACAGACGTCAGCGCCGGGCCCTGCCTCCTCCCCGCAGCCCCTCTGCTCGGGGCTGGTGGCTGTTTTGCTTTCCTTCCCCGAGCGGGACCTGCCCGGCCCCCGCAGCTAAAAAAAGCTGCTGGCCTGGCCCGTGCACGCAGGGACAGCAGCGCTCTGGGCCCCTGCACCCCTCCCGGCCCCCGTGCACGCTCTGGGGGTGCCCCGGGGCACGTCTACCCCCCGGTGCTGGGGTCAGGCCAGGCGAGGCTGGTGGAGGTGGCAGCGGCTGCGTGTCCCGCTTGGCCCGTCCGCCCTGCGTCACGAGCTGGCAGCGCGCACGCCGCTGGTTTCTCTCTATGTAGGGAAAGCCGGAGCGCCCAGCCCTGGGCTGAGCTGGCAGCGGGTGCCCTGCCCGGCCCAGCCATGCGGGAGCCACGTCCCCTGCCCGCGGAAGGCACGGGCACCCCCTTGCGCCGCCTGAGACGCACGGAGGCGAGGGGCTAGCTGTGTGCCGGGGGTGCCCCGGTCGAGGGGGGGCCGTGCCAGCACTGCCCGCCAGCCCTTGCCCGGTGAAAGCCGATCCCCGGCCGCCGGTCACCTTGTGCTTTGGCACCGGTTGCGCCCGGCGTGCAGGAACAGCCCCCCGTCCCCCAAACGCCCCCTCCCGTCCCCACGGTGCCTCCCCGGCGGGGTCCTCTCTGCGCACCCCTGTAGGGCCGTCGGGTGGATGCTGGGGGGGGGCTGCGGGCTGCGGGACGGCGGCGGCTCCCCCCGACCCCAAGCCGGACCCCGCACGGGCCCCTCCGGGGCCGGCTTTCGGGGGGGGGGGGGCCGGGCGCAGGCGCTCTCGCACCTCCCCGGGGCGGGGCGAGTCGCGTCCCCGCTCCGCCGGCCCCGCTCCGCCGCCCGCCGCGTCCGCCCCGTCGCGCCCCGCCATGGCCGCCCGCTACCTCCGAGCCGTCCCGGCGCTGAGCCGCGCCGCCGGGCTGCCCCGCTGCCCCCCCGCCGCCGCCGCCGCCGCCGTGCTGGGACCCTCGGGGCCGCGGCGACACTGTGAGTGCGCGTGACCTTGGCCCGGGGGGCGCGCGGCGGGGGCGCGCCCGGTGTCCTTGGGGCGGAGAGGGCGGGCGGGGCAGCGGGGGGGGGGGGGGGCACGGCGCGGCCCGGCTCGGCTCGGCTCGGCTCGGGGGGCACGGCGCGGGGGGCACGGCGCGGTTTGGCACGGCTCGGCTGGGCTGCGGGGACGCGGCGCGGTTTGGCACGGCTCGGGGCGCGCTGGCTCGGCACGGCTCGGCCCCGGCGCCGTGCGCAGCCGGCCCCACCCCCAGCACGGTCCGACCCGTGCCCCTGCGGCCCCGATTTTAGGGGGGGGGGGGGAATCGTGCCCGGAACTGCGGGCGGCCCCGGGGGGCTGCACGGGGCCAGGCCCGGTCCCACGCGGGGTTCTGCACCCCACTTGCACCCGGGTCTGGCCGCGGTCCCACGTGAAGTTTTGCACCCCCAGTTGCACCCGGGTCCTGCCCTGAGTGGGGTTTGCACCCGGGTCCTGTCCAGCCCCGGTCCCACGCGAGGTTTTGCAGCCCAGCACCCCGACCCGCACCCTGGTGGGGTTTGTGCCCCGACCTGTGGCCACCCCCGTGGAAGCTTGCCCTGAGGCTGGTCCTGGTCCCAGGCAAAGTTTTGCACCCGAATTTGCACCCGGGTCCAGCCCCAGGAGGGGTTTGCAGCTGGGCTGTGTGGGTCCCACGGGGGGGCTCTGTGCCCTAACCTGCCCCCGGGGCCGGGTGTGCGCCCCTGAGCCGTGCCCCCCCTGCCCAGATGCCGACAAGCGGATCAAGGTGGCCAACCCGGTGGTGGAGATGGACGGAGACGAGATGACGCGCATCATCTGGGCCTTCATCAAGGAGAAGGTAGCGGGGGCCCGGCGGGGGGGCGCGGGGCCGGGCCCCTCCCTGCCGTACGGGAAATGGGCGGGCGCTGCACGCGCGGGGCTGGCGGGTGCCGTGCAGGGAACAGGTGGTCCCTGCCCTCTGCCCTCCGTCTGTCTGTCTGTCTGTCCGCCCGCCCGCGTGTCTGTCTGTCTGCAGGAAGCAGCTGGTGCAACCCGTGAGCCTTCCGGTGGAAGGAGGGCCCCGGGGAGGGGGGTGAATCGGGCGGGGGGCTGGGGCTGGCCATAGGACGGTGCCTGGTGCTGCTCCCGGGCACCCCAGTGCCTGCCCTGGCTCTGACATGCTCCTGCCCCCCCAGCTGATCCTGCCCAACGTGGACGTCCAGCTGAAGTATTTCGACCTGGGCCTGCCGCACCGGGACAAGACAGATGACCAGGTCACCATCGACTCGGCGCTGGCCACCCAGAAGTACAGCGTGGCTGTCAAGTGTGCCACCATCACTCCGGACGAAGCCAGGGTGGAAGGTGGGCAGGGGGCGAGGGGATGGGGCTGAGCCCCTGCTGCTGGGGGGGGGCTGGCGGTGGGGGCTGGCAGAACCCGCGGCATGGGGAGGCTGAGGGGGCTGTGTGCTGTGCTGGGCTGTGCCTGGTGTCCCACACCTCACCTCGCTGCGTGCCAGAGTTCAAGCTGAAGAAGATGTGGAAGAGCCCCAACGGGACCATCCGGAACATCCTGGGCGGGACGGTGTTCCGGGAGCCCATCATCTGCAAGAACATCCCCCGCCTGGTGCCCGGCTGGACCAAGCCCATCACCATCGGCAGGCATGCCCACGGCGACCAGGTGAGCCCGCGGGGCGGCCGGCGCAGCCCCCAGGGGTGCCCGCAGCCCCCCCCGGCCCTGCAGTGACACCCCGTGCCGCCCCTGCAGTACAAAGCCACCGACTTCGTGGTGAACAAGTCTGGGACGTTCAAGATGGTCTTCACGCCGAAGGACGGCAGTGGGGTGAAGGAGTGGGAGGTGTACAACTTCCCCGGCGGCGGCGTGGGCATGGGCATGTACAACACAGACGAGGTACTGGCGGGGGGCGTTGGGGTCCCGTGGGCTGGCACGGCCCTGCTGTGGGCTCGTGGCCAGGCCGGCAGGGTGGGGGTCCCGCAGCGCTGCGGGGCAGCCAAGGAGCCCAGGTCCCTGCTGACCGCAGCGTCTGCACCCGTTTGTTGCAGTCCATCTCGGGCTTCGCTCACAGCTGCTTCCAGTACGCCATCCAGAAGAAGTGGCCTCTCTACATGAGCACCAAGAACACCATCCTCAAAGCCTACGACGGGCGCTTCAAAGACCTCTTCCAGGAGATCTTTGATAAGTACGGACCTGGCCGGGCTGCTGGGGCTGCTCTGCATGGAGCTGGGGGGGGGGCAGCCGCCTGCCACTGCTGGGGGGGCTCTGGGGCCTGGGGAGGGGGCCCCACACCCCGCGACACTCACGCCTGCTGACAGCCGCTCTGGCTCCCAGGCACTACAAGACGGAGTTCGACAAGCTGAAGATCTGGTACGAGCACCGGCTGATCGATGACATGGTGGCCCAGGTGCTAAAGTCCTCCGGAGGCTTTGTCTGGGCGTGCAAGAACTACGACGGGGACGTCCAGTCGGATATCCTGGCCCAAGGTAGTGCCGGGGCTGCTGGGGGGGCAATTGGGAGGGGGTGGCTGTGGGGGCGCCGCTACCCGCCTGGGGCCGCCCTGACCCCGTCCCACCGCAGGGTTCGGCTCCCTGGGGCTGATGACCTCCGTCCTGGTGTGTCCGGACGGGAAGACCATCGAGGCAGAGGCTGCCCACGGCACCGTCACGCGCCACTACCGGGAGCACCAGAAGGTGGGTGTGCGGCCCCCGCAGCCCCGGGGCGAGCTGCCCCGGCCCGGCCGCTGACGGGGGCTCTCTGCGTGCAGGGCCGGCCCACCAGCACCAACCCCATCGCCAGCATCTTCGCCTGGACGCGTGGGCTGGAGCACAGGGGCAAGCTGGACAGTAACCCAGAGCTGATCAAGTGAGCGGGGTGGGGTGGGGTGGTTTGGGGGTACCCCCAGGGTGGCCCCGTCCCACCCGAGCCCTGCTGGTGCCGGACACTGTGGGACACGGGGCCCCACGCTGTGGCTGCCGGTGACCCCGCTGCCCCCCAGGTTTGCTCAGACGCTGGAGAAGGTCTGCGTTGAGACCGTGGAGAGTGGGACGATGACGAAGGATCTGGCAGGCTGCATTCACGGGCTTGCCAAGTAAGTGTGGCTTACGGGGCGGAGGGGTGTACAGGGAGCGTGTGCCACGAAGGCAAGCTCGCCCTCTGGGGCGGCCACAGGACGGGCACCGGGGGCTGGCCGGCCTCTGGGGACACTGGGCATCTATTTACGGCTCGCCCTGGTCGGGTGGTGGCTGTGGCTGGGCAGGGAGCCACGTCCCGCTGCGGGGGCTCCTCTCCCCGCAGGCGGCCAGCTGGCGCTGTGTGGGCAGGGGCGGGCAGGGCGCTCGCCCCCCCGGGACCCCCCCAGCCCTTCCCCGCACCCTTCTCTCCCAGCGTGAAGCTGAACGAGCACTTTGTGAACACCACCGACTTCCTGGATGCCATCAAGAACAACTTGGACAAGGCCCTGGGCAAGAAGTAGAAGAGGCTCCCCCTGGGCGGGGGTCCGCGTGTGCTGCCCAGCCTTTACCTCATTTTTAACAGGATAGCGAGCCAGCGCCGCCTCTAGCTCACTGACACGGCTCAGGAACATTGGAATCATTTTTACAAGCAGTTTTCCTACGAGTGTTTTTAAAGCCTTTCTAGCAGGGGTTTGTAGGAAGGGGGTGGGGGGGGGGGCTGCCCTTCACCGTACTGTACTTTCTGTAACCTCTGACCTCATGGTGCCAAACAGCTATTAAACACGTCACCGAGGCGCGCGTGGTGGTGGCACGGCTCGCGGGGGGGGCACGGGCACGCGGGGGGCTCGCCGCCCGGCCACGTCCTCCCTGCCCGGGCGCAGGAGGCAGCCAGCAGCTAAAGAATATTCATTTATTTAGAATTATTGCTAAACAACTCTTCAAACCAAAGAGATCAACAAAAATAAACACAGTAGGGCTTTGCACAAGGGGCAGGTGAAGCACTCTGCGGGCACAAGGCGGGCGCGCCGGGGGGTGCGGGGCGGCACCAGCCCCCGTGCGGCACGGCTGGGGGTGCTCCTGGGGGTGCTCCTGGGGGTGCTCCTGGCACCGCTCCTGCTGGCACCAGCGCTTTTTGGTAACGGGACAGAGGTAGCTTGTGGGGGATGCGCCGCGCTGTCCGGGAGCAAGGGGCGGGCGTGGGGAGGGGGCTGCGCCGTGGGGGGCTCCGGGCTGGGGGGAGGCTGCTGCCACCTCCACCCTGTGCCACAACTCGGGGGGCTGCAGCCGGGGGGTGAGGCTGGGGCTGGGGCTGGGTGGTGGCACCAGGCTCCTGCAGGCAGGCAGATGGCAGCGCCTCTGCGCTGGTGCAGCAGGAGGAACCCCCCCAGGCCACAGGGAAAGCCGCTGGCCCCCGCACGTGCCCTGCTCCGGGAAGTGTGGCTGTGGGGAGGCTGCAATCGCTGCGTGCCCCAGGGCTGCTGCAGCCTCCCTGGGCTGGCTGGGGCTGTGCCACGCACTGGGAGCGAGCTGTTCCCTGCCTGCTCCCTCCCCGGGCAGCAGGGTCCCCGTCCCCGTCCCCACCGGTGCCACTTCTGCCTCCGTCACTCCTTGGGCTCGGTTCTCCCCCACAGCACCTGGGACCCCGTCAGGCAAACCAGCATCCCGGGGCTGCGTTCCCAGAGCAAAAACCTTCCTGAGCCCCGGTCTGGAGAAGCTCACGGGGGCGAGGAGCGCCGGCAGTGCGTACAGCAGCTTTGGTGCGTTAGTGCAGGCGGGCACGGCCTCCCGCGGGCAGCAGGAGCCCCCTGGGTGCTCTGCCCGCCCCGCGCCCCTCCGCCGCCTGCGCTGCTCGCAGCTTCACAGATCACACACGTTACACAGGTTTACAAAGAACATTGGTTGAAGGAAACTGAACTCAGTGAAAAGATAAATCCAACCACGCGGCACATCTGAAAAAAATAAATTACTTTCAAAATACCATCATTTGCTCAAGTTGAACAGGGTTTGCCTTCCTTTAAATACATCGCTCGCTAAAGCTGCTCTATACTCAGAGCTGCTGCTTCCACTGAGCTTTGCAATTAGTTTGTAAGAAAATATTCTGTTTTGTATGTGCCCTGTGGCCTCTCTTGGCTTGCCACAGCTTTGCCTGTACCAGCTCGCAGCTGATGCCAGAACGGCTCTCCCTGCCGAGGAGCCGGGGATGAGCGGGCGCTGCGGCACAGCCGCCTTCCTCCGGGCTTCCTGCAGGCAGAGGGGCTCCTGCGCTGCTGGGCGCATGGGGGGTGCTGGGCTGGCGCTGCAGCCGAGCAGGGAGGACCCAGGAGGTAGAATCACAAATAATGCTCGTCGTCTTCTGGGATGTGCCCTCCCCTGCCCGCAGCTTGGAGCGCGCTGGGTGCTGGGCTACAGGCAAGGGGAAGATTGGGGCAAGGTCCTGGCTTCCCACCCCGCAGCGGGGCGGGTGGGAGGGCAGGAGGACGGGCAGGAGGACGGGCAGGACGGTGCTGGGCAGGGGAGCTGCGTGCAGCTCGGGTGCTCCTTCTCCAGGGCGGATGGGGGAGACGGGGCCCCGAGCAGGAACAGCCCCCATTGGTGGCAAGAGCTTGCCCAGGCTTCTGCAGCTCTCAAAGCGCGCTGGAGCCTCACCAGCTTGGCGCACCTGCTCTGAGTGCCTGAGGCAAGCAGCGACCGCTGCCCTGCAGCACCTCCAGCCTCCACCCAGCACAGCCTGCAGGACATCCCCATCTCTGCCCGGCTGCAGCCTGCCCCTCTCCAGCGGGTCTGCCTGGGCGCCGAGCCCGCGGGCAGCAGCAGCTCCTCTTACCACTCGAGGTCCACGCAGGCCGGCGGCCGCCCTCCTCCAGCCTGCTGCGGGCCGGCCACCCCCCCGCTTGGCTACAACATGTTGTAGTACGCCATCTCCTTCATGGCCTGCTCCGCCAGTGCACTCTCGTCCGGGGGGTTGCCGACCCCTCCGTAGCCGTAAGAGTTCTCCTCCTCGAAGTCTTCCATCTCCTGCTGGCCGTCCAGCTCGGCGTGCTCAGCCCCGGCCAGGTCCATCATGGGGTCTAGGGGACAGCGCCCACACGATGTCAGCCCTGCCCCGTGGTGCTGGTGCTCCACGCGTGGCCCTGTGGCACCCTCCCCACCGCAGCACCCGCCGGGTGCTCCCCAGAGGTGCCGCGGCACAGCCCAGAGCCCGCAGCACACCGAGGGACACCACAGCACCCAGCCTGCGGTGGGCAGGGCCAGCTACTGGCCACAGCCTCTGGCCCCACCTGCACCTACCTTGGCTGTCCAGGCTGATGTCCATCACCCCGTGCTTGACCTTCATGTGCCGGCTCAGGTTGCCCTTCAGGTTGAACTTGCTGGAGCAGTAGGGACACTTGAAGGGCTTGCTCCCAGCGTGCAGGTGCATGTGGCCCAGCAGGTTGTACATGCGGTTAAAGGACTTCCCACAAACCTACAACAACGTTCCTGGGGTTAGTGAGGGCTCTCCTGCTGCCCCCCGCCCCCCAGCAAGGGCTGAGCAGCAGGCATTGCCCCTGCCGGGCAGCACTGCCTCAGGGACGTGGGCTCTGCAGACCTGACCTTGCTCCCAGGTCCCCGACTGACTCCACGGATGTCCAAGACTAATGGGGCTGCCCCCTCCCTCCCCCTGCCTTTCATGGGAGGCCTCAAGGACGACCTGCTGGTGTTTCTGTGAAGCCCACACTCGTGAAACCCCGCATGTGTAGCACTGCTTAGAGGCAGGCAGGAATTGCCCTCCTCGGGCAGCTGTGCCCACTCCCTCGTCCCGAGCCGCTGCCTGCCTGCTGCACGGCTCAGGCAGCGCAGGACGAGCTGTTTGCCCGTGCGAACAGAGGGAGGCATCACAAAACTGCATTCGTTTGGCTGAGGGCTCAGCCCAGCCCCGGCTGGCACCTCTCCAGGAGCAGAGAGCAGCGCCAGGACGGCCCCCCCGCCGTACCTTGCATTTGAACGGCTTCACCGGTGAGTGCACAATCATGTGGGTCTTGAGCGTCTGCTTCTGCACAAACGTCTTGAAGCAGATGTGGCACTGGTACGGACGGACGCTGGTGTGGATGAGCATGTGGCGCTTCATGTTGGCCTGCAGGGTGAACTCCCGGCCGCACACCTCGCACTTGAACTCCTTCACGCCCTGGAGGGGTTGCAGCACGGGGTGAGCGCGGGCAGGGCTCTGCTGCGGCAGCTCCGGCTGCACCCTGCTGGCCGGGGCGCACGGGGGGGGTCCCGAGCAGAGCCTCCTGAGGCACAGGGATGGGAGCTGAGCTTCAGTGACTGCCGGCTGGAGCCAGCCGCGATGGGAGGTTTTCCCTAACCAGCCCTCCTGCACCTTCCCAAAGCATTTCCTGACTCCTTCTCCCTGCCTGTTCTGTGAGCAGCGCTGGTGCTGCCAAGAGCCTGGGGCCGTCCCCTCCCGCTGCCTGGGACCCCAACTCCGCCACACAGCAGGCAGCCCCCACCCCTCCTCACCCCACAAATCACCGCTTGGTCCCCCTGGGAAAGCGTTCCCAGCACTTGGAAAACCCGGCACTGTGTGCTGCTGGGGCGACACCGAGAGCAGCTCGGCCAAGGGGCAGGAAGGAGCCATCAGGAGAGCACAGCCCCGCTGCAGCCCATGCTGCGGTGCGGCACCTCGGTGAGCCCTGCCCAAGCCACCCCAGGGAGGTGGGCTGTGGGGGGAGCTGGGCACAAGGAGACCCGGCTGCCAGGCTCTGCCCTCTGGCTGACCGGGCAATCACTCCCCCATGAAAGAGCCCCTGAGAAACAGCAGAGCCCTCGGTCAGACCCACTGCGGGGCCAGCGCACTGGCCAGCACCCAGCACAGGTTTGAAAGCCCCCTTCCCGGGGGAGGGAAACCCCCAGGCCATCCCCTGACACCCTGCCTGCAAGATGACTGCAGTTTCTCTCCCATTTAAGGAGCCGTAGTGAATGCTACCCAGCCCACCAGCACCCATTCCCGAGGCCAATGCCTCTCCCCAGGGCACAGCAAAAGCAGCAGCCCTGGGGCGCTCGATGCGCCGCACGCCCGGCCCCGGCACCTACCTTGTGGGTGAGCGAGTGCTGCTTGAGGTGGTGGATCTGGCTGAACTCCATGCCGCACTCGGTGCAGACGAAGGGCCGGACGTTCTGGTGCTTCAGCATGTGGTTCTGCAGCTGGCTGCGGTAGTGGAAGGACTTGCTGCACTCCAGGCACTGGTAGAGCGTGGGGCCCTGGTGCGTGGCGAGGTGCCGCTTCAGCTGGGTGAGCGTGGAGAAGTCCAGCCCGCACTCCACGCAGACGTGGCAGCGGCCGCTCTCGTGCTTCACCTCGTGCGCCTTCAGCTCGCTGGGGTAGGCGAAGCCCCTGCCGCAGAAGCGGCAGCTGTAGGGCTTGATGTCGGTGTGCAGCAGCATGTGCCGCTTCAGGTGGCTGGTCTGCGTGAACGCCTTGCTGCACACCTCGCACTTGTGCGGCCGCGTGCCCTGGTGGGTCAGCAGGTGGGTCTGCAGGTGGCTGGGCTGCTTGAAGAGCTTGTTGCAGTGCGGGCAGGAGTGCGGCTTGATGCCGTTGTGGCCCAGGATGTGGGTCACCAGGTTGTACTTGGAGGTGTAGGACTTCTCGCACATGCGGCACTGCCAGCGCTTCTGGCGGTCCCCCGCCTCCACCAGGTAGGAGTCGTCGATCTGCACGTTGATGTCCAGCCGGTCCAGCTGCGCCTTCTTGTTGCGCTCGCTGTTGGCGCCCGCCGCGTCCCCCTCGAGCTCCCCGGGCTCCTGCCACGAGAAGCCCTGCTCGCTCTTCACCTGCTCGGGGGACGCGGGCGCCTCGGCCTCGCCGGGGGACGGGGCGCCCGCCTCGAAGGCGCACTCGGTCTGCGGGGTGCCGGCGGTGCTGCCCTCCGCCGTGCCCGCCGGGTCGGGCTCGCCGTGGTGCGGCTCGAAGCTCTCCGAGGACTGGCGCGTGTGCCGGCGCAGGTGCCGCAGGCGGCGGGGCTTCCTGCTGAAGGAGCTGAGGTCGATCATCTTCACGGCGCTGCTCTGCACCGTCTTCTCCTGGCTGGGGTCCGGGAAGGCGGGCGGGAGCTTGTGCTGCAGCTCGCCCTTGTCTTCCCCGGGGACGGACACTTCGTACACCACCTCCTCCTCCACCTCGGCCTTCTCACGCTTGACCTTGGGCACCAGCCTCACAGGAGGCCGCTTCCTCCTCCGGGCATGCTTCTCCAAGGAGGACTCTGCCTCCAGGGCTTCCTCCTCCTGCCCGTCCCCCGCTGCCTGCCCGTCGCCCTCCGGCTCCTCGGGCTCCCCTCCCGCCGCCTCGGGCAGTTCTCCTCCCAGCCCCGGGAAGAAGCCGGCGGGGCTGACGGTGGCCCCGAGCAGCTCATTGTCGGACACCAAGCCCAGCACCGCCGCCTGTGCCAGGGAGAGCACCACCACGGCGTCCGTCTGGGTCCCACACTCGGTGAAGCGATCCATTTCTCACCGCTGCCTATGCTGTCATGGCTGGGGAAGGAGAGGGACGGACGTTAGTTAGCCTTCCTCGGGGCTCCCTCCCACCCTGCACAGCCCGACAGCCAGGCTGCCCTGGTAAAGGCTCGTTTCAGCACGGACTGACCTATTTGGTGATCACCGTCCCCAACACCCCCCCCAGACTGAACACGGGCATTTCCAGAGCTGGTCCCAGGCTCTGTGCGCCCTGGGACGTGTGGGGCTGTGCAGCTCCAGGGGTCCCACGTGAGACACCTGCAGCAGGGGCCGGGGACCAGGCTGCAGCGGGGAAGCACAGCCCAGGACCCGCCGTTGGCCCTGCTGGCTAGGTTACAGACCCTGTGGTTTGAGCTCTGGGCTCCCTGTGCCCCTCAGAGCAGAATTTCCCATGGACAGACTCCCGTGCAATTCAGGGTCAGGCTGGGAAAGCCAAAGGTGCCCCTTTCCTGAGTTCTTTGAAGGAAAGATGCAGCAGCAAAGGGCACGGGGACACAGGGCCCAAATCCTCCTCCCTGGGAACATTTCGAGCTGACAACTACCAGGCCCACGAGCCCGAGTGAAACGCACGGCGGAGGCTCCAGGTTGGTGCGGGGCTGGTGCTTGTGGTGCACTCGCCTGGCACAGGCTGCCCCAGCTCTGCCATGCCCCCACCACCCCAAGACCCTTCCATCCTCCTTTCATTGCCATTCGAGCACATCCTCGCCCCTTTTTTTCGTTTCTATTAATGCCTTTCCCCAGCAGTAAGCACGCCAGGCTCCAGCAGCTTTCCCTCAGATTTTGTGTTTCCATTTTTCCTGCCTTCCTCCCCCCTGCAGTAGCACTGGGCCTGTACAGCCTGCTTACGGGCAGATTTATGAGATCCCTCACAGAGCCAGGGCTACAGAGTTGGTTAAAATCATTGCAAAAATCACAGATCTCCAGGGCATTGCTGTGAATGCACCTGGGCCCAGAGAACCGTCCCCCCTGCCCTCTGGGAGGGCCTGCAACAGGATCCTGCAGGATTCCTAGAGCTATTAATAATTCCATCTATTTCCAGGAAGAAAGTCAAATAATTGCTTACAAATGGCACAAAGCACTGCTCGCGTACACGGGGAGGAGTGCACCGCGGTGCGACTGGCTGGTGGCACAGCCTGCTCGGGTTTGTTGGCAACACAAGCTCTTCCGAGCAAGTTGTTCTGAGAGAAATAACGCAGGGCCACAGAGCGAGGGACGAACGGTGCGGACGGGGCTGCAGGCAGCAGCCTGTCCTCTGCACCAGGCGTGCAGCCCCAGGGCAGGGTCAGCACGCGAAAGAGCGGTTTCAATTCTCCTGCTTGCTCCATGGCACCATTCTGGTGACGAGCGAGGGGAAGGAAAGGCAGACGGTGGCGTTCGCACTGGTACCACGCATGGCACCGGCCAGTTCGGGACACCCGGACTGGAAAGGTCACACAGCCACCAACCGTGGGGCTGCGGGGCCATGCGAGCCCCGGTCCACGCAGCGCTGCCACCGCTTGGCCCGGCCCCAGAGCCTGCGGGGTGCAGCCCTGGCCCCACACGGACAGACCCACGGCCCCACGTGGCCCCGTGCCCGGCTGGTCCCGGGGGACCCACAGCAGCCAGGGCTGAGTCACCCCGGAGGGGGAAGAGAGCCTCTCGGGGAGCCCCCGCTCCTTACCGTGCGCATTTCCCAGTGAAAACCAGGAGCAACCTGCACCCAGCAGCGGGCAGCACCTGCTCGAGCTCAGGATTTAAGGAAGCAGCCAGGAGGGGGTTCAGAACCACCCGGAGAACTGGGACAGCGAAGCACTGGGGAGCGGTGGCAGGGGAGGAGCACGGGACATCACCTGCGGGACGCTCAGACCCCAGAGCTCTGTCTGCTGGCAGTGCTGGCTGGGAGAAGCCGCGGCTGGGAAGCAGCAAGGGAGGATCTCAGACAAAGCAAAAGAGAAAGTGGGAGAGAGAAGTGGGAGAGACGCTTAAAGAGGCAGGCAGGGCTGGGAACAGGAGCAGCCCAACAGCAGGCGGGGAAAGCAGAAGTGCCAGCTGCCAAATGCGCTTAGCTTGGGGCATCCTGCGCTAGCGTGGGACCATCCTGGGAGCTCTGGTTTGTGAGAACTGAAACAAGCCCTGAGAGGTGCCCGCGCACGCAGCCCACTCGAGCCCTGCTCCCCGTGCCTGGCCTTGGAGAGAGCTGGGCATGGCCACGCTGCTGCTGCAGCTCCAGTGTCCCCAGCAGAGCTGGGGGGAGCTGTGCATCGCCCCCGGGCTGGCATCGCCTGGAGCAGCCCCCCCGGAGCAGCCCTTGGAGCCTGGTACGGCCGGGCAGGGCAGCGCTGGGGGAGCTGCCCCCGAGTGAAGCAGAGGAGGCCACGGCTTCCTCCTGCAGTGGAGAACGTCCTTCTAAATATAATTACTTCTGCAGCTACAACAAAGAGGAATCCTACGGGGGAAGTAAAACAGGAATAAACTCTAAACCAGATGATGTCGCAGTCCCTGGAGCACCTGCAAGACTTGAAAGTGGCAGCTGTGGGCTAACCAACCGCTGCCCTTCCCGGAGCGCAGAAGCCCCGCTGTCCGGTTATCGGCCTCGCTGCGGCAGGGGAACGGCCGCTGTCCTGGCCGCCTGGTTGGGGTGCAGGGCCGGGCACCAGCTGCCCGCTCCGTGCATCCTCCCATGTCCGCGCTGCGCCCACAGCACACATCCTTCTGGGGAGGGAGAAGTGATGGGGGAGGCAAACCAGCCGGCTGGAGAGCAGGAAGAGGAAGCCTGGGGGAGAGATGAGACCTCGCTGGGCACAGCCATGGCCACAGCCTCTCCGTGTGCTCAGCACGGGCACTGCTGGGCTCGGGGATGGGAGCAGGCACCCCTGGGCCAGTGCCCACGGTGTGGGGTGTGGGAGCCCCCCTGCAGCACTGAGCAGGACAAGTCAGTGCTGCGTGGGAAGCTGACACCACAGCCCTGTCCAGAACCCCCCCAGTACCCCAGTGGGCACGCGGGAGCTCTGCTGGGAGCTCGACCGCTTCCCTGTCCTCCGTCTGCCTGCAGTGCCCCCAGCACCGGCCAGGCTTCTCCAGCCCCCAGAGCCCCCCGACCCACCAGACAGCATGGGGGGAGTGCGGGGAGCCGGCTGTGCCGCTGGGCAGGGGGTGGTGGTGGGGGAAATCACAGCAGCAACCTCCTGCGCTCCCCTCAGCGCCAGCCTGCAGTGCTGCTCCGGAGGATGCGCAGCGCGGATGAGCCTCCTCTCTCCGGCGTGGGTGGAGTTTTTGTGGACGTGCCGTGGTCTCCACACCCTGCATCACCCCGCTGCTCCCGTCTCCCACACGCACGCTCCCTCCGCCGAGCTCAGCTGGATGCTTGGCTTACAGCGAGCGCCTCTGTGGGGTGCACGGCTACCGGAGAGAGCAGCACAACAGAACTCACCCCTGCAAAAACATCCCCTGCCTTTTTGCGCGGACAGGAGGGATTCTCACTTCCGTGCTCCCTGCTCCAATTTCCCCGGTCACGCCGTGCTCAGCAGCCCCCTGCCGAGCCGCGGGGCCGGGCTGGCCGGAGGGCGCCGCGGCAGGAAGCACGAAGCCGGGGCTTGGAATGACAGCAGCTTCCCGGAAGGAACATGGGCGCAGTGCTGCTGGCTTCGAGACCTGCTAATGCAATTCCTGCTCCAAGTAAGGAAGCTAAAAACAAGAGGCAGCTCCCCAGGGCCCCGGTCTGGGCAGGAAAGCCAGGGTCCCTTCCCTCAGTGCTGGCAAGAGGAGCCAGGGAGACCGGAAAGCAGGAAAAGCTGTTCTGATCTGTTTTTCTTTTTGTTTTCTTCCTCATTTGGGGGCCAGTGCAGCAATTTCTATCTATTTCCCACATGGACTGGACGTCTCTTCCAGTCCCCTTAGGATCCTGCTTTCTCCAAGGGGCAATTTCTCCACAGCCATTTATCACTCGGGACAATGAATGCCCACCCATCTCCTCTGGCCGTGTTCTGCAGCCGTGCTGTGGTCACGCCGCCCGGCTCAGGGCAGGAACCGGGGGCTCCCGGTGCCCCGGCAGTGCCAGTGTGCAGGCACCGTGCTGGTGTGGCACCGTGCCGGGACGGTGCCGGCCGCTGGGACGGCTCTGCCTCCGAGTACAGCACCACGAGGCAGAGGCTGAGCGGCTGACGCACACGCACGCGCTCCTGAGACCAGCACTCGTGTGTTTAAATAGCAAAACGAAACCCAGGAAAAAAAAAACAAAACAACAGCCCTAAGACAGAGGCCTTCAGAATAAAGTAAATTACAGATTCCTATCTGCAGCACTCCGAGAAAGGGAACGAGCGCCGCTCCTCTGGGGTTCCAGGGCAAAAGCAAAAGCTGTGTGTGTGGTACGCAAACCTTTGCATTTGCTCTGTCAAACGTTCAAGCCCTTGTGCATAAGACTGAGCTTTGCTATTCAAAGGAGAGCAAGGCCGCAACAGTCAGCAGAGCTGCTGAGGCAGCTGCACAAACACCGCGCCGAGAGGGAAGTGGGGGATCAGACAAATGCTTTTGTTTCACTTCCTTGCTCTCACTTCCCTCTTCAGCCTTCTCGAAGGCCTTGCAGAGCGGGCTGGACACGCCGTCTCCCGACATACTGGCAAGGCTGGGCCAGGCGTTCCCAGTTCCTCGCAGGGATGCTCGGACGCTCCCCGTGGCCGCAGCCGGACCCTCTCCTCCCCAGGGAGCTGCTGCCAGCCCCAGCCCCCAGGGCCCCGTCCCGCAGTGCACTGCTCGGCCCCCGCCGCACAGCTGCACTGAAGGCAGGGGAAGGAAAATCACCAGAAATTGGTTGTCCCTCCCGGCTGCGCCAGCACAGCAGCAGCTGGGCTGCTGCCGAGCCCCAGCTGGGCAGGCAGGAGCTGCTCGTGGCCGGGGAGACGTGCAGGCAGCAGGGACGGGGATGGTGCTTGCCTCGCGGTGCCGGCACAAGTCCCAGTGCCAACCCAGTGCCACCAGGCTGGTGCAGGGCGATTTAACCCCACTGTTTGGTGCAAAAGGTGAGCCCTGCACAGGGCCCTGTGCTTTGGTGCCACCCCTAAGGAGTGGGTAGGAGCTCGCCAGCGGGACCAGCTCGTCCCCTGCCCGCGGGGGCTGCCTGTGCCGGGGGTGCAGGTCCTCCCGACGGGCACGGTGACCGCGTTACCATCCGCCCCCTCTGCACTTCTCCGTGCTGACTTCCCTAACCCCGTTCCTGATGACTGCTTCTTGAGTTCGGATCATCCGCCTGTCCCACTTCCCCCAGCTCAGAAAAACAGGAAATGGATTAAATGTGCCTGAATATTGATCCCAGCAGCAACACGAGAGCAACTTCTCCGCAGCCCCGGCTCCGGTCTCCAAGTCCCTCCCGCGGAGGTACCGGCAGGCCCGGCCCTCGCCCAGCTGCAGCAGTTCCTGCCCGCGTGCCGAGCTGGGAACCAAATGCTCGCCTGGGCTTGCATCAAAGCCCCGAGTTCGGGTTTACGTGCTCTCCAGCTCATTTGCTGATCGAGGCACTCGCCCGCCTGTACTTTTCCCACACCCGAAGTTACACAAATGCACTTGTGAATGTCTCCTCTGAAAACCACAAGTGCTGGTGTTCCCCTCTTCCCTCTCGTCCCTGCCTCCACCGACGGTCATGCTTCTTCTTTCCCATGGCAGATTGGGGAAGGACGCACCTGGGGCCGGCGGCAGTTCCTGCTCCTGTTCTTCTGGGTTTTCCGACATTTTCTTTCATGCTCTCCTCCCTCTCCTGGGGGGCTTTGTCTGGGTGTGATCTGCTCTCCCCCAGTGTCAGCACGGGCTGGAGGAATCCAGCTGCCCCCCCGCATTTCGCTGCTCCTCTCGCCCCAGCCCCTGCCCATCAGCCTCCTCAGAGCCTTGCCATTTCTTACCGACCGCCTGCTCCTTAGGTGATTAAAACTGTTTTTTAGAGAGCTGCCACTTCCTTATGCCATCTAACTTCTATTTACCCCTGTTCCTTTGTGTTTAATCACTCAAGCACCTGGCTCTTACCTGCAGCCCCTTACAGGTTCTCCTCCTGCAGCACTTGGCACCACGGCCCCTTCCTTGCCTCTGGTACACTTCTTGCTGGATTCCAGCTCTTTCAGGAGCTGCACCAGGCTGAGTCATTTGCTGCTGAACACTTTTGCTTTCCTTTCTCTGCTTTAACCTCCTTGGTTTCCCCTGACCTCTCCTGAGCTGTTCCAGCACCATGGGCAGTCCCAGGCAGCTCCGGCACCAGGGCTCGGTGGCAGCTTGGGGGCTCCGAAATGCCCCCAGTGCTACGTGGAGCAGCCCAGGGCAGCCCGTGTAAATCCCACCAGCAAACATACACGGCCTGCCCGGGGCCTCCCCGACACTAGAAGGGGAGCAGGGGGAGCAGAGGCTCTGTGATTGACCTCACGGCCCCTGGGCAGCCGAGGAGCCCCAAGCCCTCCTCGTTACCCCTCCTGCATGGTGCTGGGGCGGTGGGCGCTGCACTGCTGGGGCTGGTGGTGGCCAAAACCCCATCCCCTGTGCGTGTCGGGGCGTCAGGGCTCTGCAGCAGTCGGCAAATGGCTAATTGGTAGGTCTTGAGTATCTGTGAGAAGAGTATCTGAGTATCTGAGTTTATTTTCTTTGTCTTTTAAAAGAAGCTTTCAGTCAAGTTTGATAAAGGAGAAATCAGTCTTTCATCTTTTCTTTTTTTCTGTGTGTGGTTTTCCCATAAAGCTGCTTAAAAGACCCATAAAAATTTTAAGCTGAAAAATATATTTTTTCTCTGAAAATCACAACGAACAACTGAAATGATTCATAAAACTGACCCAGAACACTTGTTCTGTACCAGGCCTGAGGATTTATGAGGTCACCTTGGTTTCAGCCGCATGCTGAGCGAGGGCTGAGTGACAAAAGAATGGCTGGGGTCTCCTATTCTCTGCCCAGCCCACAAAAGCGTTCCCATGCAGGACAATCAATCTAACACCGCGGCAAGGCGAAGTTGCTTCCATGCCTAAATCCTGGTGTAAATCAAAGCCAGAGCGTCCGCCTCGTTTCTAAAGCCTCCGTGACCAGCCCGGACGGAACCAAAGAAGGTGCACGGAGGGTTTAGCGTTTGTACGGAGCGAAGTGGCAGGGTGGGGGCGATTACAGAACGGGGGGCACGGTGCTTGGAGGACGAACACGAGCTGCTGGGCACGGGGCGGTCGGCTCCAGGCCCCCCGGGGTGAGCTCCCCACCGCCTGCACCCGGCCCCGCAGCCCGGCCTGCGCAGAGCCGAACCCCGCAGCGCTCTGCCCGGAGCCTCCCTCCTGTCGGCATCTGGGTCAGCACTAAAAATACCGCCCCTCTGCCCGCGACTGACATCCCATGCAAATAAACCAGGCTGTGAGCTCAGGAACGAGCCCAAGTTCTGAGCAGCGGGAAGGAGGGCGCGTTCGGCTGGATTGCTGCCTACCAAACAAAGTCGTCACTTCTAAAGAAAGCAAAACAATTCCTAAAGTCATTCGGTCAGTGTCTCCAAGTTAGGTATCGCCCAACTCAGTTTTTTTAAGGAAAACTTCCATTAACTAGTTCTCTAGAAAAAAAGATAACACCCACTTACTGCGAGTTGATTAGAAAGCAGAACCGCTCCCTGCACGCAGACACTTTCTGACGAGGACAGCCTGACGTGACAGCACGCGGAGCGTTCTGCCTGGAAGAATTATCCTCTTTGGGGGCTTTCACTTCAAAAACAAGGACACAACCTACCACTCGCACTGTGACAAAGGCACCTTTTTTGGTAAGAGGAGGTGAAAAAAACAAGTTGGGGAAAAAGATGATTGTATGCCTGCGTGACAGACGGTGCGTCAGGAAGGAAGCGGATCTCCTTGCCAGATCACGTTAAAAGCCACCGCTAATCAATCTTTTGGTCATTCTGCTGGTGACTCTTGCCGCGATGGTTACACGCAGAGGTGAGAGTGAACATTAACGGGCTCGTAGCCTCCGGATCTCTGGCACACTCTGGCTGGAGGGGAAGAAGGAGGGCTTTTTAAAGACCTGCACAGAACCGGGGAGGCGCACGGCCCAGAGCTGCTGGCTCTCGCCCCATGAGGCTGAGGAGCCAGGACCCGGTGCAGGGCCAGCACCCGGAGCTGGGGGCACAGCACCAGGGCAGCACTGGGAGCTGCGGCAGCAGCACTGGGAGCACTGGGAGCCGTGTCAGCTTGCCGTGGGGAGCGGGGCCACGACCCAGACCGCTCCCGCACTGCCCTGGGCAGCGGGGCAGGACCCCCGCCAGGCCCCCCCGCCCCCATCGCCGAGCCCCCCACCCCTGCGCCCCGCCCCCAGCACCCTCCATCCCCACTCCTCCATCGCTCCCTCATTCTTCCCGTTTCCCTGGCAACCCCTATCTGGGCGCTGTGGATCTGTCCTCTGCCTCCCTCTTATCTCTCTCCTTTCTCTTTCATCTATCTCCTAATCTCCCTCTGTATTCCAAACCTCTGTCCTTTGCTTGCTTGCTTTCTCTCGCGCTTTTCATCTCCTCCAATGTCTTCTTTATCTCTGGGTTACAATTATTTGAATCTCACTCAAAAAAAAAAAAAAAATCCACTCCATTAACCGCTGTGGCACCAGCCAGCTCCGGCTCCTCTGGCAGCCCGGCTGCGCTGCTCAGGACCCCTGCCCCTACCAGAGGCTCCTGGCCGGGTCCCCAAACGCACACCCCGCCCGCTGGAAACAACCACGGAGCTGCCATGCTCGCAGGCAAGGCCCTTCCTCAAAACCCTTCAAACAAAGGGAAAGCAGAATTTCAATCTTGTGCTACAAGATGTTCAGGATTGGGCAATTAGAGCCAACTTGCAAACTGCCTGCAGGGTTCACTTGCCCATGCTTTGCTGCAGTGCTGCAGTTGGAAGAGCCCCCACTTTGCTTTATGTTCACCGCACGTGCTTTTCACTCAGACCCTCTGCTTTGCTGGAGGAGCACGGCCGCTCGCACACCCTGCGGTTTTGTCCTGCTCTCTGCAGGACCGCGCTGCCCAGCCGCTGTGCTCCTCTCGAGCTCCATCCTCCAGCCCTCCTCCAACACAAGACGAGAGCTGGCCGCTCCGGTCCAACCTGTGCTCCTACACTAGACTGTTCCTCAACTTCTGCTTTATTTTAGAGCAGCTGGGGAGACCATAATTAATGGGGAAAATGGTAGCGCAGAGGGAGAGCAGGGATTTTCCTTGCTCTTTGCAGTTCACCTGCTTGATGAACTTCTGGCGTTTCGCTGCCCAGCAGAACAAGGTCTGTCTCTTGCTTAGGAGACCAAAAGGACCCCACCGTGACGCTCACCAGCCCCGTCTCCATCAGGTTTGAGTGCGGTGCCCTTCCATGGCAAACGGGGACCAGGCTTGGCCCCTTGGCAGAGAGGCAGCTCTGCCGCACAGCCCGGCTCTTCCCAAGGGCTGCTTTTCGGCCGCCCAACGCTCCCCTTCCACACGAAGCTGAGGCGTTCTCCCCATCCCCACCCATCCGTCTCTTCCCCCACCTGAACAGGCAGAACTCTCCTGGGATCCCCAGGGCTTATTGCTGTGCCATGTTTTAAATAGTCGCTGCTCACCCGCGCAGCAGCACCGGCGACATCGGCAGCAGGCAAATTGTACCGAGCTGCTGCCGGGAGCTGCCGCGGGCGAGGGCAGTGCCACCGGGGCGAGGGAGCGGCACCGCTCCCCATCCAGCCTGGCCTTGCTGCCTGTGTGCGGAACTGGGAGACGGCATGGGGAGACGGCACAGGAGATGGCATGGGGAGATTGCACAGGGAGATGGCACGGGGAGATGGCGAGGGCATGCAGCCCGCAGTGCCCAGTGCCACCCCGGCCCCATGAGCGCAGGCTGGGCGCTGGGTGCGTGCCGGTGCCGTGGCACTGGGGGGTGCCTGGACCCGACCACCAGCAGCACGCTGCACCGGGCTCCCTGCAGCAGGCTCCTGATGGAAATCACCCTGTTCTTTGGAAAACAGTTTTTGCTTTTAAGTGAAATAAACAGGGAAAGAGAGACTTTCAAGTTCCTCCTTGCTGTAACGACTTCTCTTCTACATACTCTTTCCTCTCTGAAAATAGAAGAGCTATTCAAAAAAGATGCGAAAAGAAAAAAGGAACTGAATAGAGGAAAGAGGAAAGAAAAAATGGAGCCCCAAGGGGGAGGAGAAAAACAGAATGAAAAGACAGCAAAAGTAAAGAAAAGGGATGAAAAATAAAGGAGGGGGAAGAGAGAGACAGACAGAGAAGCTTTGAAAAGAAAGAATGCTTCTAGCCTGAATACAGTGTGCATGAAAAAAAGAGCGCTTGAAAAGAAACAGCCACATGAAATGACCTCTCATTCACAGACTGTGCCAATCACGACGACAATGTAAATCCTTTCTTCTTTTTTACATTCTCTCTCTTTCCAGTGGGGGCAGAGGGAAAAGGAAGAAAGGAGAGTTAATTCTCAGCACAGCAGAAAATAAATCTGGTCTTTTCTAACTCCCTGAAAGAAACGCTGAGCTACTTTTAAAAATACTTCTCCTAGTAATCACACATGCAGATATGTAAAAAACAGCAAATGAAATTCTGAGTTTCTGCAAGGAAGACTCTCACTCGTACAGTCCCTGGTGAAAATAACAGCAGAGAAAACAAATCTGCAAAACCAAACGCTTCCATGAAGGCAATCAGCATCACAGATCTGGGTCAAGAAGCAAAGGAACAGGAGGGGATGTTCTGGGCAGGCAGAACCCAGGGGCCTGATCCTGAGCCTGCTCTGTGGGGGCACCCCGTGGGGCTGGGGGTGCACAGGACTGGTGCTCCCCGCGTCTGCAGGAGCTGGGGAGAGGCCGTGGTGCCTGGCCAGCTGGGAGCGGAGCGTGCAGCAAGAGCTGGTGGCAGCGGGCCAGGCGCACACTGGTGCTGTGCTTCTCCCAGTGCCAGCGGGTCCCATTTTGGGTCCCATTTTGGGTCCCATTTTGGGTCCCCCTTTGGGTCCCACTTTGTTCAGTGCCACCAGCAGTAGCAGGGGGCTCACGGCCTGTTGGGTGCGGAGACGTTCCCAGACTGAAAAGCGTAGTACGGAGAGAGGCATTGTAAGCCAGGACAAAGGGAGAATAAAAACGCAGCGAGGAGACAATAATGGAAGTGGAGTCAGCAAGGAGAAAACTGCGGGCCTGCTGGAGCAGGACCTGCAGCACGGCCCCACAGAGAAGGCGAGAAGCCCAGCAGCAGCAGCAGCAGCGTGCCTGCATTACGGGGAGGGACGATGGCCAGCTGGGTGCAGTGGCGATGCCGTAGGCAGCACACGCTGAGCCCAGCTCTGGAGAGGCACGGAGCTGTTCTGCTGGCACCCACCAGGGTGCTGGGGCTCCGGGAGGGCACCCACTGACAGCAGGGACCTTGGTGAGGGGCGATGGAGTGCTGGGTTCAAGGAACTGACATGCGGGGACGAGCACCCTTCTGTGTCTGGTCTGGCAAGTGGCTGTAAAAGGGAAAAATGGCCCAAACGGTACAAGGTGGGATGTGCCCCATCCAGAAAGTGCAGCAGGGGCCTGATGTGATACCACAGCCCCTCTGAGGAAGAGGCCCGGACAAGACAACTGCAGCACAAAGACGTCACTCTTGAGGCTGTTGCTGCCATTTTCCCTGCAAACAATTTTGGCTTTTGTGTCCTGCGCACGGGGCTGCCGGGTCCGGATCTGGCTGCTCCCCTCCTGCCCCGGGCCACATCCTGCACCCAGCCGAGCCCAGTGGGGGCACAGAAGCTGCCCAGACCCGTTAGCAGCAGGGGGAAAGTTGTGAACAGGTAGCCAACGACCAGAGGGAAGGTGATAGCTACTGAACACAGATGGTTTTGCTGACGAGTCCGGTCTCCATACACCGAACAATGGCTGGCCAGGAAACATCCCCCCGAGCTGCAGCTACCAAGTATTTCTGCTCTTACTTCTGCTAAGGGAAGGAACCAGAGCCATCTGTGACCCCGGGACTGAAAAGGGACGAGAACTTCAGCACAGCATTCAATACAGCCATGTAAAACTTTCTTCTGCTTTTCAAACCGCTGCTTTGGGTGTTTAGGGCACACGGTCTGCCTGAGCCCCGAGGGGCCAGGACATTCCTCTTGGTGGCCACAGAGCCACAGGTGGCCCTCGGCAGGAGCACGGCTGGCTGGTCCCTGTGGGGATGCCACGCCACCTGTCCCCAAGGATGCCACCCGTCCCCAAGGGTGCCAGCCCTGCCCAGATTGTGACTGGGAAGTCCCCAGCTGCTGGTGCTGAGGACACGGACAGGCTCCATCCCAAGGGACCTCGTGTCTGTGTCTGGGACACGCGGCAGCAGGGAGGCGCAGCACAGCTGGGGCCTGCACGGCATGGCAAAGTGTCTGGGAGGTTTTAATTTGAGGGTGCTAGTTAACACCAGCCTGGATATTCCTTCACAAGCAGAACTTCTGAAATCTGCTCTTGTTCAGAAAGAACAGAGGAGCAGCGGCCTCGCGGGGTCCCCGAGCACAGCACCAGCTGCCATGGGTTCATCGCAGCAAGGCAGACATCCCGCGGCAGCCCTGGCTGGGCAGAGCGTGGCCAGGATGGCAGCGGAAAGCCTGGCTTCCCAGCGCAGTTTCTCAAAGAATCATCTCGAGCACACAAAATCTTCCCCTACAGAACTCGCAGGTGCCACCAGTCACGTGGGCTGGAGATGTTAAATAACAAACACATCAAGTGTATTTTTCTGTAACCCATAGATAAAAGGAGGAGGGAAAATCACAGAGCTTTCTCGCAGCAAGCGTGCAGGAACACGAGAGCAGCTTGACTTCTTCCTATTCACACAAGGCGTCAGCCCTGTGGGAAAGCCCCGGTTCTGATTTCTCTAACAGCAACGTTGTTGGACATGTTGCACCATTTTAGGAGCAAAACTGATTGCTCAGTGGCAAACGCCACATTATTTTCAGATCCGCAAGGTGAAAAACGTTTCAGATCCTTTTCTGAGTAGGGGAGCAGTTTGGAAAAGTGAGCGTTCGGTGTTTGGAGAGCCCTTCCCAGGGACTGCCGGAGCGGTGAGCACCAGGCGGGGGGCGTCCGCTGCCCCCACGAAACCACAGCTCAGGACTGACCCGGGGAAGGATTTCGCTAAGCCAGATGCAGAAAGTGTAACGTCCCCCAGCAGCGCTGGCCAGAAGGGGCCAAGTGGTGGCTCGCACCACGCCAGCAGGGGCACGGGAGGGCGGCCGGCGGGCAAGTGGCCCTGACGCCGCTCCACCCGCAGCCGCACCGATCAGCCCTGATCCACAGCTCCAAGGGACCCCCAGACACCGAGCCCGCTCACCGACAGCGACCGGCGGGTGTTGTATTGACCAAGCCTTGCCCTGGCAAATCCGGGGTCTCACAGCCAGCAGCGCTCTGCCTGCCGTTATCTCCGAGAGCACAACAACTGCTCTCGTGCACGCCGGGTCCGAGCAGGGTGACCGCTCCTCCAAACTGCACTTGTGTATGTTGGGGGTTCCAGCAAGGAATGTTCCTAATGCACTATCTTGCTTTTATTTTATCAAAGTTCAGCAAACACATTCGCAAGCACCTGTGTGTGCGCTCACGTGGGCCTCTTGCAAAAAAATCCTCTCTAAGCCTCTGCCTAGGGCCAGAGATGGTGGCTTCTTTCTCGAATCTCTTAGCCCAGAGAAGCAGCACTGTGGGAGCACAAAGCAAGTGTGTTTCGAAATACTGAACTTTGTCATTAAAGGAAGAAAAAAACCTCCAGCATGGAGCCTCACCTAACACAGATAAAAAGTTCGAAACGGTGACAGGTAAAATTCAAGCCACTGAAGTCAGAGTGACTGATATGGAAAACACCTCTCCCAAGCTGGAAGGCATTGTTTCTGCCCTAATGAAGGATAATAAATGTATGGCAGACACAGATGGAGGGTGCTTCAGAAAATAAAGGCTGTATATGTAATTTAAGACTATTTGAGAGTCTAGGAGAGAATGAAGTTGGGGGATTTTTTTTTTAAGCTGAGCTACTTTTTCCTCTACTTCAGATACATCAGTGAGGAACCTTTTGGGTTATCTCTGCAGAAAGACTCACTGGCATAAAGGGCTCCACATCTGACTTCTTTCACATTTCTGATGACTTCAGGGGAGCGGAAATTTAGATTCAGAAACGTGACTCCTGCAGTGTATCGGATTCTCAGATTTAAATATCTGACAGCGGAGGAGGAGAGCTGTCCTGAGCTGCATCTCTGCTCCCGTGCAGCTCTGCACACACTCAGCTCCCCGTGTGCCCCAGACACCCCCCGCTGCAGCCCCCCCAGTGCAGCGCCCCCGGCCCTGGGGCACCCACCGATGCCAGACCCCAGCCCATGGCACCGCCGCCTCTCCTGCACAGACACCTCGTGGTGTGTGGCCGTGGGGCCAGGCCTGGTTCTCCTGGCGGGGAGGCAGAGGTGCTAGCAGCGCCCTTCTGCAGGGTGTTCATTGCCAGCTCAGAAAGAAGCTCCCAGCCGCTTTCAGGCACTATTGCACGTGTGTTCCTCTGCGTGCTGACACGCTGCAGGCTCACCAGCCCTCCTAGCTGCATCGTGGACTGAAATTTCACACCAGAGCTGCACATTTCTCTACGTGTTTGCACGGATCCAGAGGCAGCGCTGCGCACTGCTCCCGTGCGGGTCCCCTCCTGCAGCACCCATGGCTGCGCGCTGCTCCTGCCACTCCACACCAGCACCGGGCCTGGCAGTGCCCGAGCTGGGGGCACCGGGGTGCTCGGGGTGCTTGGCACAGCCTCAGCGTGCCACCAAGGCCACCCGCTGTGCTCACACGAAGCTGTGTGCTCCAGGCACTTAAAGGATGGAAAGCCCAGAAAAATCTGCCCGCAGTGAAACGAATATTTGGGACAAGAGGGAATGGCCTCAAGTTGCACTGGGGAGACTCAGGTTGGAAATTAGGAGAAAATTCTTCTCAGAAAGAGCAGTCAGGCATTGGGACGGGTTGCCCAGGGAGGTGGTGGAATCATCGTCCCTGGGGGTGTTCAAGGGAAGGTTGGACGTGGTGCTTGGGGACATGAGAGTGGTGGTAGGGGGTGGCTGCACGAGATGAGCTTGGAGGGCTTTTCCAAGCTTAATGATTCTGGGGCCACTTGTGCCCCACAGCACCCACACCAAGGGGCTGGTGGTGCCCCTGGCAGCTCCCCATTGCCCCCCACCTGGCCCCACGCAGCCCCCCCCAGCCCCACGCAGCCTGGAGCAGAGGGAGCCGAGCTGGGAGCGGGTGGCAGTGCCAGCCCCACACCACACGGGCAGAGCTCGCTGGCTAACGGCATGGAAAATGCAGCGGATAAGCTGCTGGCCATGCTGGGGGGAGGCTGGAAATGTTTGTATTTTACTAGTCTTTATAAATATTTGATACCTTTTATACCATGGCCACAAGGCTGCTTTTATCTAACGCATTTTCCCCTTGCTTTGGCAACTGTAAGGGCCTGCTTGAACTACCTCCAGTCCGCATTTTCAAAACAATATGCATAATTGCTATATTTTGCACTCTTTCTTCTTACAGCAAGAAAGTCCTATAAATATACAGAATATTCAACTGTTGAAATAATTTGCTTATATGTGTCCCTTGTTGATAATCATAAAATGAAACCAAACCACTCAAAACCCCCCAATAAATCAAGGCTTACTCTCTGCAGATGAGTTCTGCAATTACCCTGATGGGCTTCTGAAGCACATGCTGAATGGCCAAAGCATAAAACGGGGAAGGAGAAGAAGAAATTCAACAAAGGGGCTTGGCACCACTGACAAAAAGGCTCCACAGTTCTGTCTTCTGGACAGTAATTTTCCCCTGGAGCGCGCCAGTGCCTACAAGCTCAGGCCCTCAGCCCGCAGCCCCCTGGGGAAGCAGCCGGGGGCTGAGCGGTGGCCACGCACGGGCACAGGCTGCAGGACGAGGAGCTCCGTAACCGCACAACAGCCAACGGGAACGTGTTACCGACAGCTACAGGGGACTGACAAGAGGCAAACAAAGAAGGACAGGTCAATCAATGCCTGAAAATTATAACTCTCCAGTGGTGCAGAGAAATGAGATTGCAATCAGCCACGTACGGAGCTATTGAAGTTCAAGCCTTGTGCTGACCCGTTTGCACATGGCCGGAGGGCGAGCGCTGGAGAGCGGCAAGGCTTCCATCAGGGACCAGCACGAGCCTCACCATCTTTGTTTGGGTCCAGCTCCCCAGAATATCCCTTCTTAAATAACAATTCGTGTTTCCCAACAGCAGCCGGCTGGACCGGGCCTGGGACACACCCGGCAAAGCTCAGCACCTTCTTACCCAGACCCTGAGGAGGCCACGGACCGGCAGGGATGGCGCCTGCCTGCCTCCTGCATGGGCCCGGCTCTGGTCAGCAAGCCATGGCCAAAATTTCCATTCAGCTCTGTCCCCAGCACTAACATCTGAGCCCTGGCCGGCACCTGCAAGTGGGAAGCAGCAGGAGAGCTGAGACAGAGCCACGGTGACACTGTGCCAGAAAGATGAGGTGAAGGAGAGGAATGGGTAGAGCACTGAACGGCCGCACGTCAGAGCACCGGCATCCTTCTCTTACTCATTGAGAGAAAGAGAACAGCATATTAAATTTTAAACAAAGGCCTCCCCATGGGAAAACCTCCAAACACCATCCTCCAGCTCTCTTTTATTTCCAGCCCTGCTCGTGCTGAGCTCACACAAGCCAAGGCACCGCTCTAGAACGAAACCCGCAGCTGGACGGAGCCGGGGCGCTGCAACGGGGACCCCGCGCACACCAACCTCTGCTGGGGGAGTGAGGGCAGGAGGGGAAAGAAATGGGGAGCCCCTGGAGAAATGAACATAGGAGAGAAAAGAACAGGGAAAGGAGGGACCTTGATAAATGCCAGAGAAGCACTGGAGAGCAATGCAGTGCTGAGAGAAGGGGCAGAGAGGGGAGAAGCGACCTGGCCCCATGGTGCAGGCGCACTGGGAAGTGCTGCTGCTGCCAAACAGGACGGCCAAACCCAGGGGACAGATGCAGCCCGGGGATGGACATACCCCAGGGCTGCCAGCACTCAGCCCCTGCCAGCTGCTGGCTTCTGCCTCAGCTGCTCCTGGCCTCATCCCATGAGCCGCGGGACCTCCCCACGTACCGCTGCAGCTCCTGCGCTGCCCAGCAGAGCCCATCCAGGACACGGTGCAGGCGTGGAACCGGGCTTTCATATGGACAAACCATGGAAGTAAAGCCCTGAACATGTCCATGTGCTGCTTCCTAGTCAATGTACATCCCTCCCCCAAACTGGCGTGCTGAGATAAAAGCTGTAGAGCACAGACTGGCATTCCCTAGGTCAAAGCTCCCGGTGCCTGCCATGTGCCTGGCTGCAAGCAGCATGGAAGCACGCTGGTTGTGGTGGCATGGGGGCACACAGAGCATGCTGCAGAGCCACTGGAAAAAGATGAAGAATAGAGTTTTGATTTTAACTGAATTTACTCATTTCAGTTGCTCTGTGTCACAGAATTAATTTAAAATACAGTTGCCCTGCGACTCACTTTTCTTGCTGCAGTACTGAAGCCTCAAAGCACACCCAGCCATTCCATTTTTAAGCTGTTTTCAGGCCAGCACGGTGCTGGCTGCTGGGCACTTCTACCAGCCTGGGGTTTGGAGCTGCCACTGCTGCCCCAGCCACCCCACTCCCTGGTGCCCCACGCCACGGCCCCAGCCCCCAGCTCCTCTTCATCAGCCTCACCTTGCACAAGGCTCCTGGCCCTACAGCACAGCCCCAACCTGCTCCGCTCACCTCTACCGCCCACCCGTCTGCCCAACCACCGCCATCCCAAAGCTGCAGGAACTCCAGCTGGCAAATGTTCTCCACCAAAACTCGTCTCCTTGCACGTCTGCCTTCCCCAGCACTGCACGGCGGGGAGGAGCAGGGCAGCACTGTGCATCCCCTGCTCTGCACGACCCTACTTCACAGGCAGCTGGCGTCCTGCCCTCCTGTGCTCCACTTTCCCAAGAAGAAAGCACCGCTGCACGGGAGCCCTCCCGGGCTGCCACCCTCCTGCCATCCCGCCCGCGTTCCCGGCTGTGGCTGCACACTGAAGCCCTTCCCCTGCCTGAGCTGCCAGCAGCAATGCTCAGGTCCGCTTTGTGGTTTAATTTAGTTAACTTTTAACCTCGGAAGGTGACAAATAGTTACAAAATTTCTTCCTTTGTACATTATTTCTCAGCTACTGACTTTGAATTTCCTCTGCCACTGCACTCCCCGTCACGCGGTGCGGATTCCCTAGTTCCGAGTAACTTCTGGAACATAACTAACGAATTTAACCGTGGAAAGGGCTTCACTCATGTGCCCACCTCCCTGCCCACACCAGCCAGACGCTGCTGAGCCCCGCAGTGCCCGCACCCTCGCCGCAGTAATTTACCTCCATTTACCTCGGTTTAATTTCGCATCTTGCCTCTGCAGTGCCTCTTGTGCTCCCCCAGTTACTGGACTATTTCACTTTTTACTCCCAAACTATGCGAGATTTATAGAATTCCAGATGAACTTTCTACAAGGTTTTTCCTCTCCCCACGCAGAAGTAATTCAGACACCGCCCTTCTACCTCAGTTTCTCTGTTATGAAACTAGAGGTGGCCTGGGAGGGAAGGGAGAGTGGGAAGTTAGGTTTCTTCTTCCCACTTGAGAACATTCACAGAAACTCAGAAGACCTGACGTTTAAAAAAGAGAAGCTTCCCGCCCGCTCACTTCTCCTTTACTAAAAAGACTATGATATCTTGTGAAGACCGTTACACAAACGGGGAGGGAAATGGGAGGACGGCGTTATCACAAGCGCTACGAGGAAGCTGTGTACTTTCCAAAGAAGTTTTGAGGCAGGCTGCTTACATGTTGTTTCTATTTCTGTTGTTAAAATGCTCTATTGTCATTCAAATGACCGTCAGACAGCTGAGAGCAAAGACCACCATGGGGAAAATTTAAAATCCCCCTCTGTCCCCTTCAATTTAAAGTTTGAGAAAGAAAATGCATTGCTTGCTCATTCTCCAAGCAGGCCTCCATCAAAATCAAGGGGAAGAAGAGTGATGGTTGCTTAATTTCTCAAATAAAAAATCCTCCGCGATTCACACTCCAGTGAGAGTACTCCTGAACACCACCCTGTATTTCACTCCATTGCCGTACACATTTGAAAGACATTATTTTTTTAGGGAACCGCAGCTAGAGGCAGGCAGGCTGAGTTGGCCCTGCCTCTCCGAGCACCAAAGTCACCGTGTGGTACCACGGCGTGGTTGTGAGAAGGACCCAGGGTGGGAGTGAGAGCAGTGTGCAGGGGTGGAAGAGGAAAATGCGGAATGGCAGGACAGGGAAAAGCCCCTCACAACTCGATCCCAGCCCCGTGTCTCAAGGTCCAGCTGCGCTGGAAGGCAAAAGTCCCACGGGGACGGGGGCTGCCGGCCACCCCAGGCAAGGCAGAAAGGAGACGACCGCAGCTCCTCGAACACATCTGAGCCACCCAGTGACTTTCTTCCAGCCAAAGCTGCGGCTGTCTCCATGGCAAGCCAGCCCTGTGCAGGTATTTTGAGACATTTCATTTGCTGCCATCAGTGTTCATGTGGCCACAGCACCCCTGTCTCAGGCTGGGTGGGCTCTGTGGGCACAGGACAAAGCTGTGGTTCCTGTCTGCCTGTGCTTAACAGCTTGCAGGATGAGATGTAAAAGGTCAAGGAAAACCAAAAACCCATGGCAGGTAGTGGAGGGAAAGGGGAGCAATGGTCATAAAACTGTAGGAAAGCCTCTGATCCAGCCAGGCAGCAGCAGCATGCACAACTCTCTGCTTACTCTGCCTCCCTTCCTTATTCTTTTGGCCCTGATTTGGCAAAATATCCAAGTACACGACTGCTCCGGCTGAAATTAAGACTGCTTCAGCAGATGTTGAATTGGAGCCTACCTCACAGCACCAGTAAGCATACAGAGACACGGCCTGGATCAGCACGGCACGTTTGCCTCTAACGCTCACTTTGGGTCGTATGCTGGCATGCTCCTTGCAGTACGAACCCATTGTATTGCCTGCTCATTAACATTTCTAGCTGTTCAGTACAGGACAACATTTGTGCTCATCCCTCCCCACACTGTTTCCTAAGCTAATTTATAAACAAAAAGCCTTCTTTGCGTTTTAGTCCAATAAAACCAACTAAAAATACCTTCTCAGAGATTAACTCAACCCTAGCAATGTCAAAAGAAACAAGCAGACCCTTTACTTGGGCACCGTGGAAGAAGGCTCTCCCTCTATCCACCACAGGCACCTACTTCTGAGCCCCTGAGTTCCCTCCTAAGATCAGGTTGGGAATGTTTCTCGGTGTGTATCTGAGCCCAAGTTACTATAATCTAACACACCCCTTTACAGGGAGATAGGGTGATCAGTGTCCACAGAGGGCATTCATTTAAGCCTGCTGGTAGAACAAGCAGCCTCAGCATCATACTTACTTAGCCCCTATCTCTGGTGGCTCTCAGTTACAAGAACTTGCCAGACTCCCATGACTGCTCCCTGCGAGTGGGGGGGCGCGCTCCCATGCCTCTGCTGACAGGGAACGCGGTGCCACAGCTGCTGTTCCTCAATTCACTGCCCGAAAGCCGTTATCTCCAAAGGGCTGCGCAGGGGGTGGTGAAACCAGTGCCCCTGCTCATGACTTCCCCGAGGTTTCCCCAGGAGCACCGTGCTTTTAGGGTCTCCCACTAACCTAAGGCGCATTCATAGCAAGGTGATGGCCAGGCCAGACGGCCCGCACAAACCAGACTGGAACTGTGCTTACTGGAACGGTGCTTACTGGAACCGCAGAGCGCACCAGCTCATCAGGCTGGTTCACATCAGTGACACCCAGCAGCAAACGAGCTGAACTCGTCCCTGCTGCGCGGGGCAGCGTCCTCCCGCCTGCAGCCCCGGGACGGGTTGTGCGGCCGGGCGCTGGGCGCGGTGAGAAGTTCGGCTCCTCGGATGCCATCTTCCCCTTGCATCATCCCACCTTCCCTTCCCACACGGAGTGCTGACAAAGGAGCTACTAATGATTGACTAATTAATTAATTGTAACTAATTCAACCGCCGCATCCTGCTGATTCTCAGGAGCTACCAAGGGGCCGCACAAAGTTCCGAGAGCCGCTCTCCCTGGCCCGAAGCGCGACCGAGCAGGCGCTGCCCGGACACAGCCGGGGGCCCGGGCCCGGCCCCTCCCGCGGCTCCGCAGCCCCCGGGACGCCGGGGCACAAAAGGAGCGAAGCCCCGGGGTCCGCCCGGCCCGGGGGTGGCCTCTCCCTCCCGGGCACGGCTCCCCGGGGATCCCCGGTTATTGCCCCTCCCGCCCCCGGGGCCCGTCCCTTCTCGCCGGAGGTGCCGGTGGGCGCCCCGCAGGTCCCCACCCGGGCAGCGGCGGCGGCTCGGCCGCCACCTCCAGCAGCCCCGCGACCGCTCCCAAACTCGGGGCAGCCTCGCCGGGGGAAGGCGTCTCCGTGCCCCCCCCGGCGCCCCGTGCCGGCCCCGCGCAGCGCCTACCTGCCGGCTCTCCTCGCCCCTCGGGGCCGCGCGGTGCAGCCGCAGCCCCGCGGCTCCCCCCGGACACCGGCGCGGGACGAGCGGGTGACAGGCGGGGGCGGGGGGGGGACGGCGACGACACTCGCGACAGCGCCGCGCGCGCTGCCAGCCACGACCGGCCCCGGGGGCGCGGGGGGGGTCCCGGCAGCGCCCCCCCCTCCCCCGCCGCGCGGCCCCGGCCACGCGCGTTCCCGGCACGCCCCCCCCCTCCCCCCGCTCCCGCACCCGCACCCCCCCGGCCTCCCCCGGCCGCCGCGCCCGGTGCCGGTGCGGGGTCCCGGTGCGGGGCCGCCGCCCCCCGCCGCTCCCTCCTCAACAGGTACGTGAGCGGAGCGGCCCCGCACCGAGCCGGGCCGAGCCGTGCCGGGCCGCCCCCGGCCCCTCTCCCCTCCCCGCCCCGCCGCAAGTTTGGCGGCCCCGCGGCCGCGGAGAAAGTTTGCGAGCGGCGGCGGCGAAACTTGTGGGCGAGGAGCGGGGCGGGCGGACCCACGTGCGGACCGGGCACCGCCGGCGCCCCGCTCCCTCCCTCCCTGCCGCCGCCATCGCTCCCGGCCGGGCGCGGGGAAGGTGGAAGCGGGCGGGCGGGCGACATGTTGGCGGCCCCGGCCGCGGGCCTGCGGCCCCGGGGGCGCGGGGCGGCGGGGACTCACCGTGCGCTCCCGCGGCGGCTCCGCAGGGCGCGGGGCGGCGGCGGCGGCGGCTGCGGGCCCGTGGGCCCGGCGCTGGGCGCGCAGGAAGGAAGGAAGGAGGGAATGAGGCAGGCTGACGTGAAGGGATGCAAAACAGCTCCTCCTAACTCGGCCGGGAGCGAGGAGCGCGGCGGCGGCGGCGGGGCCCTTTATCTCGCCGCCGTGCCCCCGCGTCCCCCCCGCCGCGCCCGGACAAGTTTCCCGGGCTCCGAGCGGCTCCGAGCGGCCCCGCGCCCCCCGCCCGGCCCGCTCCGGCCGCCGGCTCTGCCCGGAGCCGGGCCCGCCCCCGGCACCGGCCGCGGGGAACAAAGCTGCGGGGCGCGGCTCGCCCGCCGGGGCCGCGACGCTGCCGGGAGCGGGGGCGGCCGCCGACCGCCGGGACCCCCGCGCCGAGCCCGGGCCGGCGCTGGCCGCGACCACCTGTGGCGGAGCGGCCCCGGCCCGCGGGACGCAGCGGGAGAGCGAGCAGCCGCCGCCGGCGGCCCCGGCCCCGGGCGTGCGTGGGGACGCGCCCCCCGTGTGCGGGGCCTGCTGCCCGCCGGGGCTCCGGGGGCCGCTGCCGTGCTCCCCGGCCGGGGGCACAGCACCGCACGTGGCTGCCCGTGGGGCTCGCCCCCGGCGCGCGTCCCCCGAGCCTTGCCCTGGCGCCGGGCGGCAGCCGGGCATCGCCGTCCTGTCCGCACGGTGGGGCCCTCGGGCCGGGGTGTACCGCGGGGAGCTCGGCTCTCCCCTGAAGGGAAGGCCGGCCGCCCCTCGGTGGGCAGAATTTCCCGTATTCCCCAAACCCCAAAGCATGCCGTGGTTGGGGGTTGCTGTTCAGGCCCCCTGGAGGTGGCAGGGGTGGGCGGAGGGGCTCTGGGGAGCGGGAGGGGGCTGCAGTGGCAGGAAGGGGGCACAGGGTGGTGGCAAGGAGTGGTGATGGCTGCCAGGCCCCTTGTGGCTGCTGCCGGGGGACAGGGGCTGCGATGGGAGAGGAGGAGGAGGTGAGGGTCTTCTCCTGCAGGGAGCAATGGAAGAAGGAGCGAAGGCAGCAGGGATTCAGCTGATGCATGTGAAGGCAGAGACTCATCTCCATGGAAGCAGAGGGAGCTGGACAGACTAATCACAGCGAAGAGTTTGTCTGAAAATGCAGTCCTTTGTCTCGCAGACAGACTTTTCATTTTCATTATTTTTTTGTGTGTGTTCTTAGGTGAAAACTGGTGTTGCCAATACACCTAAACTCTCATTGATCACGGTTATCACTTCACATATCTACAGTGCTTGTGGAGTGCTGGTCCAGCAACCCTGGATTATCATTTCTGCTCTCTGACTGGCCTGGTTCAAAGCTCTGCCAGAAACCAGACCCATCTGATGTAAATATTCATGGCACTGACACTCTCCTCCTTGTGCTTGCAATCCTTGCTCACTGCGTGGGCTTTGTTAAGGATGGAATTTGCCTGTGCAAATATTTGCAAATATTAAAGGATCACCAGTAGGGCTGAAGCAGACTGGTGTCCCCCCGCGCAGTACAGGGGGCGCAGAAGTGGCTGGGGAAGGATGGGGACGCTCGCACAAGTGGCGCAGAGATGGCAGCGGTGGGCACGGGGCAAGTACGGGTGGCCCAGACCAGGAAGGGCGCTGGGGCAAGAGGGGCAGCGGCTGCGGAGCCAGGCGGCCTGCTGGGGAGCAGCCCCTCGGCCAATCGGCGTGCGCGGACAGGGGCCCCTGGGCAGCGGCAGCCAATGGCGCCCTGCGGACACGATCCGGCAGCGCCCTAGAGCCCCGCTGCAGCCGTGGGGCCCGTGGTGGTGTCACCCTGCTGGGCCGCGGAGCTCACTGCCCCTCCTCAAAGGAACGGGGAGAAGGTACGATGGAAAAGGGCTCCAGGGTTGAGATAAGGACAGGGAGGTTGCTCACCAATTACTGTCATGGGCAAACCAGACTCAGCATAGGGAGATTAATGTAATTTATTACCTATTACTAACAGACTAGTGCGGTGAGAAACTGAAAGCAAAGGACCCCCCCCATCCATCCTACCTCCTCTCCCTGAGTAGTGCAGGGGAACAGAGATTGGGGGACAGGCCGTAACACTTTATCTGCCACTCCTTCATGGTCCCTCTCTGCCCCTGCTCCCCATGGGGTCCCTCCCACGGGATGCCGTCCTTCCTGAACTGAGCCTGCGGGGGCTGCCCACAGGCAGCAGCTCTTCAAGCACTGCTCCCACATGGCTCCATCCCACGGGGTCCATCCCTCAGGAACAAACTGCTCCAGCACGGGTCCCCCACAGGTGGCAGCTCCCCCCAGACCTCCTGCTCCTGCGGGGGCTCTCCATGGGCCGCAGCCCCCTCCAAGCCACATCCACCTGCTCCACCGGGGGCTCCTCCACTGCAGAACTTTTGCTCTGGTGCCTGAAGCACCTCCTGCTCTCCTTCACTGACCTTCATATCTGTGGGATTGTCTGTTTTTCACTTCTTTCTTCCCAGCTGCTTTTGCGTGGCATTTTTTTCCCCTCCATGTTTTAACCACACTCTCACAGAGGCCCACCCAGCTTCACTCCCTGGCTCAGCCCTGGCCAGCAGCGGGTCCCGTTTGGAGCTGGCTGGAGCTGGCTCTGATCTCATGGGGGGCAGCTGCTGGGCTCTGCTGGCAGGGGGCACTGCTACACCTCGGCCATCGCACCCGGCACACGGCGGGGATGCCTCAGCCAATGGCGAACCGCAGCCATGAGCCTCGCAGGAGCCTCGCAGCCTCAGCCAATCACAACGTGCAGATATGATCCTTCAGCAGGCTCGTAGCCACAGCCAATCAAAACGCGCAGATATGATTCGTCAGTGGGCCCGTAGCCACAGCCAATCAAAATGTGCGGATATGATCCCGTATCAGCCTCTCTGCAGCAGCCAATCAAACCTTGCGGTTGCGATCCTTGCAGCAGCCTGCCCATCTAAGCCAATCAAATCAGGCAGACGTGACCTTTACAGGAGCCTTGCAGCCTCAGCCAATCAAAATGTGATCCTTGAGGCAGCCCAGAAGCCTCAGCCGGTCAAAATTAGCAGCCATTATCCATGCAGCAACCTCGCAGCTACAGTCAGTCAAAGCGTGCGGACACGAAGCTCACAGGAGGCTCGCACTGTCAGCCAATCACAGCTGGCTGCAGCAATGCCCATGGTGGCTGAGCAGCTTCAGCCAATCACCTTGTGCAGATGGGAGCTCCGAGGCTCAGCCAGTCCAAACGTGCCAGCATGGTTCTCCAACGGGCTCACATCCCAGCCAGCCACGGCTCAAGGCCATGGCCCCTGGAGGAGGAAAGCAGTCCCAGCTGACCAGAGATTGAAGACATGGTGCTCACAGCAGCCTCCCAGCCTCAGCCAATCAAAACCCACAGACAGCTTCACAGCCTCGGGTAATGGCATCTTGAACAAAACAATGATGTCAGCAGACGCACAGCCCCAGGTAACCACAATGCGCGGACACGGTGCTTGCAGCTGTCTTGCAGCCTCAGCCAACCTAAACCACAGACATGATTCTTCAAGGGCCTCTCAGGCTCAGCCAATCAGAACGCAGGGGCATGACCAGAAGGTGAGGAGAGCAGCCTCAGCCAATCACAGCTTGCGGACACGATGCTCCTGGCAGGCCCAGCCAATCAAACAGCACAGACACAGCTCATCAGCAGGCTTGTGGCCTCGGCCAATCAGAACGCGCAGACATGATCCTTGCCACAGCCTGACATTCTGTGCCAACCACAACGTGCAGACGGGATCTCCAGCAGCCTTGAAGCCTCAGCCAATGACAAAGAGTGAACGTGATTCTTCTGCAGGCTCACAGCCTCAGCCAGTCACAACTTGTGGACCTGATCCTTGCAGCAGCCTTACAGCCTCAGCCCATGGTGTTTTGTGGGCACAATTCTTCAGCAACCTCATAAGCTCAGCCAATCACAACTCATGGGTATGATTCTTGTTTCAGGTTCGCCACATCAGTCAGTCAGAATTGGTGCACATGATGCTTGTGGCAGCCTCACAGGCTCAGACAACTGAAAAGTGCGGACATGATTCTTCTGCAGGCTCACAGCCTCAGCCGATCAAAACTCCCAAATACAATCCTTGCAGTAGGCTAGCAGCTTCAGCCATGCAAAAGCAATGGACATGATGCTTGCAACAGCTTCACAGCCTCAGTCAGTCAAAACTTGCAGACATGGTGCTTACAGAGGCCTCTCCACATCAACAGCCAAAAGCTGCAGACACGATCCATGCAGGGGCCTTGCGACCTAAGCCAATAAAAAAGCATGGCTACATTCCTCAGCAGGCTTGCAGCCTCGGCCAATCACAACACAAGGACTTGAACTGCGTGAGGAGGATAGCAGCCTCAGCCAATCACAACTCACGGCCGTGATCCTCGCAGCAGCCTAGCAGCTTCAGCTAAACCACACTTGCAGACATGAGGCTTACAGCGGCCTCACAGCCTCAGCCAATCAGAATCTGCACACGTGGCTCCATCTTGCAGGCTCAGCCAATCACAACTTGAGGACGTGATTCCTGCGGCAGCTCCTCATGCTCAGACAATGGAGTCTTGCAGACATTGTGCTTACAGCAGCCTCTCCGCATCAATCAATCAAACCATGTAGACATGATCCCTGCAGTGGTCTTGAAGCCTGAGCTGATGAAAAAGTGTGGGTATGGTTGTTCAGCAGGCCTGCAGCCTCAGCCCATCATAACTCAAGGACACAACATGTGTAGGGAATAGCAACCTCAGCCAATCACAAGCTGCGGATATGATCCTTGTAGGAAGATGCTAGCCTCAACCCATCAGAATATGTGGTCACCATCCTTGCAGCAGCCTGGCAGCCTCAGCCAGTCAAAGAGCACAGACACGGTTCTTCACCAGGCTCACAGCCATCAGAACTGGTGGACGTGATTCTTGCAGCTTCTTCACAGCCTCAGATCATGGCATCCTGTGGACATGGTGCTTACAGCACCCTCACTGCATCAACCCATCAGAACATGCGAACATGATTCTTACAGGAGCCTCACAGCCCCAGCCACTCAAAATCTGCAGACATGATTCTTCAGCAGCCTCAAAGCCTCAGCCAATAAAGACCGATGGACATGGTCCTTGCAGCAGCCTCACAGCCTCAGCCAGTGGTGTCTCGCGGACCTGATTCTTCAGCAGTGTTGCAGCTTCAGGCAGTCACAACTCAGGGCCACGGTCCTTGCATCAAATTTGATGCACCAGCCAGTCCAAGCTCATGGACACGGTGCCTGTGGCAGCCTCTGTGCCTCAACCAATCACAGTGTCCATCCTGCCTGCTGTGAGGCTGCCCATAGCTGCCTCAGCCAATCACCTCTCACCGATGTGATCCGTGTAGGAAGGTGTCAGACTCATGGAATCCCAGAGCGCTTTGGGTTGGAAAGGACCTAAAAAAATATCTAATTCCATCCCCCCCCCCACCATGGGTAGGGCCCCCTGCCCCCAGCCCAGGCCGCACCCAGCCCTGTCCAGCCTGGCCTTGGGCACTGCCAGGGATGGGGCCCCCACAGCTCCTCTGGGCAGCCTGTGCCTTTGCCTCACTGCCCTCTGAGTGAAGATTTTCTTCCCTATATCTAATGTAAATCTCCTCTCTTTTAGTTTGAAGCCATTACAAGCCAGTGGCCACTGATGAGGTTTTCTCTGGTGAAATGGGCATGGGTTGTTCCTTTCTTCACCCTGCCCTATGGGGCATGCGTGCTTCATTTTAGGTGCTTCACTCTGGTGTCACCCCAGTGACAAGCACAGTGCTGGGGCAGCTCTGCACCCATGGGTGCTGGTGGCCCCCTCCTGAAGAGCCCGGTGTCCTTTTGCCTGGATCTTTGCCATCTTTCCCCTCTTCAAATCAGCAGCGTTAAATCTGGTCACAAACGAGGTTTTTATACGAAGGCTGTACCAAAGATGGCTTCTCAGTACCCAAGGTTATTTTATTCCCTTTTCCCACCAAGCAATGATGTTTATGTTCCCGTCTGCCTCTTTCTTCCACCGCACAGCGCACTGGATCCTTCTCGCAGCCCTTGATGTCCCTCCAGCCGTGACTGCCGGGCCATCCCTCTGTGCCGGGCCATCCCTCTGCCGGGCCCGTGCCCGTTGTCTCTGATGTTCGGCTGGGGAGGGCTCCCAGCAGCTGGCACTGCGGGGGCTGCTCCTCCCCGGGACCCAACGGGCCGCGCTCCTTCACCGCTCTCAGAGTGGCTCAGCACGGGGGGGTCGCCGCCGGTGGCCGCCCTCCGGGGGGCTCCCGGCCCCGCGTGCCTGGGGGCCGGTACCGAAACGGGGGGGGCGGGGCGAGGAGAACCGGGCCCCGCCCACGACCCCCGGAGGGCGTGGCCAGCCGCAAGGCCCCGCCCAGGCGCCCCCTCCCCGCCCGGTCGCCGTAGCCCCGTGGCGGGGGCGCCCCCTGGCGGCGCGGTCGGGAGCAGCTTCGGGGGCCGGGGCCGTACCGGGCCGTACCGGACCGGGTCGTGCCGGGACGTGTGGGACCGGGCCGGGCCGGGCCGTACCAGCCCTGGGTCGCCCGCAGGGGCCCAGCTCGCGGCCAGGGGGAGCGGCTGCGCTCGCAGCCCGTGCCGCGGGGGGGGGCCGCGAGTTCCCGTTGAGCCCTACCGGGGCGGGGGCGCGGGGCCCCCGGTTCTCTGCCCGCCGGGCCCGGGGCCGCCCCCCCGCCGCGTTTCCGGGGCGGCTGAGGGGCTTCCTGCGGGGGGGGCTGCGGCCGCCGCCGGCCCCGTTCTGCTTCCGGCGCGTCCCGGGCAGCCGCCGGGATGATCAACGCCGTGCTGGTGTTCAACAACCACGGCAAGCCGCGCCTCGTCCGCTTCTACCAGCACCTGGTGCGGGGCCGGGGCCGGGGGGCGGCGGGGCTCGGCTGGGGCCGGGGGCCCGGGGCGGCGGGGGGCGCGCGGGGGGAGCCGGGTGCGCAGCCCGATGGCACGGCCGGGGCCCGTGGGGGGTCCTGGGCGGCGGGGGGGGGCTCCGGGCTCTGAGCTCCGAGCTCCGGATGTGCCCCGTGCCCTCCCGGCCCTCCCGGCCCCGCCGGCCCCGAGCACCGCGGGCGCTCCGCGTGTCCCCGGGCCGCCGTTCCATGGCCGCCTGCCCCCGGCTCCCCGCAGGCGGAGGAGGTGCAGCAGCAGCTCATCAGGGAGACCTTCCACCTGGTGCTGAAGCGCGATGAGCACATCTGCAACTTCCTCGAGTGCGGCAGGTAACCGCCTGCCCCCGCCGAGGGGCGGCCTGGGGGGCTCAGCCCCGGCCCCGCTCCTGCAGCCCCTCGCCCGTCCCCGTGTCCCCGCAGCCTGTTCGGCGGCGCTGACTACAAGCTGATCTACCGGCACTACGCCACGCTCTACTTCGTCTTCTGCGTGGACTCCTCCGAGAGCGAGCTGGGCATCCTGGACCTCATCCAGGTCCGTCTGCCGGGGGACCCCGCTGCCAGGGGGTGGCCGCCGTGGGTGCGGGTGCTCAGCCCCTGGGTGCCTGGGCAGAGACCCTCGCCCGGAGCAGCTGGAGGTGCTGTGATGGGCAGCGGGCGTTGCCGGCAGCGGGGACAGAGCAGGCTCTTGCTCTCCCTGAGTTGTGCCCAGACCCTTCCTCCTGGGCTGGGTGCTGGCATGAAGGAGCTGGATGCTGTGCACAAAGGCCATGTCCCAGGGCAGCGCTGTGCCCGCACTGGGTGTAGCTGTGGCAGTGCTGGGGACACCCCTGGACCCCGAGTTGGGGTGCTGGTGCTGGCAGGACAGCGGTGCCCAGGTCCCCGGGGAGCCCGGTGCTAGCACAGTGGCACCAGCACCAGGTGTCTGTGCCCTCAGCCCATGCCTCCTGTAGCAGCACCAGCTCTCTGCTGGGCCAGGAGGGCTGCCTTACCCCCTGCGCAGTCCCTGCTGGCTGCCTGGCCTCCTCAGCCTCCCCATGGTGCTTACAGGTCTGAAACACGCCTGTGCATGGAAGTGACAGAAGCTGCTCTGTGAACGCAGCCAGACCCTTCAGCCAGACCCAGACCGTGCTGCCAGGTGCTGCACGTGTTGGCTGACATGGCTTAGAGCTCACCTGTGGGGAAACACTGGGGGAAGTGCACCTCAATGAATGTATTAGTGTGTTTTTAAATCATGTTCAAGCCCTGCGTGGGCTTCTAAAGTGACCCTTGCTAAATCCAGTAGAGGCACACGTGAGAGTGCTGGCGCAGCAGGCTGTGGGAGGATGCGTGCCGTGCCCGGATCAGCTGCTGGGACTGCGCAGTTCCCAGAACTCGGCCCCTTTCAGGCGGTTCCAGCCGGCTGCAGGACGCCCCGAGCACGCTGACCAGCTCTTGTCCCACGTGGCTGCAGTGGATCCAGGCACCAACACCTGGGTTTCTCCCCCATAAAGGCCAAGCTCTGCATTTCGGTGCAGTTGTCCTTGTGCCAGGCCCTTTGAGCTTGGCCCTGGGTCAGATCCCTGCACCTGGATGTTCTGGGTGCCAAGGGCAGGAACAGGAGACAATAGCAGCCGGGTACAGAAATCTCTTCAGGGGAAGACTGCCTCTTGTTGTCCCAGCACCATCAGGCAGTGCCCGTGTGAAAGGCGTTTCCCTTGCCTGGCTGTGCCCCATGCAGGTCTGCGCAGCCTGCTCTGTGCCTCCCCGTCCCCCAAATGTCCCTGGGCCACAGCTCCCAGGGAGCCTCGGGCTGGGCGGGTGGGGTTGTTTGGGGCAGGTGGGGTTGTTTGCCCTGGTTAGGCTGTGAAGAACAATCTGATGGGTTCTGGTCGGGGCTGTACCTCTGTGGGTCCTGCTCTGCTCTGCACTGACCTTCCCTTTCCTCCCCCCTCAGGTGTTCGTGGAGACGCTGGACAAGTGCTTTGAGAACGTCTGCGAGCTGGACCTCATCTTCCACATGGACAAGGTGGGTTCCTGGCTTCTGCCTGCTCCCCCAGCGCGTTCCTTGCCAGCCCCTCGCTGCAGTGCCCATGGCCCCGAGTGCAGGGCCTGGCTCAGCCCAGGGGCCGTGCAGGGACTGCCACGAGCTTGGGGCTGCCGTGCCCAGAGTGAAACCCTGCTGGGGCCGCGTGCTCTGCTGCAGTGTGCTGGGGCTCTGTGCCTGAGGGCTGCTCCTGGGGGCTGCCCCCGGGCAGCAGGCTCCGTGCCGCGGCTTTGCTCCTCACCTTCTACATGGGACGGGCGCTGATGGGGCTGTGCCTGGCTCTGGCTGCACGTGTGGGTGCTTCACCTCCTCTGCTGTGCTGCAGGACACCATTTGGAGCCTTGTTAACGTTTTGGGGGAGTTGCAGGGAAAAAAAAAAAAAAGCAACAATGGAAGTATTTGGAATACAAAGTGTTTGGTAAACTTTCATTTGAGCCACAACCTCTAATGTTTCCTCTTCAGCTGGACAGAGCCTCTGGGCGGAAATGTCTTCTCTTTGATCGTCTCCTAGATGGAGCTGCAGATAGCAGGGTCTGTCCTTAGGGAAAGGAGGGTTAGTTGACGTGTGCTGGACTTGTGCTGCTCTTGATAAGGCTGTTCCTGCTTTCTTGGAGACAAAACATGCCAACAAAAAAAAAGGAGTGAAAAATCGATAAGGCTGTAAAAATGTTCCCTTCCTGTTGGTGATTCCAACTTAGGAACTGTCTGGCAGAGAAACAGAACTGGCAAGTGTTCTTAGGTGACCTAGAGCAGCTGAATGTTCTAGCAGCTGGTTAGGTAAGACTTTGACTTTATTATTTGACTGGCTGTAAACTTTTAAAGATGTTACAAGGTTGATTATTTTGTCAGCAAAAGTGCTCTTATCAAAGCAAACAAAAGAAGAGGGAGAGTAAGGATGATTGTAAGAGGAGTTTTCAGGGAAGAAGTGATGTCAGCCACTGAAATCTGAGGCCACGTCTTGGGTAGGGGGAACTTTCATTTGTTTGTTTGTGGCATGGCCGAGACCTGGCAGTTTTACCCTGAATCAGCAACCCGCAGGCCGGAGAGGTTGCCCTCTTGCTCGTGCACTTAGCCAGCAGTAGCACAGAGTGCTCTTCCTCCGAGCCCTTTTGCCAAGCTAAGAGTTCAAAGGCGAGAAGTCAGGGAGGGCTTCTGATAGGGACAGTCCTGGTCCTGGGCTCAGCTTTCCCCAGGCTCGCTTGTTTATATCCGGTGCTGGGCTCCCTTTGTTTCCCAGCCTTGACTTTGGTCCTTGGCCGCTATCAGCCTGCCCTCCTGTTTGGCCCTGCTGTCTTTCTGTGTTTGGCATTTTTCTGTTTCTTGGAGGTTGGGCACCCGCTGTCCAAGTGCTTGGTGGTGGTGCAGTGCTGGGGCACACGGCCGTGCCCGCTGCTCTCCCCGCTGCCCCTCACGTGCCCAGGCAGGGCTGTGTGAGGCCGGGTTCCCCCTGCCACCAGGGGAACAAAATCCACACACATTTTGTGAGTCCCTAACTAGAAGCAGTGTGGAATTAGGCTGACACCAACTGGAAAATGCTGGTTTGCTGAGCAGAGACGTTGGCTGAGAACGTGCTGAATGCAGCGGGTTCTGGCTGGGGCAGCAGCACGAGGTCCATGCCATCAGAGCCGTGTTCGTGGCCCCTGGCCCTGCAGCGCGCAGCCGGGTCTGCGGCTCCCAGGCACCAGGGGCACGTGTGCCTTTGGGCTGTCAGCTGTGGCAGCAGCGACCTTAGAGCTGTAGGGATCCCCCGGTCCCAAGGGGAAGCTGCAGGCACAGAAGTCGTGGGGAGGCCCTGAGGAGGGTGCGGGATGGGGTGGCCTCGCTGCCCAGCCCCTGCGCTTTGTGCCTCGGAGGAGAACGTGAGCTTTGCCCAGCAGCTGTGAGCTCCTGGGGGGGACGTGGTTAGTTCAGGAAGCCCTGTGTTCAGTTTGGAAAACAAAAGGTTGTTGGGATTTCTGCCCTGCTGGTTTAGGTCCAATTTGGACTGAAGCCAGATCTTGAAGGAACAACATTTCCTGCATCCCAGATGCTCTCGGGTTGCAGGGAGCTGCCTGCGCCGTGCGGTTTGGGGTGCACTGGGGGTGGGTGCGAACCAGAACGGTGCTAAGGGGGGTGCATGGAGGTAGCTGGGCTGCCGGGGTGTCTCGGGCAGGCTGGGCTGTGCCGGGCCCTCGCTGTGCTGCTGCCAGGCTGGTCACACACCATGGAGCTCCTGGTACTGTCAGATCCAACAGAGGGGCTGTGGGGGCATCGGGCCCGTGGCTTGCACAATGCTGGATTTTCCCCTCCTCGGGGAGGGGTTCTCGGTATTGTTTTGTTTTTCAGTGCATTGCTCTGGCAGTGTTTGTCGCACAATATTCGCAAGTGCAATCAGCCCTCATGCAGCCATAAAACGATGTAATAACTTAACAATCTTCCAGGAATAGCATATTTTGCGGAAGTATCCAAAGAGCCATAAACTCGTTATCTGTGCTGGATGGTGCTGGAAGCTGCCGACTCAGCAGGGAATGTGGTGCTGTGCAGGTTGGCATAGCCAAAGGTGTGTTGCTGCAGCACAGCATGTCCCGGCCCACCTGCAGTCCTTTTATCTTGTTTTCCTTAGATTGCCAACCAAGATGGGCATTGTCCAGGGCGGTGTTTGTGGGGCATTGCCGGCGTCCCGGGGCTGGCGGGAGGCAGCAGCTCACAGCTCGGGGACTGCTCCGGCTTGTCCTTGGGCCTGGGTGACCCAGGGGAAGGAAGGGGACTCTTAACAGTTTTGTGCCTTGTGTGTGTGTGCCACAGCCCCATCTTTTCTAATGGAAAGCAATGAAGCTGGGCTCTGCCTCTGGCCTGGCTTTCACTGGGAGGAAGCGGCGTGCCTGGAGGCTGCGGGGAGAACCTGGGCATCCGTCAGCGGATGAGGCTGCCCCTCTGTGAGGACAGGGCTGTCCTCTTGCCCTTGGAGCTCTGTGTGCGGGGCTGTCGGGCCCATGCTTTCTGGCTGAGAGGAGGAAGGAGCTGGGTTTGCCTCCAGTCAATGTCATCCCCATTGTGGCTTCCACACCAGCTTGCCCCTGTGCCCCTCTGGCACAGCCACGGGCTGGGTTCGCAGCCTGCTCTTTTGTTCCAGGTTCACTACATCCTGCAGGAGGTGGTGATAGGCGGCATGGTCCTGGAGACCAACATGAACGAGATCGTGGCGCAGGCAGAGGCCCAGAACAAGCTGGAGAAGGCGGAGGTGAGTGGCGATGCTGCAGCTCTCCGGTGGGGCCTGCAGTGGGGACAACTCGGGGGTCTGGGGGCATGGGGAGATGTGCTCAGGTGTCAGAGTGGGGCAGTGGGAGGGCAAAACGTGCGCTTGTGCGAGGGTCTGGTGTCCTCCAGGCCACGACGTGGGTGGGCAGCGAGTGGGGGCTGCCTCTGTGGGGCGAGAGGAGCTGGCACGAGCAGGGTGCCCCCAGAGGACCCGGCCTCTGCCTGTGTGCATCCCTGGGGAGAGGGCTCGGGCAGCGCCTCCCCAGCTGAGCTCCATGTTTGGGAGCACGGGGAGCAGCCCAAGCACGGCTATCACCGTTCCTGTCAAGGTTAATAACGTGAGTCAGTGAAAAGTTTATGGCCCCTGTTTGCACTGTCATTGCGAAGATGCGGCCGTGATGTGATAGCAGGGAGTGAAACGCGGCCCCGGCCTCAGCAGATAGCGTGCTGTCAGCGGCGCCTGAGCCTGGGGGAGGCTGCGGTTTGGGTGTGGGCCCTTCCCGGCAGGCTCGGGGCTGGGCTGCAGGCACTGGGCCCGTATGTGCTGCGTGTGCTGCGTGTGCTGCGTGTGCTGCGTGTGCCATGTCGCAGGCGCTGGGCTCTGTGTGCTGGGCTCTGTGTGCTGGGCTCTGTGTGCTGGGCTCTGTGTGCTGCCCCGCAGGGCAGTGGGGCTGAGCGGTCACCGCTCCCCTCTCGCCAGCAGGGAGGCCTCTCGGCCGCTCCGTCCCGCGCCGTGTCGGCCGTGAAGAACATCAACCTGCCAGAGATCCCTCGCAACATCAACATCGGAGACATCAACATCAAAGTGCCCAGCCTGTCCCAGTTCATGTGAGCGGCCCGAGGCGAGGAGGGACCACGGCCTGGGCTCGCTCTGGCAGGGGGTTGCCGGTGGCTGCTGGGCTCCCCGTGCCTCCCCGGGGCTGGCAGAGGGCAGAGAGCAGCGGTGGGACCCGATGAGAGCGGAGCCGTGTCTGTCACCCCGGGCTGAGCCATGCCCTCTGGCTGCCCAGCAAGGGTGGCTCTTCTTCCTCGCCCTCCCTCCGCGGTGGGTGTGCAGCCTCTCCTCTGTGCTGGGCAGAGCCGGGTCCTGCCTCTTCCTGGGATCGTTCCTTGCAAAGCCACCCCTGTAGCTGATGGCTCCGGGAGGAGCCGTAGGTTGTCCTGCTTCTCTGCCCACCCTGGGCTGGACGGCTCCGTGCCCACCCCTGGGCCTGGTCGGGGTGGCAGGGGGGCACCCCCTGGGCAGGGACACGGTGTTGGGGGGGAGGGCGTTGGGGAGCTGTGCGCTGCCTCCGGGACCCCTGCCAAACGCTGCGGGGGGACAGGGGGGATCAGTCCACATGCCCCTGCTGCGCCCAGGACACGTGCATGCTGAGAGCGTGTCCTTCCTCCTAATAAACCACTGTGAGAACCTGTGTCTGGTGGCTGCTGCTGGCCTGGCTGCATGGGGATGCGGGGCTGGGGGCTCTGTGCAGCTCTGCCTGGGGACTCCTGGCTGGCAGAGGCTGCTGGAGGGGTGGTGGGGCCCCGGGGTGCTGCCCGCTGGGTGCTGCATCCATGGAGCAGATGGGAGCGTGGAATGGCCACACTATGGGGCTGGGACAGCGGTGTCCCCTGCTCAGGGCCTTGGGCAGCTGGGCCCCCCAACCCATGCCCTCCCCGCTGCCCTCCTGCCGGCCTCCCTGCCTGCTGTGCAGCGGAGCATCCCCGTCCCTGTCCCTGTCCCCATCCTTGCTGTGGCTGGGTGCTGGCGAGGAAGGGAATGAGGCAGCCACATCTCTGCTCAGTGGTGCCCCGTGCCCCCAGCTCCCCCCTGGCCCCCCAGCCACCAATGTCCGGGCTGGCGCGGGGGCCCCTTCCTGTCCCGTTTCCCTCCCGCCCGCCCCGGGCCAGCTGCGCTCCCGCGGGCTCTGCCTCCACTTCCCCTGGCAGGGAAACGGTGACTCTGCTTGGAAGGAATTTTCCTGCTGTCTCCCCTCTCTGCAGCTTAACCCTTCCCCAGCTGCCCAACGTACGCCCCAGCAGCTCGTGAGGTCACCGAGCTGGGCAGCCGTTTCTTCATCGCTGCCAGCCCTCCTCCTCCTCCTCCTCCTCCCAGCAGCCGCCCGAGCCACGCGGTGGTGGGACGTGTCAGGGGTTGGACGTGTTGGGGTGGGACGTGTCGGGCTGGGATGTGTCGTGGGCTGGGGCAGGGCAGCGAGGGGCTCAGCGCGGTGCCGCCGTGCTCCAGGCAGCCCGGGTGCAGGGGGAAGGGGGCGATGGGCAGGCAGCCCCGGCTGTGCTGGGCCGTGCCCGTGCTCCAGCCCGGCGCTGTGGTGGTCAGCAGCGCGTGCCTGGCCACACGTGATGATGAGCAGCTCGGGCACCTCCGGTAACAGCTCCGTCCTCGCCACCCTTTCCTGTGTCCCACCAGAGCTTCAGCCCCGTGGGTCTGCACGACGCCGAGGGCCGTGGAGGCTGCTGCGGCTGGGTGAGTCCGGCTGCTGCTCCCTTGTCCCCCCTGCATGCAGGGCAGGGAGAACGGGATGGGCCAAGCTCCCTGCCCTGGCCCCCACCCAGGAGGGCTGCAGCCCTGAGCCCAGCAGCGTGGGGACAGCCCCGGCTGGGATGGGGCAGGGGTGGCCGTGCAAGAGGAGAGACCTCAGGGGAGACCTCGCTCCTGCTGCCTGGGGCAGAGCTGTGGAGGCGAGAGGCAGAGCTGGCCCCCAGCCCCTTGTCCCTGGGAGGCTGCTGGGGGCTGGCCTGTCCCTGGCCAGGCTTTGGCACCGACAAGTTCCTGGGTTCCCCTGAGCTCAGCCGGGGCTTGCTTGTAGGAGAACGTCCCCCGCTCCGGCCTCTCTCCCTGGCGGTGCGGTGGAGGGCAGCAGGACGGAGCCTGGCATGTGCCCAGCCCTTCTGCAGGCACCTGCACACCCTCGACAGGAGTGTTTAACCTCTCCCTGCCACGGACAGGGTGAGACTTCTCCCCTGGCCAAGGAAATCCTGCAGGGACGATGTTCCTGGGGTGCCCGGGTGCACTGCGTGCCGAGGGGCGCACAGCCAGGCTGTTGCTGCTGGCTGGTGGTGGCTTGTCCCCTGGTGGCTTGTCCCCTTCCTTGCCACCCCCAGGGATGAGTGTGCTGGCAAAGGCTGGCATGAGGGAGGGGACACTCAGCAGGGTGCTGGGGGGCTCTGGGGGCAGGGCAGGCAGAGGCATTTTGTCCCTGGCAGCGGGGCATGGGGGTGCCCAGGCTGCGCAGGGCCGGCAGGCAGCCTCCTCCAAGCAGTGCCTTCCCGATGGGGCAGCGGTGGCCGAGGTGGGGCCCGCAGCTCGCTGGCATCCCCGTCTGTCCTGGGGGGCCCCGGTGTGCCCAGACCTGGCAGCGCCTTCCCCAGGCAGCGGTGCCTCACCCTGTCCCTGTGCTGGTGCTGTGCCGGACAGCCCTGGCGCCCCGGCTGGGCTCTGTGCCGCGGCCCCCCTGCACCATGCCGCAGCCCCCCAGCCCTCCGGGTAGGGGCGGCCAGCAGCACAGGGGTTAAGGTGCCGAGGAACGGTTCAGGTTACTTCCCTTGGAGCACGAGGAGGAAACTTTCCTTCCTACTGGTGCCTGAACTAGCGGAGCAGAGAGCCCAGGCAGGGCGCCTTGATGGCAAGGGGGCAGGCGGGAGCCCCGGCGCCTGCTGCACCCCACGGCTGAGCGCAGGAAGGTGGGTGCTGGGCAGACCCCGCAGCCGCTGCTCCTGGGGCTGGGGGCCTGCCTGGGGCACCCGTGGGCTGGGCTGGGGGACCAGAGGCTGTGCACACGCAGGGGCCACAGCGGGACCGTGGCGTGTGGGATGGGGTTTGGCGGCGTGCTTGGGGCTGTGGCGCTCATGTGCGTGGGGGCTGCGGAGCACGCATGGGATGGAGGGGCTCCGGGGGTGTGAGGGGTTATGGAGTGGGCGTGCGGCTCAGGAGAGCTACGGGGAGCAGGGAGCTGCGTGTGCACCCTGGGGCTGGAGGTGGTGGGCAGGGAGCACCCCACACCGCTGCCCGCCTGTGCGCTGTCTGCAGGGACCCGTGTGGAGGTGGGGGCTCTGCGGGGAGGCTGGGGGCTGCGTGCAATGGGGAGGGGGAGATGGAGCAGGGGGTGGTGTGGGGCGGTGCAGGCGGCCGTGCCGGGCTGGGAGCGGTGTGTTGGGGGGCTGCTGTCTGCGGGTGAGAAGTACGTGGGGTTGGGCACTGGGGTCTGCATGGGGGAGCCGGCTCTGCAAGGACACAGAACAGTGGAGGGCGTGCGGGGCCCCCCCAGTCTCCAGGGTGCCATCACAGCCATGGATTGGGGTATGTTGTTTCCTGATCCCAGTTCCCAAAGCAGAGTCAGGAGCCTGGCTGTGCTACAGGGGGTGGAGGCTGCCCAGACTGCGGGGCCGGTGGGGCTGTGCAGGGCAGGGGATGCCGAGGGACGCTGCAGCCTCCCAGGGCTGCTCTGCCAGCTGCAGTGATGCTGGGTGCATCTGGGTGCTTATGGGGACAGGGCACGGTTCCCCAAGGACACCTCTCACCCTCTTCCCCAGTCTGCCCCTTGCCCTGTCGTGCCAGCTGCCAGCAGAACCAGCCCAGGTCAACACCACTGAAGGAATCAGCTCCTGGGAAGTTTCTGTTCCCAGCGTGAGATGCAGAGCGTTTCCTCTCCCCACCCCACCCCACCCCACCCCACCCCACACGGGGACTTTACTCCTTTGCTTTCTGCTGTGCCCGCAGAAGCCTCTGGCAGAGGGCAGTGGGGCACGGCCTGGGGGGGCTGGGGCTGCTCTCCCATGAGGGCAGAGCCCGGGGGACAGCACACAGGCGATGTGTGTGCCCCTGCTCCATGCACCAGCACGTCCAGCCCCGGCACCTTTGCTTGGCTCCCAGCCAGGGCCCCCGCTGGGGAGTGCAGGCGAGGCTGAGCCCCCGGAGCCCCCCAGCTGTGTGCTGTGTGTTTGGGACCCCCAGCTCGCCGAGCACGCAGGATGCTGGGTGCCCTGCAGCCGGCCGCAGTGGGCACGTGCCAACCTCTGCTGAGTTCACGGGGCTGGAGTTTGAACTCCCAGTGCACTCCAATTAACGCAAACCTGGACTTTGAGAGGGCCGTGGGCAGGGCAGGCTCCCCTGAGCACGGTCCCAGGCTTCCAGCCCTGCACCACTGCGGACCCCCGGGCTGCAGCACTGCACCCTCCTGCTTCTCCCTGCCGGTGTGGGGAGCCCCGGGTGGCTGTGCCCGTGCCGGGGGGCCGACGGTAGCTCCCACCCCTCAGTGCTTGCAGACCCTGCCACTTGAGGGTGAACGGTGCGATGCTGAGCACAAGCCTGGGCTTGGTACTGGGGCTGCCTGCCTGCCCTGTGGCAAGGCGGGGACGTGGTCACCGGCTGTGACTCAGCTCTGTCCCTCCTTTTGCAGGGCCAGGCCAGTGCCCGGGAGGGACGCCAGGAGCCCTGGCCTGTAGCTGTGC